>NC_048926.1:10709667-10787742 GCF_011077185.1 Oxyura jamaicensis | reverse complement strand
GTTTGTCTGTACGTGTTTTGTTAGACATTTCTGGCCCACATTTAAAAAAAAAAAAAAAAAAAAAAAAAAGATTTTTTTTAAGGTACCTTCTTGGCTTGCTTGTACAGCTGACTATTTTTGGAGGTTAATTTCTGTATTTTCTGTTTGCATTTTGGCTGCGCTGTGTATTTCTGAAAGTCAGGATGATCAAAGAGGAACACCAGGCAGACACAACAAGGAGCCACTCCGACAAAGTCTGCGTTGTGCAATTAAACGCGGCCGTGCCGCAGCCTTTGCTGACTCAGGACTTCAAGATATGGCCCCAGTTCTTTTGAGTTCACGTAATAACATTGTGTCCGTAGAAGTCACGTAGATTTTTTTTCTAGCTTTTCCCAATAGGAAATTGGATTTTTGATTAAATATGTTTGTCAGGAGAAGTGTTGGCTTTGTTCACTTGTCTTTGTAAGCGTAGCACCAAATGGAAATATTGACAGGCAATAAATGATGTTCTCAGAGTTCTGACAGTTGGATGCTGAATATTTTCTGGATTCTCTTTTTTAATGAAATATCAAACCCTCTGCTGGCATTTGCTTCTTGTGGTGCAGGCTTTCTCACTTTTGGTTTGCTTTTTTGACACAGTTCTGCAATACGAGATAAAGATAGGAAAGGTTTTTGCAGTGACAGCTTGACTGTATTATCATTATTTTCTCATAAGAGTAAAGCAGCTCTTATGGCCCCTAAGCTGCAGCTCTTCTGACATTGGTAGGTCAGAAATATCATGTCAGACAGAATGGATTTGACCTGCCTGACCACCTACTGAGCTGCTGCATCTTCCAGGGAAGACATCTCACTGTGCCTCTGCTCGAATTGCTTTTGTCTGGGCGGAGCCACCCCAAAGGCTCCGTGTCATAAGGAAAAAGTAAGGATAATATTTTATTGTAGTAATTCACTTTCTGTCTCGGCATAGGGATTTCTGTGTCTGCTTTGCTCCTAGGAGACAAATATTTCCTAGAGTGGACTCTCCTGTTTCTGCTTTTGACATCTGTAGCAAGAGACTCCTTGACTTATTATGTTCATTTGAAGCCAGTATAAAACATTGGGTTTTCTCTTCCCTGACCTTCCCTTCACGTCTCCCCTTCCCATTTTTTCAGTCATTACACGGCCATCATGTATCTTTTACAACATGATCATTGTGTTAAAGTTTAGGAGTTGCCCTTTCTGCTGAAGGTAACAAAATCCTGAATAACGCATTGCGCAGCTCTGTTCGTCACCTGCCAAGTTGCTGCCACGTTTCTGCTGGCAGATAAAGGTTAATTCGCACGTTAATTCACTACCCTGCCATTATTTGCATTTCCAAGGCACTCCAGCTGTTGCAGGACCCAGAGACGCCCCCCCTCTATCTCCCACAGCCCAGCTTTCCCAGCTCAGAGCCACCGGTGTCCTGGCTCAGACCCGGAGCTGGGCTGGGGGTGGCGGCAGCCCTGCGCCAGGTGGGAACAATTATGGGCAAGAGTCCTGGCCCGCGCTGCTGATAGCTCCCAGATAAGCTAACTTAATAAAGTTGTGGCTTAATGAAGCCGCATTCTTTGCATCTTGCCTTTCGTCCTGCCTGTCTGGGGCGATGCTATCAAGCGGCTACCCGGGGCTGGGGGGGCCGTGCCGGTGCATCGCTGTGTGCTGGGCACGCGGAGGGGAGGGGGGGGACATGCAGAAAGGTCGGCTCCCCTCCCAGCCTGCAAGGCAACAGGCCACAAAAGCTTGCGTTGTTTATTGGTATCACATGCTTGACCCTAAATCAAAAGTTGCTGGGCCGCTCTCCTATTTCTAGCAGCTGAAGCACCCTCTTAAAAGCTGTAAATGATATATCTGCCAAAAGCTTCTCCTTTTGGAAACCAGACCCAATGTTAATGAATCGACTTAATTTCCCCGCAGATCCAGATTTTAGAGGCTGAGCTTCTTGCCCAGCTGCCTGTTTGTTGGTGTTTGCTGCATGCTCACACGTACGGCTGTGCAGCAACTGTTGAGCTGAAAGTTATTCAGTAGCTAAAATTATCAGAAGGGACCACCCCCCCTTTCCTCTCATTATGTATAATGAGATCGCTGCTGTGCAACGTTGATTAGACATGTCAACCTGCAGCTGGATGTCTGAAAATGAGTATTGCTATTAAAATGCCTTTGCTAATGATCAGCTCGTGTGTCCATCATTTTGACAGATTTCTCCTCAGGAATGTGGAAAGCATGCAAGAGTCCCAGGGTTGCAATGTAATGTTCGGGGAAACCAGTATTGGCATATTGTATTTCCTGTGTGTTAAACCTAAAGTAGCAGTTTCCCTGGCAAAATCCCCTGAGGTGGGATCCAAATGTCATAGGGAATTGTTTTTTGGAGTGTGAGTCTGAGGGCTGGGCATCCGTCCTCTGTACCACTTCTTTTGGTGTGATTTAAGGCTTTCATCACATGGAGAAATCTTCAGGTAGCTGGAGAAAATACTTCCAAATCTCCTTACCAGTTAATCACAGAAAAATTGAACAAAATTGAAAGGCAGGCTCAAAACAAGGGAATAATTTCTCAGGAACATCTCATTCCCTGTGGAACTCATGCCCACAAGATGCCATTGAGACTACTGATTTTGGAAAGGGCTTGGACGTTTGCACGATTTTTCCAGTTGCCTTGCCCAGAGCAAGCCCCTCCAAGTCTGCACTTTGGGGAGCCAGGACAATACTTCATGGCCGTAGCTCAGCTGTGGCAGGCTGCTGGGCTCTGCTGCTTTCACAAAATCACCTGCTATCCCTCTGCAGCAGCTGCAGGATGGAGGACTGGATGGATGTTCCTGCGTGGGGACTTCCCTCCTGCCATGGGGTACGAGGAGCCACATGTTTGCTCTTTCACCATGTGTTGTAGGCAGGCCGGAGGGGTCTGGATGAGCAAGCATTCTGGCTATCAAAAGAATCCAGGAAGACATAAAACCTTAATATAGCCACAAGAAAGCCAACCCAAAATCTGGGTGATTTGTGAGGAGAGGGGTGGCTCCTTCAAGGCGCTCAGAAGCGAGCCCTTCCCCAGGAGCAGGCTGTGTGCTCTGAGCTTTGCCTGTGCTGCCCAAGATGCTTCAGGGTGCTAAGCCTGGAAATTGGGTGGGAGAAGGAAATAAATGGTGAAAGGTGCTGTTCCCCTCTCCTTTGGATGATTCTGGCTGGCACAGCCTCCCAGCCCAGCATCTCACGGTGGGGATGCCCACCTCTCCTCTCCCATCTCTCCTCTCAGGCTGGGCTGTGTCTGCCCCAAGAGAGCAGCTATGAGCAAGCCTTTATCAGCCTCCCCTCTTCTGCAGACAGGAGGAGATGAATGTGCACTTGGAAAGCCTTCGGCGTGGCTCGCAGCGTATGAGCAGCCTCCCCGATGCACCTTTGAACCCATTCCTCCTGCATTTGTTTGTCTTGCAGATAAAACTTCACGGCAGTGTTTGGAGAAAAGTCTAATGAGGGACCACTGTTTGCATAACAAAGCGAGGCTTCCTCTTCAGATGTTCAACCTTCATTAGGCATAATTTATATCCCAGCTAATCTTTGGAAGTGGATAAAATATGGAGCCAAAGTTTGTTTTTACATAGTTTGGAGTAATGCATTGTTTGTTTTAAGTGGTCAGTTGCAACTGACAGTTGATTTATATTCAACATAATGATGATTTGTGATGGCTGCGGATTGTCGCGGGGAGTGTTGTGTCATTGACTGCCATGGCTTTAGCACTCCTCTACGTCAGTTATTGAGTTAAAAGATAAGACTGGATGGGTGGTTTCTCAGTATTGCAGATATTTCAGCACAGATCATACAAAATTGTGAATTTGTAAAAAAATGTATTCTTTTTTTTTTTTTTTTCCCAAAAAAACTCATGTTAACTTGAGCCCCTGCAGTGGGTAGCACTAAGGGTGGTAAGGGACAATGCAGCCTTGCTGCAGTTTGCTGCCTAGAAAGCAAACAGGCTGATACATCTGAACACCTACAGATCATTACAAGCCAGTGTGTAAGAAGTGAATTAATTTATCAGCACTTTGACTTTGCCCATATCACAGGCACATTAAAAAGGTCTAGTCCTATTGAATTTTCACTATGGTTTTTGAATCTTCACTTACACTTCACCTGCATAAGATACCCTCCTTCACTCCAAGTGAAATACCCAATATATTTCACTTACCACTTTCCAGGTTTATTAAAAGATGAGAAATGACTGATAACATTTATCTTGTGTGAACTCCTAGCTGAGGCTTACCCCTTTCTGCAAGTTTACATTGCAATGACGGATGTTTGAAAACACCCTTCAGCATATCATGAAAATTATGACCTGGCTTGTGTATGAAGACAGGGCCAAGGTATGCTGCATCCTTTCAACACATGAAAACAGGATTTTCAAATGTCTGTGGTCCTCTGTCTGGTTCCCCGAGCAGAGTTGCAGAGCTATCAGATAGCTCATTGATCGTGTGGTGGTTTCCCATGTTATGTTCTTTAATGCTGGGACACATCCAATAGCAAAGGTTGGGATCCTGAGCTGGTTTTGTTCATCTCACCCATAACAATAGTCTAGCCTTGACTGTTTTTAAAGGCAGCACCGGCCTTTAGAGAACACATTCATTCATTCATTTATTTATTTTGTTGTTTTTCAGGAAAAAATGCTGTAAGGGTTATAAGTTTGTTCTTGGACAGTGCATCCCTGAAGGTATGTGATTTCACTGTTCTTACCCTTTGCATCCCTGCGCATTTGTCTTTCCCTGTCTGCCCTGTTCCCTGCACTGCTGGTTTGGAAGAGCATCCTGATAAAACCACAGGCTGGGCTGTACCTCATGTATCAGTGGGGGGACTGCTTCCAAGAAATGGTTGGGAAAATAAAAAGAATCAGCGTCTTCCAAAAGTTTCACTTAGCGTGCCAAGCCTTGATCCTCCCCAGAGTAAATGTGGCTGCACAGATCTTGTAACATGACCTGGTGCAAGCACAGGGCTACATGCTGCTCTTGGCTGTGCATGCAGGGGCCGTCCTTGCGTCCAGGAGCACACGCTCCCTGGCTACCCCAGGGACTGGCACAGCTGATTTTTGGCTGACTAGGGCTGACGGGGTGACTAGGTGGGTCAGTCCTGCCTTTGGTTACATGTTTCCTGAGATGCCAGCAAGGGGAGAGCATCGCCATAGGGCATCTCTCTTCCACCTCCTCTCCTGGTTGTGGGCACAGCCTCCTTGACACCAGGGGCACAGGGAGACCAGCAGTTACTTGGGGTGGTTCATGCCATAGTCAAAAGGGAATGTTCCCCTCCTGACAGACTGCCCAGAGGCTCTGCAAAGACAATAGCAGAGTTCCAGTGCTCAGAGGCAGTGATAGCATCTCTCTTTTAGGAAAAAAAGGCTGAGGTCTGCCTGCTTAAACCATGGTGGAGACCTCTGTTTGTTTGGTCTGCCCAGCCAATGGCTCCATGTAGCTGTCACTCCTAGCGCTTTGCCCAATTTGGATGAAGTTGATTCTGAAGTTATGCGGGAGGAGGAACTGTCAGGCAGAACAAATGGTCAGGGACAACAAGCCAATAAACCTTGTTTCCTCCAGAAAGCAGGTTAAGAAAAGGGTCTGTGGTAACACATCCTTCCATTTGATGACATATGGAAAACCTCATGTTGACTTGAGACTCTTGTCTGTTTGAGACAGTGATGTTTTGGAAAGAAAAGTGACAAATTAACATGCTTGGGAGAGTCAGATGTTTTTTGGGTTGCAATCTCCAGCCAACAGGGATCATAACCCAATCTCCAATCCTGCTGTTGTTTTTGTTGTTGTTGTTGTTTTGTTTTTTTACTTTGTACTTTTACTTTTGGCTGGAAACACTTGCAAATAATAATAATAATCTCAAAATAGAAACTGTACATTTGCTGCTTCCATAAGGAAGAGCTCACAGTGCCAACCCAGGCCCTGGGGAGCTGGATAGGGTTTGGGCATCACTGGTGCTCACAAGGATGTCCTTGGCCCACGCTTTTTTTGAATTTTGTCTTGGTCTGTGCAATGTGAGACGATGGCTCCAGTACGAGATGGACACTTGGAGGAGATGGTTGTGCTGGGCTGAACAAGGCTGCTCATGTGTAGGAGGCAGAAGGCCTGAATCTTTTCAGGGTGGAAGGAAGCCAGGTCTCTACAGCCTGGCCTCCAGCTTTTCTATCGATTGTAACATTTTTATATGCTGGTTCTTCACTAAATATAATGGATACAGCAGAAGAAGTAATAGGAGGAAAAATAAAGTGAGAGCCATGGCAATAAATTACTGTACACTTCTAATTTTCATCTCTCGAGGTTTTAGGTGATTATGAAAGCAGCTTTTACTGTGTACCCACTGACTTCACTTAATCCTGCCTAATAACTGCATCTCAGTAACCCGAGAGTTTCTGCCATTAATTGGATTTCTCTGCTGGCTGTGGCTTCCCTCCCTTTATATCTCTACCCCCCTTTTTCAGCTCAATCTATATTTTGCCTTGAACTTCACAGGCCACAGCAGTTGTAATAACATCTGAGGCAGTCTGGGCCTTCGGTGTAGGGACTAGAAACATGATTCAGTGAAGCACTCGTTTCGTTTACTCTGTTACAATACATCACTTGGCTCTTCACACATTGTTTTGGCATAATCTTGACAGAGGAGCTGTATGAAATGCGTATCTCGACACAGGCACATAAATACATTGCAGATGTGAGCTTATTAGAGCACATCTGCACCTTTTAATCCAGTGCTGGCAAGTCCAGGCCTGGAGGAATGATCCCAGCCTTGTCTTCTCTGCGGTTCAGCGGTGGCTGCCGGGAGAAGGGTTGGGAGAGGGCTGGAGGAGAGGGCCCACCAATCTCCTCCTCAGGCAGCAGTTATCTGAACAGACACTTGCCCCAAAGGTTGTGTCTTTCTCCATGTCTATCTTTGGTCTCTGTCCTGTTATTTCTTGCCTTTGAAGAGCAGCAGCGATGAGTGCAGTCCAGCGACCCCAAAGCCATGCCCCGAGGTCCTGCGTTTGGTTTGCTCTGGAGTCAGCATCTCTCTTTGTGTTTCTGTTGCAAGAGCAGGGAGCAATGATCCTCAGGAAACACAGAAAGGATTTTGCCTCTTGTGTCTGATTTCTGCTCTGCTTGACCAGCAAAGCAGGTCAAAACAGAGTGTCTCACCCTTTTCCAGAGCGCTCTCCTTCCTCTTTGCTCTGGAGACTGACAGCTCCAGCCAGCTCCTGTCCTGCAGCGTCCCCCAGATTAAAGCAGAGCAATAGTCTGAAGCAGTTTTCTTTGGAGTGTAGCCTCCCACCACTGGTTTGTTCGTTGATTTTTTTGGCTGTGGATTAATTCACAGCAAACTACTCTACAGCAGGCAAACACTAATCAGATCTGCTCTTTCCTCACTAGCGCTGTTTCAGACCCTTCCTTGGTGCAATCTTCTGCGTTGCATTGCCATTCCTGAATTCACTGAAGCATACACAGGGACATTTCTTACTCTGCTATATTTTTTTATGTTATCTTAAAGCCTGGAACAGCCTGATCCTCATCATGTAGCTTTGATTCATCCTCAAACCACACTACTTAGGCTGGGCTGGCAGAAAAGGGGCTTGGACGTGGGAGGGAGCCTGCACCCTCGGTTCAGCAGAGCAGCAGAGGTGGTACAGCACAGCTGAGAGCTGCAGCACCTTGTGCCCGATTTTGCCCTAGCAGTGAGGACTGTCCCCAAGGGTGTCACACTCCTGGGGACCAAAACCCTGGGGACACACAGCTCAGTGACACGGGACCTGCCACAGCCGCTGTGTGCTTTGGGTTAATGCACATGAACAAGTGGCAGGGAGTTCCTGGGAGCATTTCCAGGTTCTGTGTCCCTCCCTCGCTTTGTAAGAGCATAAATGAAGCAAATGCCTTGATAGAAGTCTGCTAAGGTGGATGCAAAAACCATACTTAAAGAGTATTTGCATGGAAAATGGTGAAAGAGAGAAGATTAAAAAGAAATGGTGTTGTTTAGTCTAGAGAAAAGAAAGCTGAGGGAAGATGATAACAGTTTTTAAGTATGAGAAAACCTGCTCCAAGGGGGAAAGTAAATGCTTCTTCATGGCCAAGGAGAGAAGGATAAATGGCTTTAAGGGGAATTTGGAACAGACATTGGAAAAAAAAAAAAATCTATCAGCGAAGCTACTTCATTTCTGGAATAGACAGCATGGTGGTGGGGCACCGCCATCCCTGGGGGCTTTCTATGCAGGTTACTTGGATATCTTATGACAGGTTTGCATGTAGCTAATCCTGCTTTGGGTGGAAGATGGTTCCTTCCAGCTCTGCCTTTTTTCTGATTTTGTTAGTGCACATCTACTCATGGAAACCCAGCAAGGATGAAGTTAATTTTGCCTCCGCTCTGAACAGGCCAAATTTTGGCATGGGCCAAATCCAGCATCTGTGTAGGCAACTGGCTACAAAGCAGGCGTGTTCAGCTCAGTGAGGGCACTGAGCAAATTCTGCTGCACTGGGCCATTCTTTTAAATCAACCTATTTTATGTCAGTGGAAAATTAAAATTGAAACCACTCACAGGTGAAAACACACCATGAATCCTTTATGTTTGTGACTAATTACTAGTGCCAAACTTAAGAGGAGCTTGCAGCCCCAGCACCACCACCAAAAAAAAAAAAAAAAAAAAAACCCTAGCCCCCCAGGTTGGTCATACTCGAAGGCAATGGCCATGTTTTTCTTCCAAGCTTGGGCAAGTCTCTGCACTATTCCACCTTGGCTGCTGGCACTGTGGTCCACTACCATCCCCACCACAGCACCACAGACGTGGCAGGACTTGAAGCCAGCGCCGTTGTGGAGTACAACAGAAAGAAAGGATGCCTGTTACTCAGAAAGTATCAAGCACCAGGGGAGAAATGCCTGGCACTTGTAAAATAATATTTCTTGGTCAAAGGGGCTCTGGTGCGACACAGGGGTCCTGGCACCAGAGCAGCCTGTTAAGCCCCGTTTGGCACATTTCTGTGCCCTGACACACTGTCGCTTTTGCCCCCAGTGCTCCACATGAGTTCTAGATCCTCCATACAGCAAATGTGGTTTCACTTGCTTTTCCATCTATTAGTTCATTGTAATTGTTCGGAAAAAGTCATCATATCCAGAGAAGTCTGCTAGTCATTAGCATGAGTCAGTAATGAGTTTGGGCTTTAATTATTTTATATCATGTGTATGGAAACACAGTGCATTTCTGGGAATTCAGTCGTAACACATAAGCTTGTGTTAGGTCTGGAGCAAGGACAGGATCCTTCTGGTGTGGCCCTTCGGTGCCTCGTCACCGGAGGGTGATGCTCAGCAGCAAACAAGGTGGGTCACTGTGAGTGGGATGACGTTCCTCTGAAATGGTCACATAAACTTCCACTGGATTTCACACAAAAACTGACCTCCAGCAGGTTCTCCTGTGCGGGTTTGGAGGCTGGATGCTACTTCAGCCCCTTTCTTCTCCTGGAAAATGTTCCCCATGGTTGCGAGCAGGCAGGGGGCTGTGCCAGCCTGGCACCAGGGGCCAGATCCTGCCCCTAGCAGGGCAAAGGTAAGGGCCAGACCCTGCTTTGCTCCATTGTCCATTTCTTGGCCTTCAGCTCTGCTGCCGCATAATGGTGAAATCAGAAACAGACAAACAGAAACAGCCCCCCGTGGGTTTTCAGAGTGGGACCTCAGAAAGTCTTATGGGAATTCACTGAGCAGCCTGCCCAGCAACTTACCATATCTTCACGTTGCTGCTATTAAGAGTGATGATGGTTTTGTAACAAAGTGTTCTTTGCTGGGAGGATTATAGCTAGGTTTGGACAATTACTGGGTGATTTTAATTAACTTTTCCTCATGGTATACTTTCTGCCTGGATTTGGCAGTTAGCCTCACAGTGTTTTACAGTATTTTTATGTAGGAAATGTTGATATCAGCACTTAAAAATTTGTGAAGAAAACAGCAAAGATTTTTTAGGTAACAATATTTCTGAGAAGAGCTCTTAAATTCTGCCAGCTGGGAAAGTGCCCCTTGCTTCAAATCCGATTTTAAGAAATAGTTCAGCTACCATGAAGTGGTGATGAGCAATTACAGTTTTACTGTAATTCTCTGTTTATGTCTTGTGAGTGTTTCATTTCTAGGTTTCTTCAATCTTTAAAAACAATGTAGCATGATTGTATTAATTAGCAAAGACAGAGGTGAAATATTTGCTGTCAAACTATCACCCAGCTGCTGCCACTGGTGTTTCTCCTAACCATGTCTTTCTCTCTCCAGACTACGATGTCTGTGCTGAAGCTCCTTGTGAACAGCAGTGCACAGATAATTTTGGACGGGTCTTATGCACTTGTTATCCTGGGTACCGCTACGACCGCGAGAGGCACAGGAACAGAGAGAAGCCATATTGCCTGGGTGGGTAGAAGTGCTTGTCTCTGGTTAACGATGTATCTATCCTCCTTCTTCAGGTCTCTTAGGAGCCAGTTTAGATTTGAAACCTTTCTCTTTTTCTTTACTATTACAGATTAAATGTGATTTTTAACTATGCTAAGGATTTGTCCCCAGAACTAAGATATCTAAATCCCCTTGAAATTATTGGCAGGTAGTAGTTAAAACAAGCCATATGTACCTAAACACTTTGAAGCATCATGCTGATGTAATTTTCCCTTTATTAATTCCTCCTGTGGGTTTTGAGCAGTGTTTGGAGCTTTGGCCTGAGAAGAGGGACATGATTTTAACCCTCAAGACACTATAACCAGACCTAATTAGGAAAATAAATCCTTGGGGGTTGATTCAGATGGCAAGTATCAGGACAGTCCATTTACTTGTTTTGCTCATGTGTCTAGTATCCCCTGAGTCAGTAGCCATGCCCTGCACGGTTTGCTGGGTCAGAGAGCCAAGGTCTGCAGGATCGAGCTTTGCTTGTGAGCTATTTCTTGCAAAGAAACTGTCATATGGTGCTCACGGATAAAATCCCAGGTGGTTAATAACTGTGTAGTTTGCACCGAGCTACAGCCTGAAGCAGAAGTAGTGCTGCAATTACTCATTTATTTAAACCCCAAATCTCCCGATAGCTTTAAAGGAAGTCTTTTATTGTACTTGAGGTCTGAAACCTCCAGCTTTAGGACATTTTCAACTCTTGCTCCTCTCCAGATATCGATGAGTGTGCCACCAGCAATGGGACGCTGTGCTCTCAGATCTGCATCAACACCATGGGCAGCTACAGGTGCGAGTGCCACGAAGGCTACACCCGTGGGGAGGATGGCAGGACGTGCACCAAGGGAGATAAAGGTATATGCCAATGGGGATCAAAGGTCTCAGGCCAAAGGGCATTTTTCACAGGTTTCCATCTGAACATCAGGACACACTTCTTTACTGTGTGGGTGGTGGATCACAGGTTGTCCAGAGAGGCTGTGGGGTTTCCCTCCTTGGAGATCTTCAAAAGCCACCTGGATGAGGTCCAGGGAAACCTGGAAAAACCTGGGAACCAGAGAAACCTCCTTGTTTTGTGATTTGCACACACGCAATAAGTAAAGCGGAAGGTCATATCTATAAGGAAAAAGTGGAAGTACTCTGAAGGTTGTGGAAAGCATCTTGCCTTCAACAGGCAGAGTGGTGAAACAGTAAAACTTGCCTTTACAGCTTTGGTTAGACCATTTATCCTGGATCACACAACAGCTACAAGCCTTATTTCACTCCCAGATCAGTTTGAACTATGCCAGATCTAGATAGTCCAGAGACACAAAAAGAAAATTTGCCTAGTGCTGACCCTTCATTAATTTCATCCGATAACTAAATTGATTTTTGTGAGTTTAGTTTGTATTTGCATGCCCACATCTGAGATCAGCAAATGGCTGTGGGTTGGGTGGTTGGTGCCTCTGAGCATTCAGGCATTCATAAGAGGAGTGCCTGGGAATTCCATGTGTTTTTTAGCATTATTTGAACCAACAGCTAAATTATGTTGAGTAACGTTTGAATTCTGCTGACCTGCAATTAGTTTGTGCCTCTCATAATTGCGGTCAGATTTCTTTATTTTTTTTCTGCTGAAAGTAATTTGCAATGGAAAAGGGGTGAGAGCAAGGGCTTGTTCTCCCTTTTCACTTGGTTTCAGAGTATAAATGTATTCTGTGTGTAAATGATTTTAAAGTTGTTGACCTCGTCCCAGTTATAAAATTACAGCATTTATAGTCCTGCAGATTAAATACTGATAGGGTAATTTAAAAAGAAGGGAGGAAGAGAACAACTTGTGCTCTGGAAAAAAACAAAACAAAACAAAAAAATGTACTTTTGATGAATGGCAACTTACCATAGGTTCATCTATTATTGCCTGAGCACATATATTACTGGGTGCTCCAAATCCCACTGGATGGCCAAAGCAATTTATAATTTTGATTTTCCTCTGAAAATGTGTATCTGGAGCCACACCATTAACATTAGTTGTTTTTTGTCGTTTTCATTTTTTATTTTTATTTTTAAATCTCTTTTAAGTATATGGGGGTCATTAAGGAAATAGGCGTAACATAAATAACCCTCTTGCAAATAGTTTTTTTAGCTAAATTTTCCTCTTGCTAGTTCAAATTTCCTGACAGGGTAATGTCCAAAGCATTCCAGATAACCAGCGATTCAGGACATTCGTGGATGTGGATATCATTCTAATATTTGAAAAACTGTCATTTTACACTGCACGGGCCATAAAAACATCAATCCCAATAGGTAACCTGGAATAAAATGCCCTCCATCTCTGCAACCATCTCCCAGATTGGCTGGGTGGAGCAGACATGGGCACCCTCGGTGACCTTGCTGGGCTACAAAACTAACGCTCCCAAGGCTGCCAGCACGCTGGTGCAAAAGGGTAAAGAGCTGGAAGGGACGAGGAGCACGAAGGGACGAGGAGCACGAAGGGACGAGGAGCACGAAGGGACGAGGAGCGCCAAGGGACGAGGAGCGCCAAGGGACGAGGATCCTGCCCATCGCCGTTCCGCTGGGCTTGATGCTGGCTTCATGGCACCGCCTGCTGGCCTGACCGCTTCTGCAGCAACACATCATTTGCTTCTCGTGGCAGCTGGGACAATTAAATTTTGTTTTGTGATTTACTGCGAGAGACATGCAGGGTCTCTCTCTCTCTCCAGGTTTACGTGTGCTGCTTGTTTCTTGGGGAATTATTACTCATGTGTTTGTCCTGCCTGAAGGCTGCAGTACAGGCTTTTTTTGACTCTGAGCTACGACAAGTGGGCTCGAGTGAGTGCTTTGGATTTGTTAGTGGAGCACTGGAATAGGGAGCATTCTTCCCGTATCCGCAGTCATGTTGCATTTGACAGAGACAATACAGCTACCCGCTCAGAAGTAGGCAAATTAAACCATCTCAGCAGGCTGAGCACAGATAATACAACACAGATGATCCACTAAACAGCCTCCATGCGAAGACTGCCCGCGGCACAGCTCCCCGCAGAGCTCTCCCCCGCCAGCATCTCCTTCTCCTCCAGCATCAGCAAGCCAGAGCCATCGAGCAGAGGCAAAGAAAGCACACCGCTGCCCTGAGCTTCTCTTATCAATAGGCACCACGGGGCTTCATATCAGGGCAGGAGCGTCACCTGTGATGCTTCAGAAACCCTTCCTACAATGGTTTCAGTGTTCTCAGAAATAATTTTAGTTTAGGGCAATTAAAACAGGTTATGTAAGTGTCTTGCTCAATGCTGGCCTGGTAGGTGACCTCGGTATCTGCGCCGCGCGTGGGAGGCTCTCGTCTAATTGCTTCCTGCCCCCTCTGGCCTGTCCTAGGTGGCTTCTGGCTTTATCCATGCCTTATCCTGGCTTCATTCGGATTTTGGTCCTGCTACAGGATCGGATGGGGACAGAGCGAGTGTTTGATGGATGACTCCTTCCCTAGGCAAATCAACACTTCTGTCTGGTATGAGTTAGGGGGATTCCACCTCTCCCCTGGGATGCAGCTCACACTTGCTTATGTGACGCTGTTGGACTTCTTCCCCAGATAAATCAGTCCAACTGGGGTTGCAGAAATCTCACTGGAATTGTGTTTTCCAAACACTAGCTGAGCCCCACACACACATGGTCACCTCCATGGGTTGTTACAGCCCTGTTTTATCAACAGACCCGTGTATCACATCCTTCTGGAAGGTAAACTGGATTTTGTAATGAAACAAGATGCCAAATTCACCGCTCCTTAATCTGCACGTAATTCTACTGATTCTAGCAGGATTTCCTAACGTTTCAAGCACTGAGGCTCTGGCAGTTTCTCCCTATGACTGTATGTTGCTGTCAGCAACGTTTCTTAACACGAAGTGTGTGTTTTATGAGGGACCTTGTTTTGGTTCAAACTAGTACCAAAAACAGTCTGGAGGGGAATTTTTTAAAAAAGGACATTTTTTAAATATCTCTCTCTATGTGTCACTGTAAATCCTACACAAGTCCAAAAATGAACATGTCAAAACACTCCAGTTTTATAAAAGAAAGCTGAAAAGTTGTGGAGGGGTGAAGAACTCCATGAGAGAGCCATAGTACTGATTTGTGGTCAAGAGAAGATTTACCTTGTAGAAATATCAAGAGGTGGCTTAATTACGGCATCATAACAGCTCTTTATTAAGGGAAAAAGAAAGAAAGAAAAAAAAAAAGCTAAATGTTGTGGACTCTGTTCTATCAGAGATGGGCAAAAAGGCTTTGGAGGAAGTAAAAGTCAAAATGATTAACATTAGAAATACATCAGCAAGAAAACTAGCAGATGCCATGTGTTCAAATATCATCATATGAAGTTTGGAGTCCCTCTGGGAGATGCTGTAGCCAAACAAATGGTCTTGGAGCCAGCATAGCTGCAATTCAGTGTAACTCTACTACATTTTATGTAGTGGTCATTGGAAAAGCCCCTGAAGTACCTTTTAACAATAAACATTGAGCCATCCAAACTTGGTACAGAAAGCTGTTCAGGTTTTTACCCAGCTATAAACTCTAAAGGGCTAGGCAGATCAAAAAGCAGCAAACTTACTGTCAGAAAAATGATAAATAAAATATGGAGGACTCTTGTGGATTATTGTAATGCCATTGGGCTGCAGTTTTAGCAGCAGGTAGTTGATGTATTTTTTCATAAATTTGTGCATTGATGGTCCATAGGTGACCATCTGATGGCTGCAGTGTTCCGTACTGGGCCCTGTAAACATTTACAGTCAAGTACCACATCTTTAGTATTAGAAAACTCTGTGTGTATTAAAATTATGCAGATCAAAATCAATACACATTCATGAAAAGATGAAGTGTAGATCCAAGAAAAAAATACAGTGTAATATCTAAGTACATTGTAGTCAATACTTTTTGAAGACTTTGAAGACTTATTGGCTTTAACCAGGAGCACCTGCAGAGTTCTTCCATTACAGGACACACTCTGAAGGGTCAGGGTTCAAACACATCCAATAACCCTTACAGGTAACATCATACAAGGCCAGGCATCACATGCACAGCCTTGGTATGCTTTATGCTTTTCAACAACTATATGTGAAAGAAAAAAAAAAATGTAAAAAGCTTATCTAGCTTTGCCACCCTGTGTTTTGGAAACCACATTTCTCTTTAAGCTGATATCTGTTAAAACAGTGCTTGTTTGTTTATGATGCAGACATGATTCCCTGTGTATGGGACTGGAAATAAGGGCAAAAAATACCATTTGCAAGAGCTCTTACAATTTGAATCATTTCAAGGATTCTTGAAAAGATCCCATTCTTGTGTAGTAACAACTGGTGTGACCTGTTCTCTCGTGTGGATTTAAATCCTCATCATTAATCTCAATCCCCATCTCTGGTCAGGCTGCTTACATCACGTGGAGGAATAACCAGTGATGATAAAGAACAGTTTGTGCAAAGTGAAGTGAAATGACCATGTTGTGAGGGGGTTTACTGTAATTTATAGGGTATGAAAATTTGCCCTTCATGGCACTGTAAATCAGTTCAGACCTGTAGGAATAGCCTACCCTAAACGCAAAGATAAAAGAAAGGGTGTTAACTTTTTCAGGTATTAAAAAAAAAAAAAAAATCTTTAGGGACTATTAACTGGAAACAGCTGCTTTAAAAATGAGCTCAGATCTGTCCCTGCAAAATTGCTCAGCCTTACACAGCAACTCAGAGTCAGAGCATTAATAATGGCAAGACTGCCTCTTCTTTTCACAGTCTGGGGAAATGCAACAACCTTCAAGACTCCAGTTGCTTTTGCAATTACATTATGAACTTTCTTTCCCTTGGATCTTTATATTTGTATTGGAAACTGCTTTCTTTCAGCTGGGCTTCCTGAGAAATCTGAAAGCGTGGCAAAACCAGGGACATGCTGTGCCTCTTGCAAGGAGTTCCATCAAATAAAGCAGACAGTTTTACAGCTGAAGCAAAAGGTATGAACATTGATCAGTTGTGTCGTTATGAGACCTGCATGTTTTATGACAACTGAGCTTAAATTTAAGTGTTCGGAGCTGTCACTGCCATGTGGCTCTTCTGCCCATAAAGATGATGGCAGCGTGATTTAAAATTGTGTAGGAATGGCATCTCTTCCTTTTGCTTCTGCATTGCTGGTAAGCAGATTGCTAACCAAGCTCACGGTAACAGGGTCTGGCAAACACCCACCGCAGCCTGAGCCCAGGTTTTTTGGCAAGCTGTGTTGTCCTCGGCTTTTCATTCATTCTGAATGCAGAGGATTTTGGACTCGGTCCACCTTTAGTATATGTAAGTGCAAGATGTTCTGCTGATGAGGGAACGTGGGAGAACATGATTTTGCACTACCAGGGTGTTGATACGGGATGTGTGCCAAATAGGAGGTGTGTGGCTAGACAGAAACATCACTAGCAGACACATTAGCTTTGTTTTTTTAGAAAAGAAAAATCCCTCAGCCACAAGACTTTTTTTTTTCATTTGTTTTCATCTGCGTCTGTACAAGAGTATAATGCACTTTAAAACTTCCCCTGACCTTTAACTTCATTTGCTCCTGTATGTGTCCTCCTTTTGCACTTTGGTAAGATTGAAATAACCCAGAGACCCAGCCCAGGGTTTGGAGAGCCAAGTGCAGAGGTGCAGGTGTCATGCCCTTTCTGGTGACACCTCCTCTGAACATGCAGGTTATTTGAAATGGAAATGCGCTGCAGGGATAGTCTAAGCAATTCATGTTGACAGGCTGTAATCATTTCCCCTGGGCTGCTCATTTAATTTAATTGTATAAAAACACATTTTGGCGTACTCACTTGTTGCATTTAATATTGTTCATTAACGTAATTTATAACCAGGAGAAAGGAATCTGCTTTGTGTTTTCCTTCTGTATCAGTACAGAGACAAATGTGGACGGAAATCCACGTGTGACAGAAATTCTGTTTTTCAAACAGCCCCTGCTAGCGAACATCAGACGGGTTAAAGCGGAGCAGTGCTGCTGAGCGGCTGCTTGTCCAGCCGCAGGCGGTGAGGCTGAGCAGGCTCGCACCGCTCTGGGATCTGGGACCACGCTGTTGGCCAACTAGTTTGCTGCAAGAAGCTGTAGAGACTAATGGCCCAGATTAATGGAAAGTTTTATGTGTCTGACTTCCACCGTTAGGTGCCTGTTATCCAAAATGCAGTCCTGGGAGCCTAACGCTGTCGGTACCTGTGGCTGTGTGCACTTGTTGCACGGCATCTGTGGCCATGCCAAGCACTTTGCTCTTGCCTCTTAGCTAATTCTCGTCATGGTCCATAGCCTAAATTTTCTTCTGGTATTTTCTTAGTGGGATTTGATCAATTTGGCATCCTCAGAGGAAGCCCAGTGGGTTGGGCCTCATGCAGACAGAACGGGAAGAGATGAATCCCCAGATGCATTCAGCATCTTTTACCCCACAGCAGGGAGAGCTTTTGCCCATGCAGAGAAGAGATCTGAGCTCACACTGCTCCTCAGCCTAGGGAGATACAAACCCTTGTGTTTCACCAGCCACTCCCTGTGGCCAAGTTCTTCTGTGGAGGATGCCTCTCAGTATCTGTGGTTGAAGCTTTTCTGTTTTGTACAGAAAAATTCATTACTGTCTGCCAGAGAGACACTTCATGGGAACAAGTCTTCAGTCTTGTGGTTAAGGCTTTGGGATTCTATGAACTTTATGTGAAATTATGTTTAGCAGAAGAGCCTGAGAAGGATCCAATCCAGCAAACCCTACAACTGGAAAGCAGGGTGTGCTTCTGGAGGTGGGAGGTGTAGTTTTGGGTTTCCTTAGGAAAGGAGGGGGTTGAACTCAAGTCCCTGCCCCCTCTGGAGAGCAGACTAGCTATCATATTAAAGAAAGGAGGTGATGGCAGCAACACCATCAGGGGGGGTGGGGGGGGGCCCCCGGGCGCCGCGGGGAGTGGATTGCACCATCAGTTCCAAATCCAGCGTACGGTATTTCAAGGATCAATAACAGAAAGTCAGCTCTCTAGGTTATCCATGGGACGCACTCTCCCCTTGATTTAGTGGGGGCTGGGGGCAGCCCTAGGCTGACCTCAGACCTTGCAGGAAGGAGGAAAAGCAGAAGCTGGAAAGGTAGGGGAAAGATATCTGGCACCTTGACACGCAGCCAATGATCTTTTAAAAAGTCAAGTAAGCAGTTCAGCTCTTGGAATTGGAGCATTGCTAGATCCTATTGCACAGATGTGTTTAAGCATCCTAATTAGAAATCTGTGGTAAAATTCCACAACTCTCCTATCGAGCTCTGTCAAAGCCATCTAAACCACAGATCTCCTAGAAACCACCCAAAATACCAGACACAACATCCAACAGCAAACTTATGGGAATCTTGTTTCTAGCGCTATCTTTCTTTATAATTTACTCTTACTAATATTTGCACGCACATGGAAAAACATTATTTTTCAAGGACCATTAAGATTTGGAGCTGTGGACGGAGAAAGCCAAGGTCACTCTGGATCACGATCCTGGTTCAGTTAAAAGGTGAAACAGAAATTAGGCTAGTGAGTTATAGCCAATCCCTGAGAGGATGTGAGTCAACATCAGAAACACATGGTTTGGCCCCAGTGTACGTAACAGCCATTTTCTGGCCAGAAAATATCAAAGAGCAGTGAGCTAGACCAGAGCCTGGGTATTTTGGCACTCGTAGTATATGCCTTAAGTCCAGCTGACTCAGTGGGGAAGCATGTGTAGATGCTTTCACAGCAGCTATGTGATTTCTTTCTTTCTTTTTTCTTTTTTTTTTTAACTTACTAAGTTACTTGTTGAAACAGTCTTGCTGGCCGGAACAAGTCAGTACCTTATTTACGCAACAGAAAAGAATACACTACAAACAGAAAAGAATACACTACAAAATCATTTTCACAATGAATCCTTGATACTAAATGTATCTTTTTAATCCAGACTGGCCATCTGCAATATAATCTGAGCAGTTGTTCAGAGCAGGGGCTATACAGTAAGAAAAAGATGCCCCAACTAGGATCTGGTCCAAAATTTACGTACAAGCTCTGGAGAGGAAAGCAATTAATCTGCCACCCCCAAGGAGAAACACTTACTTGTTCTTCAGCATGAATAAGTAAGTGTTCCTGCTGGGGAAAACTGGAAGTGATCCTTGCCTGCTTGAGTCTCACTGATGACACCAAATATATTCTCACAAAAATTTCCCCCCAAAATATAATGTTCTCAGGATCTCACATTTGTAGTGTGCTGACCAAAGCTGGCCATGGGACCTCCTCATGCTGGTCCCTGGCCAACGCAGCTGTGATAGCCCCCAGCTGCTGAATTCTGCGCAAGGTGCTGTGACCCATGCAGCAGCCCTTTAGCTGCAGCAGTCCCACGCTTCAGGCTGAGGGGTCATTGATAAGTGGAGTTTTTCCTTGGAAAACCCAAGATGACAGCACACAGAGCCCACCCCAAAGCAGTAGGTATGCTGGGGCCCAATTTTCTGTGTGAGCAGAAAGTAAGGAGTTCCACTCCTGTGAGCAAGCACATAAAGCAGACCCAGTGGGGCTTCTCTGAAGTGCTGAACTCATCCAACCACAGATTTCAGGGGAGGTAGAGTGAATCTACCAAATTCCTGTGAGACTTGCATCACATTGCCTAATTTCTATATAGTGCAATCATCTTGCCCTTGGAACTGCAATGCTCTCCAAAGCCCAGGTCACAAATGGATGATAAATCCTTCAGTTCCCGACATCACATTTTGTATCCCAGTCTGAAACCTCAAGGCAGTGTTTCAGAAGTGCCACTGGGAACTTAGTGTTTCCAGTGTTCTTTCCTCACTTTCCCTTCCTTCAGAACTGTGCTGGTGCATCCAAACCAGAGCTGCAACCAACACTGGCTGCTCTTTAAAGTGCATTTCTTCACTAATAACTTCTCTCCCAGAAGAAATTTGCCCACTTACACTATGTATTGCAAGTGCATGGCTTTGTTATCTTTTCAGTGCTTTACAAATGTTAGGCTTGCAATAAGGGCAGGAGGAGATATATCAAATAATTACAGAAGCAAGTAGGAGCCTTGAGAACAGTCCAATGAAGGGAATTCCAAATAGCTAATTAAAAGCACTACCAGACAGTGGGAGCCATCATGTATTTTAGTTAATGCAGCTCTTCCACACAAATGTTGCAGAATCCACTGAGCCAAGTTTATTCAGGGCAGCAACAAAGCTGACCCAGATCTGTCCTGGTATTGCTGAAATATCCTTTCAGTTCTGTTTGGCAGAGCAAAATTCCCAACTGTACATGCAGCCATTCACTATTAATAAACTTCTTTCCTCTCTGTAAACTGGTCTTCTGGCTTGTTGTCTCCCTTCAGCTGTCTCTGCAGAGACTAAGTATTTGCAGAATATTTTAAAATGTGTTTAATTATTAAATACATTCAATCTGGGCAAGCAGGATCTGATATTTAATGGACAATGACATTTTAAACCACAGTATGCAATTTTCCTTGCATTCTCACTTGCTTGTGCCATGTGTCTTTATGCAGAGTAGATGCAGACATCCATTGGGTTAAATGGTATGATTACAGGGCCAGCTCCACAAAGCATTTTGGTCTCTTATTGAAACCTATGAAAAGTTTGGGACTTGTGCAAGCAATTGGGAACTTAATATCTGAGCAAATGTTGGCCTGAGGAAGAATAGTAAATGAATAGAGGAAAATTCACATAATAAATAGGTTTTCTGAGAAGATCCAAGACTTTAACTTGTCCTGAAGCACTTAAATGTGCTATTTGTCCACATTAAAGTTTAATCAAGAATGCAATTTATCCAGATGTATGATGGAGGCCTTACTGTGATTTTTGTTTTTGGCAGGTTGCTTTGCTACCAAATAATGCTGCTGACCTTAGCAAACACATCACTGGTGAAAAAGTGCTTGCATCTAACGCTTATATCCCTGGCCCCCCAGGCCAGCCTGGCCAACAGGGTCCTCCAGGTAAGATACAGACCAGAGGGATGTCAGTGTGAAATAGTGCCATGAGTAAAAATAATAAGCCTGAGTCTTTCAGTATGATAGGATTACGTGCTACATATTTTGATTGCTATGATTATATTTGCATTTGCAATAAATTGAAAAAGAAAAAAATCTGCAGTCATTATTCAGTCAGCCTCTGCGAACTGTCTAACATCACTCCATTGTGTTCCTTAGTCTCAGTGTGTTTCTTGGCGTGCAAGCTGTGTTTGTCCTGTGCGTGTTAAAGTTCTCCCTCTCCCAGGGATATCTCACCTGCTTCAGATGTCATTTCCCATTTCTTAGCTGTGTCTTAAACACTCTCCATTTCATTTCAGAAATACCTATTCCTTTAGCTCACTGGCATTAGTAGAGCAGAAAATGTGCTTTCAGTTTGTGGAGGTTTGTGCCAACTGTTTTTTTTTTATCCTTGTCTTGTTCTGCAAGGATTCATTTCTTGGTTTTATGTTGTGTTCTAGATTCAAAGGAATCTGAAAAGAAAAGTAAAACTCCACTCACACCTCCTGCACTTTGTTAAGGTATAGACCGAAACAATGAGAAAAGCAGAGAGCTCCTAAAGCTCTTGCTTAAGCCAGACATCCTGCAACCTGCAGCCAATGATAGCAAAAGTTTTGCTAAATCTGTTGAATGCAGATCTGATTTGGGGTTAGTGATAAATGCAAGGAATTTTACTGTTGTTCTGAGTTTCTAGAATACTCTTACTGAGGACTAGCTGATATTTCATACTAGGTTTGATTTACTACCTACTGAACTGCCCTCCGTTTATCCCCAATTTTGCAGTCTTGCTTTGTTTTTTGAGTCTTTATCTCATTTTTTTGGAGGACGAGTATCTTCAGTCTTCAGTATAACATAAGTGCAAGGACAATGTGGTTAGAGATTCTGCGTCAGACTCTGAAATGTACATTGTGCCGTCTTGCAATCTCTCTAATGTAGGCCTGACTCTGCATTTCTTCCATCTGGTTTCCCCATGACTGAGCTGTCCAAGGTACTGTAGAATTCTCTGTTCTGCTTGAAAACCATCCGCGCTGACCTCTTCCCCTGCCCCGCCGTTAGCAATAGGACGGCTGGATCTTCAGGAGGACTCTGAGAGGTTCATCACTGAACTTGATAATTTATCTCCTTATGAATACCCTAGCTGTAAATATTCTGTCCTGCTGAACCGTTTTTGCCCTCAGCCTTTCATTTCCCGTCTCTTTCACGTGCCTTCATTATGAAGAAAAGCGCTCCCCCCTCTAATTACAGAGAACTTCAGCCAGTGACACTTTAATGATTTTTACTTTGTGTAAATTCAGTTCCAGGTGCCTTACTTTGTGTTTTGCTTTTCTTAGTGTTTCTCTTGACATCAACCTCCATTTTGGTGCCTCATAAAAACTAACATTCTCTGCTGAACCAGCAGAAGCTGAAAAGGGTATAAAGTGAAATGCAAGAACAGAGCCTTTTTTGCCCTAATACGTTGGCTGCTGTCCTGGGAAACAGAGAGATGCAAACCACTGCTGAAAAGGGTTTGCTTCTGTGCCAGTCATGTAGTGGGCTTTGACCCAACATTTCCATGAGTTTTCTGAGGCTTTCTTTTTATGAGATGTTTCTCAGATGTGATTTGTTCTTTCTCCCTTTTTTTCTTTGTGTGAAAATGAGACTTTTCTGCTTTTCTTTTCACCCCTGGTCTGTGTCCCTAACTGCTTGGCAGTGGAGATCTTGGTTTCTTTGAACACACAATGTTTAATTGTTTTGTGAAGATGGCTTGTACCCACTGTGACAAGGAGTAATGTCTCAAATGGCTGCTGTGTTGCTTTTGTTGCTGTGGATTTGTGTATTGGGGTGTGTTAAGGCAACAAGCCCATGGGGTGGTTCAAAAAATAGTCAGTCCCCCCTGCTCGCACTGATGAAGTGTGCTGAAGGCTTTCCCTGGCAGGTAACGTTTGCTGTCGATTGCAGGGGCTCCAGGACCAAAAGGGAGTCAAGGAGTTCCTGGGTCACCTGGACCTCCTGGACAGCCAGGCCCCCGCGGATCAATGGGACCCATGGGCCCATCTCCAGACATATCCCATATTAAGCAGGGCAGACGGGGCCCCGTGGTCAGTATTCTCACCTCCTGTCATGCACCGCATGGTTGGCCTCAGCTCCACAACCTGTCACGTCCCTGTGAACACTTCCTTTTCTGTTGCAGGGCCCACCAGGAGCACCAGGGAGAGATGGCAGCAAGGTGAGGAGAGGTACTGTTTTCCACAAGGCGGGCACAGGCACGTCTAGTCTATGCACTTGCAGTCACATCCTTTTCCCTCCACATTTCCTTTGCTATACTGAAAATGCCCCATTGTCCTATCACCTCTTGCCTTTCTTCCCCAATTTTGTGCTTCCTATTCCTTAAGTCTTGCAAATAACAGCCCTGCCAGGCTCTCAAGTGGCTTTCTTTGATGCGTTAGCCCATTTCATTAGACTGCTCTTTTGTGAATTTCTCCTGTTAACTGGTCTGTTTGTTACTGTCTAGGAGGAATATCAGAAGCACCAGACTCAGCCCCCACTAGAGCCAGTGGCAATTTCCCGTGTTCTTCCTGATAAATTTGTTCCCACTTCATTTTCTTTTCTTTTTCTGAGCAAGGAAAGATAGCAAACGCTGATGATTCTAGATCTGTAGCCAGTGAGTCTGCAAAGGTAAACTGCTATTTTGGTTTCCTTTAGTCACAGCAAACTAACTGAGGTGGTATTGATTACAGGGGGAGCGAGGTGCACCAGGACCAAAGGGGATACCTGTAAGTATTGCTCTCGGCAAGCAATTCCACAGCAAGGTGATGTTGGCTACTGGCAGGCCAGCCAAAGAAAATAAGCAAAAAAAAACTTTCCTTTGTCAAAATCACAGTGAATGACAGTTTACATGCCCAGAAAAGGTTATTGGAAATAAATAAATAACCCTTTTTCATCCAAGCTTCTTTCCTACACAACTCCTCCCTTGCTGGATGCTACACGGAAGGCAGTAAGTGCCCGTCCACCCTGTGGCAGTGGTGGCACACGCTCAGGAGGCAGAAGCATGAGAACCCACGCCGAGTGCTAGTTAGTGAGGTTCAGACATCACTCCTAATGGGAGTTTGATCTCTCAAACCTTTTAAAATCCTGCCTCTCTTCTCTGTCTGTGACTTTGAGCAAATCACCAAGAGAAAGATGAGTATTTACAGTCTGCTTTTAGGCGAAATTGATTAAAATCTTGTTTCTCATGGTCTTTTCTCATTGTTGAGAGAATTCTCATACATTCGTATTCCCAGTATTAAATACTATACTTTATTGTGTGACAACAGCTAAAAAGAAATTAAAATTTTCTGAAATTAAATTAAAATGGGGGATATTCTCTACATTGTAATTACCAATAAATGTAGTCAGTGATGGACTGCAGTGGGGTTAATGTATTGAAGATTAACTTCCAAACATCAGCATTCTCCAGGTAATTGTAATAAATATTAATAATTATCACTTAATTGGTTATTTTAAGATTGTAATTTCTGTTATTTTAATATGAAGGAACACATGGAATCAAGATTTCTCTCCTCTGTTCCCCTTGAGGTTTTGAGATGCTCCTAGGAGGCAGATACACCAAAGGAATTCTTAAATAACAAAGAGCTGAGAACCTAGTAAATATGGGCTCTGTCTGCAAAAACATTTGCCTTTTGAAAAGTGCTTCCTGATCAGGTTGATTCGAAAAGAGGCCTTTAATTCTGGCAGTAGTTATGAAGCAGTATTTTACTGAATTACCCCTGAAAGGGCAATTATATTGACCTGTTTGTAAGAGTAAAGTGGAATATGATTAATGACCATGCCTTGTGGCTGCAGGGCCCACCAGGTTCATTTGACTTCTTACTGCTGATGATGGCAGACATCAGGAATGACATCGCCGAGCTGCAAGAGAGAGTGTTCGGACACAGGACTCATTCATCAACAGAGGAGTTTCCATTACCTCAGGAATTTACAAACTATCATGACACAGTGGATTTTGGATCCGGAGAAGACTACAAACCGCGGACATCACCCAGAGACTCCAGGATACAGAAGGCAGCCCATCCTTAGCTATGCCAACTGACAAATAGTCCCCCTTTAGAGTTCTTCACTATAAAAATGCACTGACATTGTAATATATATATATACATATATATATATATTATTTTTCAGTTTTCTCTTTGCTTTTCCCCAACCATGCTGCCTGTACTGTAACTTTCCCAGTTCATGGTGGCCTCCTTGCAGTAATTCCATACTGTCAAGCCTGCACTGTGCATTGTATCTAGACTATCAGGAAAACCTTCTTAGTGTATTGGGCTAGCAGGATTAAGGCACACACTAGTTAATCGGGCAGACCACAGCATCTCATCTGCCTACCTTTGGTTCTGTGTCCAAATGACCCAGTACCTAGATTTTGCAGGGGTAGGGGAGTAGCTGAACATCACCCCTGAAAGACATCAGAAATGGAAACCTGGGTCCACGGTTACTTTATACATGTAAATGAATTATACCACTGAACTCAAGTCTCCAGCTAGTGTCCCTGGGTTTAGGAAAGTGTGAAAAGTGGATCTCTGTTTTACAGCAGAGGTCAACTTCATGTGAATTGTCTCCTCCTGTTATGCCCCACTTTGGCACAAAAAAAGCCAAAAAAAATGATGAAGCAATGATATAAAGATACTACTTGTTGATCTAGAAATGATTTGAGGGGATCTAGTGACCTTCTAAAAGGCATTCACAGAACTGGAACGTAGGAGTTACAGTGTATTTGGCTGGGTATATGAGGAGTGGTAGGTGCAGGAGTGCACATGACAGAGCATTTCAAGTGGTACGAGCATAGCTAAGGTGAGGTACTGCACATGGGATCCTGTATTTCTGAAGAGGGATAAAAGGGAGTACCCTTTTTTTACACTGGAAAATTGGATGCACAAAGTTAGACCATACCTCATGAATGATGTATGTTAACTTTTTTTTTTTTTTTTTTCTTGGATTTCCACGGCTGCTGAGGACATTGCCATGCTTAGAAGATAAAGGGGAATATTAAGCACAAAACTGCAGTGTTTAATCTGTGTAGCTGCTGTTTCTACCATATGTTTAGTACTGGGTCCTATCTATGTTACAAATGCAAAGAAAATCTTATTTTGCCATGTTTTCCATGGCTTGCATGTTCTAGTAGAATAAATACTAGTAAAAATATAAGCAGGCCCTTTTCAGATAATATGGAAGGGTTTGGATCCCCTTCCATATTCTCTGGGCCCAAAGATAGTTGGTGTAATCCCTACCCCACCAGAATAGGTCATGTTGTATAAACAGCTGGCTGTCTAGACCTTTCATATCTTTTGTATATTATCTTAAGGGGATATGTTAATTCTTGTAATTGTTTTCCAACTCTTCACTATCAGTGTGCCACAAGCAAGGGCATTAGCTTTAAGAACACTAATGTTCTTTATTCCTCTTCACGTTACACATACATCAGTATTTACAAAGCAATGACTAAGCCACTGGTAAAGCTTAGAAAAAATGATAGTGCTCTCACCCTGTGATCTTTGGGCTTCTCCTCTGGAAGGAGCTCACCCAGCAGCTACAGATCCAAGTAATCTTGTGAATGAAGTAAAGGGGAAATCAGTGAGACCTGGGGAAGGAACTCTTGTGGCCTAAGGAAGGAAGGTTTTATACAGAGCAAACTAAAAAACAAACAAACAAAAAAAAAAAACAAACAAACAAACAAAAAAAACTAAGGCAGCAATCTGAGGCATGTATGTGTTATTTTCTTAATTTTAAACCTGCAACTATGTATAAATGATATAGTTCATGAATATGCAACAAGTACATTTGTCAAATCAGGTATTTGTAATCCTTTCAAATTATGTAACTCTTGGCTACGTGTACCACCACCACCCATGACCTGCTGGATCAGGTTGATTTCCAGAACAGAACTAGCAGCTGGAGTTATTTGGACCATCAGACACTAAATAATGAGTTAAACGACTCGCTTCCTACATACGGACTGCATTTCATTGCCCCCTGCCCACAAGGAAAAGGCACTTGAGTTCTAAGCTCTGCTTTTCCACAAGTACCAAATGAGAAGTTTCTACATAGAAAGCTTGACCATTGAATTCAGGGGAAGGCAACAATATCCTGCTTTGCATAAGTATTTAGGGAACTTCTGAGAGTGGATCAGAAAAGTAGATAAGATACATGCCTCACTCTGAGTGCAGGAAGCTGTCCTACAGACTTGTGAACATAAAATAGGGTGCATTTTTACATGCCTTTTTGAATTAATGAGCTCAATAACTTCCCTTTCTGGAGTCTGCTAGTTTTTTCACAGCCCAGAGCTGTTTTCCTCCATAAAAAGGTGAAGGAAAGCATTCCTTGAATTTGTCCTTGTGCTTCACGCTCCTCTTTCTACAGACTCTTTGACCCAAAGTGCTGTTGGCTGAGTCCCGGCAGCGGTGAGAGGACACCATGGGTACGGCCAAATCCACCCCACAAGACACAGGAATTCCTCCAGCAGGGAGAGCCCCTCTGAGCACAGCTATCTGGGAATGTTCAGCCTTCTGTCTGCATCCAGCTAAGATCTTTGTGTAGACTTTTATAATTTTATTTCTCATTAATTGTATGATAGCTTTCATAACATACTGTATCAGAAACATTTCACTACAATTTCTAGAGAAATACATACAGGCATTCAGATAGAAAAAAATGATGTTTTCTTCAGCATACCCAAAGTTTTATAAAGCCAGACCAGAGGAGTCGTTTCCAATTTTAAGCCTGGTTACCAGAGAGAGGGAAGTCATTACCTTGTAAATTATTTATTACTCTGTAGCTCCAAAAATAACTACCCAAGAATCCAAAATAAGAATGTAGAAACATCTACACGTCTAGTCATTACTAGGCTCATGCACATGACAACTTTGTTTCATATAAATACTATGTATAATTTTATTAGAAAGAAATATTATTTTGATGTTAAGACATCAAGTTATAAGCAGAAGGATAATAAAGAGTTTGTTATTTTATTAATATTGGAAATATATTTAATGGAAACATTTGCAAGAGTGTGTAGTGATGGGAAAATACTGGTTGTTAAAAGGTTAAACAAAATCATAAAGCTTGGAAAATGTTTTTTTCAACACTGTGCCAGGTACATACAGGATTAGTCTTTCTTGCAAAGCTGAAATACTGACACACAGAAATTGCTGTATGGTCAGGGTAAACCAGGAAAAGGGTAGGAAAAGAGGTTGTACATGGAATTACAGTGATCCCTGGAGTTATCGCTGGCATCACAGCTTGAGTAGCGTTCTTCCGAGAAGTATTTCCCAGTTAATATGTTAAGCCCCAGAGAAGCAACGAGAGATGAGGTGGGGTCCAAGAATTTGTTAATTTCACATTAAAATCCATATGTTTGTTCCTATTACACATTCCAATAACCATACAGGCCATTTTATTTATATATGAAATACTAAAATATGTATAAAATGATTGTGATTTTACGATGTATTCGTAACAACAAAGATATTTTTTCTTATGCTGTTGGTAGTTGCTTTTGTTACGCATCCTTTCGCTTGCGGACGAGAACGCTGGGTGGAAGAAACGAGTGGGAGGAATTACGAAGCTGCAGTTTAGGGTTTGTTTTGGAGCTGGCCTGCAGGGCCGGCCACGAGCAGGGATGAGGGGGCAGGAGGTACTGCGGGACACGGTGGGTTTGTGTGCGTGTGGAAATGCGGGAAAAGCGGGATAAATGCGAAGGGTTTGAATCCCCGGAGCCCCGGCTCGGCCCTCTGAGGGCAGTGGGCGCCGCCAGGGGGAGCAGGGAGCTCCCGGCCGCTCCCCTCAGAGCCCGCCCCGCGGGCCGGGCCGGGCCGCCCCCGCTGCGTGACAGGCGGAGAGGAAAATGGCGGCGGGGGGGGGAGCGGAACTACAACTCCCGGCATGCCTCGCGCGGCCTCCCCCCCCCCCTCCCCGCCCCCATAGGACGCCATTACCGGCGCGCACCGCTAGCCCGTCACAGGGGCGCGACGGTGAGGCGGGCGCGATGCGGCTCTCGGTGGCGGCCGCCATCTCTCACGGGCGCCTGTACCGGCACTTGGGGCCGGGCCCCCGGGCCCGCCTCGACCTGCTGCGCAACCTGGTGACGGCGCTGGTGCGGCACGAGCGGCTCGAGGCGCCCTGGGCGCGCGCCGACGAGATGCGGGGCTACGCCGAGCGGGTGAGGGGAGGGGACGGGACGGGGCTGGGGGGGGCGGCACCGGGCGATAACGGGCGATAACGGGCGCTGCTTCCCCTCAGCTCATCGACTACGCCAAGCGGGGGGACACTGACGAGCGAGCCATGCGCATGGCGAATTTCTGGCTGACGGTAGGTAGCCCCCTTCATCCCCATCCCTCCCTGTGCCCCCCATCGCCTTTATCCCCTTCCCCCCTTTATCCCTCAGTCCCCTTCGTGTCCCCCCCAGTCCCGCAGCTCAACGTGCTTCCCCACAGGAGAAGGACCTCATCCACAAGCTGTTCAAGGTGCTGGCGCCCCGCTTCCAGCCTCACCCCGGCAGCTACACCCGCCTGCTGCAGATCCCCAGCCGGGACGGCACGGACTGCGCCAAGATGGCAGTGATCGAGCTGAAGGGGAACCCCTACCCGCCGCTCGTCCGCCCGCGCCGCGACAGCGACAAGACGCTGCTCAACCAGCTGCTGAAGGGGTACAGGGAGGACAGCCGGAGGCAAGCAGCCCCGCGGCTGCCTGAGGGCACTGCGCTGTAGGCAGCCTGCTGTGCCACGAGGGGCATCCCACAGATTCACAGGGATGGGGTTTGCCATGAGCCACCCATGCACTGCGCGGTGGGTTTGCCCTCTGGGAGAGGATGCCTCAGTGCTCTTCTGAAGCACGGGATCAAAAGATGACCCAAGAGGTTGCAGGGCTTATTTCTAGCCTTAAATTGTCACAACAGCAGCACGAGCTCAAGGTTTACTTGCCCCTTCCTGTGCAGTCATACTCAGCAAGAGAAGGAAATCAAGCAGGGAGCCCTAATGGTTGATATTCACTTTGTAAATAAACTATTTAGAAAATTAGCTTGTTTCTATTTTAATTATATTCCTCTGTACATGCGTTAATCTTCCCCCAAAACTGAGTTTATTACATCTTCTGGTCCCATACACTGGGTTAGTGTTTCCACTTCACTGTGATAGAACTGAAGCGTTCTGCAGAAGTCAGTGTGCAGACCTTCAGGGCTGCAAATACAGTGAAAAAATCAGTCTAGCTGTATTATTGCAGCAGTGCTGAGTGCAAATTAGGATGGTAGCGCTGAAACAAGTTTTAAAAGTAGCAATACTAATGAGACCTGTTAAAAGGTTGGCAACATGGACAGGAATAAGTTGTCACTCTTGAGCTTGGTAAGACACCTCAGCCCCCAGGTGGCATTACATGAAATCGCTGTACTGTGCTCTTAGAGCAAAAAAATGATAGTGGCAGAACTTCTCCAGAAAATAATGCAAATGCAGATATGAAACTTAAAGTGCTGGCTTTATCTTTGATTTGTAGCTGCAGCTTATGAGTGTAAAATAAAGAAAAATACCTGCCAGAGACTGAACAAAATAGATCATCAACTGCAAGGACTGTAATTTCAAAGTCATTAGAATTAAGAAAATGCACTGCTTGCAGTTGATGACCTATTGTCTTGTTCAACCAGGTACTTTATCCTTAACAGACAGCATGAACCAACTGCTGTTGTTGCATAGCTTCCACATTATTAAAAGTCCATGTTGAGGCTTCAATATTTAATTCTCAATAATACTCGTGCTGCTCTCAGGTGGTCTTTCCTCTTAGTAAACTGAACTTGAGTGCATTAGCTGCAGTCTGATGCCCTGAAATGATGACCGTAGCCCTGTGCAAATTTCCACAATGCTTCAGGAGCAGAGTTGCTGCCTGGGCATTTCAGTGCAGTTTTGGTGTGATAAAGTTACTGCATACTTTGAATGCAAAGGATAGCATTTCACCTGTGTAGTCTTTTAGGATTCTGATTAGAAATGTGAACCCTGTTTGGTGTGCATCAGACTATGTTACCTGTAGGTTCGTTTCAGTTAATTCAGCAGATTAACATTTGTGTGGGATTGATGAGAAACAGAAGTAGGATTTTAAGCACTCAATTGTTTTCCCTTGATCTGTTCACCTGTCACTTTCTTAGAGGAAGAAGGGCAATAACTGTCAAACTATTTTGGTTGAAAACTGAAGGCTATGAATGATTAAAAATATGTCGGGGGAGGAAGATTGTGTGGACCTGTAGCACTGGCAGAAATACTGTGTTATGCATATGTTACTGTTACCCAAAATACCCCTTCTGATCAAAGGACTTAGGAGCCAGAAGTAAGAGAAGGTAAACATACAAATGTGAAAATGCTGATTTAGGAAGACGGGTAGATAAAAAAAAAAAAAAATTGAATGAAGGAAAGCAAATCAAGGTTTCTTTGAGTTGTCCTTAAGTTAACAATCAGGAGAAAAAGTACAGGACAGCTAGATGTTTCTAAGCTAAACTGGGGGAAAAGCTTAATACAGATTCTTAATTTACAAATTCTGAATGTATATACACTTTTTTTTGTCATGATCAGTAAACTGACAAAGCATAATTTCACAGGCTTGCTGCGTAGTCCCTCTAAATGCAACTCTCCTACTATTACGTCCTTGAACATGTTCTAAAATTATGTAGCTTTCTATCAAGATGGGTGGTTGCCCTGCCAGTTTCTTCTCAGATGGGTCAGGCTTTCAGACGCCTGTTGAGAAAAATGAAGGGAAAGTACACTGTTAATATATGAAGTCTGTTATTATTCCCTTGCATCCTGGCTGTCAGACAGGTCTTCTCTATCAGCCTTATAACCACAGAACTGATTAAAATACCCGCGTCCATATGGTTGTCCATATGACTGCTCTACCCCCCGCCTTCCTCTCCGCCTCTGGAGGATAAAGGCCTACCTGACTGCAGCTTTGAGACTCTGATACCAGTCATTAATATCTTGCTGGTCACTGGACATCAACAACAGTGTCTTGTGTGGGAAGGAAAGCTGAAAGACAAACAGAATTGACTTGTCCATGGATGCTGATTTCTGCCATTTTTTGCCAATAGTTAGAGAAGTTTAGCATTGATACTGGGGGGAGCCAGGGTCCAGACAGTACAGAGCAAGTGCCAGATGTCCAGCTACAAACATCAGCTTGCTTTGACTTAAGGTGTTTGGAAGTCAGCAATGCCAGTCTGCAGACGCTGTCCATTCTGCCTTATTCCAAGCTGCCTCTAGAGGTCCTTCCACTACCACCAATACAAATTCACAGTTGGACCAAGAGTTTCTTTTCATGGCTTTCAAGGAGTGAGCCAACGCAGCCCCCCACGTGCTGCAACCTGGGAAGACCTGAATTTGAAACCCCCACCCATGGCATTAGTCCCAGTCAGAGACCCCGCAGCCCCCAGGGAGCTGGATCCACGAACAATGTCCATTGTGATGATACCACCATCTCTGCTTTCTCTGTTCTTCCAGGTTTTCTCTCTCTCACATTCTGTGATCACTAATGCTGTGTATTGCTCATCACATGGCTGTAGGGCTATCCCCAAAACATGTCCTTGAATGAGGGCATGTCAGAGTCTGATCAGACCCTCCTCACGTGACCTACGTGGAACAAGCGGCCGCCTGTACACAGTGCTCAGGAGGGCCCACACCAAAGGGAATAAAGACAGCCTGCATCACCCAAAAAGGACCAGCTCTTTGCATTTACCATTGTCACCATCTGTCATCTCAGTCCTGCTGCTGCTGAGACAGCTAGAGACTTCCTTTGCAAGTCTGACCCCCTGATGCTGCTGTCAGGAATACTTACACTGAGGAGCCCTCCCTGGCTCTGCGTGTGGCCAAATACTTTATCCACCATGCACTGGTGAAGTGGGTAGACAGCCGTGCATGCAAATTTGTTCGAGTTTAGCAGGTGGAGTGGGTGGCAGGGTTTTGCTGCAACAAGGATATCAGAAAAAAGGAAGAACATCCTGCGCTTCAGTTCTTCTCCCTTGGAAGGCACCACCAGAAGCCAGCCTTCTCGGATATACCAGCGCCCTAAGCACGGAAGGAAAATAAAGACAGTTGTCAGACCATCATTGGCACAAAAAAGGTTGTAAAACTACAAAAAAAAGAACACAATGAGGCACCCTGAGGCTACCAGGCTGTATATCCATTCCAGCCACCAGAAGGCACTGAGTGTCCACTGGAACCTGTTCATCAACATCCATGACAAGCAGTGATCACCCAAAACTTTTAATATACGAGGAACAGACTCGAGTTTTTATAGAGCTAGTATGTCAATTAAGAGGATACTATTATATGCAGAACTGTTCAAAGAGAAACAACAAAAAAACTCATGTTTTCAAAATGGTATGCATAGCTTTAAGTTAACATACACTGTTGGAAAGCATACCATGAACAGCCTTAAATTGTGTTACCCAATTGCTTGTCATTAACAGCAAAACAGAAGTTAACCTAAACTTTTAACATTTCTTATTCTTCCCCAGTTTTGTTTGCTTGCACATGCTAATTTAAAAAAAAAAAATCATTTCAAAGATCATCTAACTATATACAGTTCTGTAGTAAACAAATTGCAGAATGGAGATTGCCGTAACGATAGACAGCAAAGCAGAGACAAAATAAGGTACTAGATGGAAGGCTTGAATAGGCAACCTTATTAACCTTCTCTTACAGAATGGGTAGGTGACACCGAACCCTATGAAATGATCTACAATGAATTAAAAGGTAGAGAAATCAGCAGGAAAATGTTAATAAAAAAAAATGAAAAACCTAGATGTAGGCAGAAATAAAAGAAAATGGCATCTACACAAATTGGAGTAATTAAAACAATGCCTCTAACCACAAGGATCGTTGTACAAATGGCCATCAGCACATGGGAATTACAAAGATACCTGCTAGTAAGAAGATAATTTATAAAAATTCAAAGCCAGAATACAGTATCACCTGGTCTGGGAAACACTTCCCAGAAAAATTCAGCCATTTTTTTCTTCCATAGCTTCTAGCTGAGCTAGTTGCCCTAGTCAAGCCTCACCTGGAGTACTGTGTCCAGTTCTGGGCTCCCCAGTACAAAAAAGACAGGGATCTCTTGGAAAGAGTGCAGCGGAGAGCCACAAAGATGATACGGGGCCTGGAGCATCTTCCCTGTGAGGACAGGCTGAGAGACCTGGGTCTGTTCAGCCTGGAGAAGAGGAGACTGAGGAGGGATCTTATCAATGTCTATAAATATCTGAGGGATGGGAGACAGAAGGATGTAGCCAACCTCTTCTCAGTGGTTTGTGGGGATAGGACAAGGGGCAATGGCCGCAAGATAGAGGAAGTTCCTCACCGACATGCGAAAGAACTTCTTCACGGTGAGAGTGACGGAGCACTGGAACAGGCTGCCTAGAGAGGCTGTGGAGTCTCCTTCTCTGGAGGTATTCAAGGCCCGTCTGGACGCCTACCTGGGCAGCCTGCTCTGATGAACCTGCTTTGCAGGGGGGTTGGACCCGATGATCTTTCGAGGTCCCTTCCAACCCCTACAGTTCTGTGATAAATATTTTTAGTAAGTACATTTCACAGAACTGCATAATTTTAAGTATGCTACAGTTACAAAGTATAGAGGCAAACAAATTGCTGCTTAGCTTATTCCACAGAACTATGTCTCTTACCTGAATAAGAAACTGAGGGAGAGGAAAGTGAGGTGAAGGGATCAGTCCAAATTTAAAAAACAAATGGAAGGAAGGTGTCAGCAGTGTGGGACTAGGGACCGTTTCCCTCAGACTAAGTAAACTGTGATCAAATTTGCTAGCATACAGATTGAGCTGGACTGTCCTGGAAGTCTTGGGATATGGATCCACTTGCAGGATTCCCTGGGACACATAATTTAGAAAATTCTTGTGAGAGAAGGACAGGGAAGCATCCCTAGGGAAGCTAGGGATGGCAGAACAGTGTACTATGTTAAAAGGTGATTCTAGTTAAGATAGTTTTTGCCCTACATATGGGAGGCAGCAAGAAAAGCAGGGTCTCCTTACATAGGGAGCAGCACACCTCAGCGATACCTGACCCCAAAACTCCAAACCCCTTTTCCCTGCATCTATAGCATTTTGCTTTTTCATCTCTTCCCTCCTAGTAGTAGGATGCAATCTCCGAAGTTCTGCAAAATCTAGTTTGTTTCTGCAAACAGACCTGGGTGCAGGGCTCCAGGTGGGGTCCCAGGAGAGCAGAGCAGAGGGGGACAATCCCGTCCCTCCCCTGCTGCCCACGCTGTGTTGGTGCAGCCCAGGACACGGCTGGCTTGCTGGACTGCAAGTGCACATTGACAGCTTATGTCCAGTTTCTCATCAACCAACACCCCCAAGTCCTTTTCCTTGGATCTGCTCTCAATGCATTCTCCTTCCAGACCCAAGTGCAGGATCTTGCACTTGGCCTCATTGAACTTCATGAGGCTGATGATGCTCCAGGCATGGAGAGTGCCTGGTCACACAGGATGTCCTAAATAAACCTTGTTATCCAATTAGATGATCTTACATGCCAATGACTGTGACTTTATGTATCTCAGCTAACAGCACAAATACTCTGATTTCTGCCATGGTTTAACCCTATTGGTAAGAGATGTTTCTTTTCATGTGTAGGGTGTGAGCAGAAGTCTAGGAAATTTGCAACTCAAAGTTAAAAAAAAAATCATATTCCTCATGCACTGAGGTGAAGGCAAGCCTATCTCCAGTTATCTTAGCTGAGCTGAAAAAAAGCAGAGATGTCTAGAAGACCCACCTGGAGTCAACACCTGTGTCCTCTGTCCTTTGAGAAGCTTCTGAACACGAAGTAGCTGCAATGAGTTCTCTCTCTTACGAGCGATGTCCTGGACCCATTGAGATACCTCAGAAGCAGATTTCACAGTCTCTGAAACAACAGCAAGTTATCACAAATGCTCATGTAACTTGCTGTGAAAAGATAAGATGAAGTGAGGAAGCAAATACTTTAAGACAAGTATAAATTAACAAGTTTATTCATTAATTTCAGCAGGAGATTGCAATAGATGACCAACCCAATAGGTTTCCCAATCAGTCACTCTATTTCCTTTGTGTTCTCAGGGGTATCTTCTGAGCAAGATTGTAAGGGAAAATAGTAATGCATTAGAAACCCAGATAGATAAAGATTTTTCTTCCTGTAGAAGCAGACAAAATATACAAATTGAAATGCCAGTAAGGAAGTTAACGCTGATCAAAATGCCAACATTCACTGGAGAAATTAAAGCAGTAGCATTTACAGACAAAATCATACTTGCAAGTTTCTGGTACTCAGCACTGTCTGGGCTGGTGTTCTCCAGCAGGTCTCTGAGGAAATGCTTGTACCTAAGAGAGAAAGAGCAGTTTCATTTCACGAAGACACATCAGGAACAGCAGCATCTCCTATTAGTGACAAAATAATGAATACTCCATCAGGAGATGCAGTACACACCTCTAAGTGTAACCAAGCAGCTTTTGTTAACATTTCTTTGATCACATTCATTTTATCTTCAGATTTGTCAATTATATTATCCCACATATTTTATACATTTGCAAGCCTTCGGCATTTCCTGGGGAGCTGGTTAGAACAACCTCACATATTACTTAAGTTCATGAGACTCTAGAAGACTTCAACATTCACATAATGTCTTCAGTAAAAGACAAATTGAACTCTTTGAACTATTGTGTGCTTTTTTATGTCTGAATGGAAGCATTCATACCATATGTTCTCTGCCCACACAAGAAAATAAAGGCATTTCAATAACTACCGGGAGACGCCTTTTTTATTTTTTCCTCTCCAGTCTTTACCAGAAAGGATCAGATCTCTGCAAATGCTTTCTCCCAATAAAGCAAAACTATTTTCAGTCTGAAATGACAGAAGAAATACCACATGGAACAGATGCATAAAATGGCATAAGTCTTATGACCCGCAGTATGTGTAACAGAGTTCTGATGAAACTTGAATATGAAAGAGCTGATTAATGAAAAAATTAGACCTTGTGTTAAAAAGCTACCATTTTTCCAAACAGTTGGACAGCAACAAATATACTGCTGTTTTATGTATTCAAAGGAGTGATCCAAAGAATTACAGTAATAAAGAGAGCTTACATTTGTATCTGCCAAGCTGATTAAAAACATTGTGTAAAGCTGTCTGAAAAACTGCACTATGCTCATACCCAGTTATTTTCAAAGAAGCATGGCTCTAAATCTCTTAACGGTGCTTTAGCACGAGTAAGACCATGATTAGAGAGCAGTTACTTGACTTACAGCAGCAGCAGCCGAGTTCCTAGCAAACTACCCAGGCTCTGTATTACCCTCATACCCTCCCCAAAAAAGGGTAGCCACTGAGTGCATGCAGCACTCTTCTCATGCAGTCAGCCTGTCTCTTCAAAGGACGCCTCAAACAGAATGCAGCAATCCAGACTGGATCTGTCCAATCTCAGACAGCTGTGACAGGCACCAAATATGAGGAAAACATGCAGTCAGGCCCAATAGCCATACATGGGGGGAAGTTCCCCTGACTTCATTAATCTTATCTCTCTCTAAAAGCAACCATCCACAAGAAGAGTCGCAATGCTCCACATCAGCAATGTGCACAAAAGCAAAGCAAGACCTCCTCTAGCTGAGAGCAGCACTTCTGCCGGTCTTCAGACAGACTGCTTTTGTTTAGGTCCCAGCTTCAGTCACTTATTGAGATGCCAGACAGCCTTCACTTGAATTCTACTGGAGAGCTAGTTGAAGATCTTATGAGCTTAAGAGCCAGAGCTAAACACAGCTACCTCTCTGCATCATTCTCCATCCACATACACTGATTCCACTTTACAAGCACATCTTCAGGACATTTTCACTGCAGTCTATATGCTCCAATTTGGAGACATATGCTATTAACAAGATACTATTATGTGCCTTTTCCCTTCTCATACTAACACCTTGAATTGCTTGCTTACTGGTGTAACCTCTGCAGAGGCAAAGGAAGCAAATCCTCTAGCTTCTTTCCTTGAAACTGAGGTCGAGTCTCTTGTAGCTTCTTAAAGCGTCGAAATGACTTATTTTTCCTCAACTGCTCCTGTATGCAGCAGAAAAGGCATATTGCTTTGAGAGTACAGAAATAAACATGCATTCTAGTGTGCACTAGAGCTTAGAAAACAGAACTTCAGTACTAAACACAATCATCAACAAAGTTTTGTAGCCATGGACAAGCCATTTCATTTTTTCTAACAACCATTTAAATTATATCCCCTCTTCATATATGCACAGAAGTATAAGATTAGTATACACAGCATATGGAAATAAAGAACAAAGGTTTACTCAGGAAAAAAGCCCACTTGTGGGTTTTTGCCATTCATTTCAAGACAAAGCAGTACAGTCCCACACTGTTATCACTTCAAGACAAGTATCCAAAGCAGCTTGTTTTCTCTTGGGACATGAGTATGTATGCATACAAGCAGAACAGAACAGAAGTACCCTAGTACACCCTGCAGCTGGAAACATGCACTGACAAGAACTGCAGGTCAGGTGGTTTTAAACTCCAGATACAGCTTTCTGGACTTTGAAATAAAGATGCATCTTTCTGAAATTTCTTGGGAGATAGGCTTCATGTAGAAAGGTAAGCAGGAAGGAAAACAATTTCATCTGCTGTAGAAAAAAAAAATGAAGAAAAAAGGATATGCCACCATTATGATACACTTAGTGGTAGCGGGAAAGACTGGGAGACCTGGTAACTCTCCAGAAAGAAACCACTGTCCCATAGTGTTACCACTGCAAACTCTCCAGGCTTGCCAGCCGGGGAAGAGTGGGAGTTTAAACAAAACTCTTTGAGAAAGCTCTGCTTAGTGTGTGTACACACACACACACGAAACATGCTCCAAAAATTTGAAGCTCTTTATAGAGAGGTTCTCACTACTTTATTATGAACAAAAGACTGAGAGAACAACAGCAGCCCAGAAAAAGGAAGACAACCAACCACTCCAGGCACAGAATGAAGTAAAAGGGAAGGATGTACTTTTTTCAAAGAATTGAGAAACAGAGAAGAAATCAGGAAAACTAAAGGAGATATTTACCTTCAAGGTTTTATTTGCCTGTTCCAAGTTCTCAGCATAGTGGCCATAAAGCTCCAATTTCTGACAGAAAATTTCCAATCCCAGTCCTAAATTTCCGCGCTCCAGGTGAAGCGACAGAACCCTGTGTACAAGGAGGAAAGACAGATAGGCAGGGGTACGTTACTGATACAGTTTTCCCAGCTCCCTTTGGTCCACTCCTATGCTGATCTTCATTTGTCAGTCTCCACCTCACATCCAGTTTCTGTTCAGAATATCTGCTTAGTGGCCAGAGTGAGCTACAGAAAACAACCTGCAAAAATACCATACAGCAGTCTTACTGTGCTTAAACCACTACCCAGAGAACAATGGGGTATCCAGATAAGTGGATACAGATCAGCAGTTTCCTGTGTATTTCTGCAAGTGCCACCAAGGCTAGCAGTGTTAGAAGTGAATGCCTGTCTCACAAGATGTTAGCTTTATTCCCTGAAGTCTTACTTTCCCATTCTCTCCATATCATTACAGAACTAATTGCATCAGTCTGTTCACTTACTGGCTGGCTGAATATATGGATTCCAGGGGTCCAAATATGGTTTCCATTACAGCAGGTTTAAGCGTCCCTTTGGCCTTTAAAATTGTCACAAAGAACTAAGAAGGAAAGAGAGAGAGTTTCAAACAGCTAAGATTCACAGGTCACTCAAAGGTCATTTTTAGCACATAACAGAAGCAAGAAGTTGCAGCCTAGAGACTCACACTCCAAAGGCTATCAGGTGTCATGGGCACCCACCTAAAATACCTATCACCAGATGTAAGTCATCTTGTTAACTTTGACCATAACTGTAAACACATGGAGCAGCACTACATTGGCTGAGCGAGTCTATTTCAGTATTCCTAGATGCATCTGTCTTTAACAGCCTGGTTCGTAATTTATCTTTGTCTTCACTGTGCTCCTATGTTTCATACATCGCAAGCATCTTAAGCCAAGTCCCCTGTACAATCAAAACTTAAAAACATATGACTGGGTAAGGACCAAAGCCAAGGGGACGGAAAACAAAAGCTATGTGATGTTGCAAAGGAAGTAAAAGACAGAGAAGAAAAAAAAAAAAAAAAAAAAAAAACTTTCAGCCTCAGCAGTGTGAAAATGTGAAGAGCTGGAACTTGTCCCTTGCTGTAGGGATGCAAACTCCTGTTCTATGACCCTTCCCCACAACACCAGAAATAAGTATGTGCTGTCTGAAGGTACCCACATATCAGAAGAGCCCAGATACTCACTGTGACCACCAAATCCAGCTGCTCAAGGTATTTGTGCTCAGTTTCCAGCAGCTCTTTGGCTGTCCGACTGCGTTTTCTCTCCCAGCGAGCCCTCTGCTCTTCCACAGTGTTTGCTCCAGCCATAAGTAGCAGGGGTGAGCCACTCATGGTAGTCTCAGAGCTGATAAACAGAAGGATAACCACTCCTGAGAGCCAAGAGAGATGGACACACAACAAACACACAACCTGGGCCATAGGGTAGGATTCTGAGCTCTGTGCTTTACTGTGGAAGGAAGGAAGCCAGTTACCAGTAACGGCCATCAACAGTTTCCTTCTGCATTCCTATTTGTGCTACAGCAGCCCCCCATCAACCAGAGGAACAGTGACAGTCAGACTGGACTGCAAAAGCAAGATAAGTGGTACATTACAATGTATCTGTAAGCGAATCTCAAGCATACAATCCCACCCGCTTTCCTCACCCACAAGCCACTGCTTCCTGTGCTTCATCCCACTCTTCATGTAAAATTCTCAATAAACCCACGGAAGTTGGTGGGTGGAAGATGCACTGTGCATAGGAGCAGAAAACAGCCCTAAAATGTTTGTTGGGGGAGGAGGAGAAATGGAGGGAAAGCACAGAAAGGGGGGGGGGTGTAGAGTGAAAGCGCACTCTTGTTCATTTTCCCCTGTAGGATCCCCCAAAAAGCGAGCGGCTTGCATTGTTCTTTTCCAACAGCAGTTTGTAGTTTCAGAGGTGAGCATCTGCTGTGAATCACACCATCCACAACTGGCTTCGCTGCTGCTTTTCTCTTCTGCAAGAGCATCACAGCTACATTAAATAGAGAAACAGCTTCTTTTATCACCACCCCTCAGAGAAAGACACATGCACTACCAGAGCATTGCTTAAATCTTGCTCTTTCTTTTGATGAAAAGGCAGAGCAGCCTGCTGCACACTTGCCACAGCATGAAATCTGTAGTTTCTGGGGAAGTTTGCCTCCCTGTATTGAACTACCTTCACAAGAGTTGTGGCTCACACACATTCAAGCTGCACTAGCACAGAAAGATAAGTTGTCTGCGAGAAGTGAGTCTGTCGAATACAGTCTTCCAGTGGCACTTCAGATACCTGAATCAATAAAACAGAAGTTTTGCACAAAAATGGTACGGAGTCTCATTTAATGTGTTCACAGAAGTCCAGATAGCTGATGGACGTGCAATATTTCATGGCAGCAATAATTTCTCCAGAGGTTTGTTCTTGCATTTTTTCAGAAAACAACCACAAGCCTAGCTGTGGCCAGGTCTTTGTCAAGACCGGACACTGACTGTAGTAGCTGGAGAGGTAGCACTAAGCTACAGCTTAGCATTAGCACGCTGTTGCAAAGTACTCACACACACACACACAAAAAAAAAAACAGGCTAAGATGCTACCATTCAAAGAGTATTTTTAGCTAGTGTAAATTGCAGTCCCGACTGTGAACTTTTTACCTTTTGCAGCCCATTTTCTTAAAAAAGAAAACAAAATACCAGAACAACAAATCCACACCACATTTGACCATTTCTCAATTTTAATATATTAAATTCTGGCTCTTTCAAGTCTATTGGGTGAGAGTCGTCTGGAACCTCCATGTAGACTAGGAAATACTTGACATACAAGCAATCTAAGCACATCAGCTTGTTTCTTTCTTCTCAAACTCAGAATAGAAACTATTGAATACTTGTGTGTTTTTTGTTTTGTTTTGTTTTGTTTTTTTTTATATAAAATTAACTACTTCACGATGCTCTGCTAACAATCAGTGATGTTTCTAATTTTACTATTTATAACATCCTCAAAAAAAAAAAATCTCCCTTTGTTATCTCACACTAGCGACTCTATATTTCTCTGAAGTGTTAGCAGCCTAATGGGTCAGATCCATGGGCCATGAGGACCTTGCATCCTTTCTCCAAGTCCAGTGATGTTCCCAGGTGCTTGTGCTCCACACGCACCATTTCCTTACTGCTGCATCTCCACCAGCTAGAAACCTGTGTTTTTAGTTGTTTTGTTTTGTTTTTTAACCTCTGGAAGAGGCTGAGGAGTCCTGGCAGTCCATCTTGCAATTAGGACTGATTGAGAGGCCCACGAGCTGCAGAGCAGAGCATTCCTCATGCGGCTCACAGGATCCCTTGATTTGGACTCCTTCTGTAGATCACGGTGCGCTCGTGCCTGCCTGCAGCCCCTCCAGGACCTCTTACAAAGCCCCTTTCTATCTGGACTCCCTCCCTCGAGGGCCTGGGAAGCTGCAGGACCGTGCTGCCAACCTGCTCCTGGCCCAGCCTGGACAGCACCAGGGTGAGATGCTCAAGCCTTCGCCCTGCCATGTGCCCACTACCACAGCACCCATTTCAGACGCCTTCAGGGCACCCAAGGGCACGTTGCTCCACACCCTCAGGCACCTTTGTGGCACCCAAGGACACCTCACCCTCCTCCAGCTCCCTATTTTCACAGCTTTTGGCCTGCTTGTGGTCACCTCATTCCTTCTGCTCCCCAAGAGGACAACTCGGCAAGACTGGAAGAGGCTGCAGGAAGGCACCCTCCTGAAGAAACCTTGCGCTTCTCCTGCCCCACCACCCCACATCTTCACGTTCTGCAGACTAACAGCCCTGGGCACGGCCCCAGCGCGGCAGCACGAGTTAGTCTTATCTCCACTCTTTTTCTGCTCTCAGTTTTGAGCTGAAACCCCCATTTTGACACCAGGACAGGGCGATCTTACAGCCGAACTGCAGCTGGCTGGCTGACAGATCCCTCCCCGAGTGGTTTGGGGCCACTTTTGTCCCCCGGGGGCTCGCCCCACAGACCCTCGAACTCGCCCCACAGACCCCAGGGGTTCGCCCCACAGCACCCCGGGGCTCTCCTCACAGCACCCCGGGGGTGCCCTCAGCGCCCCCATCCCTTCAGCGAGACCCCGCGGCCGCCTGCAGCCGGTCCCCTCACCGCCCCCGTCCCCCCTCGCCTCACGCGGCCCCGCCACCCGTTACCTGCCCCGGCCCCGCGGCCGCCGCCCCGCGTTCAAATGGCGGCCCCGCCTCGCAGGGCGGCCCCGGGGCGGAGCGGTGGCGGCGGCGGGGCGGGACGAGCCGAGCCGGGACGGCTCCGGGAGGGGGACGGCATGGTGTCTCCCGGGGAGCGGCAGCCGCCGGCCGGGTCGGCGGGGAACCTGGCGGCGCTGTCGGAGCTGGACGAGGCGTCGCTGCTGCGGGGGCTCCGGGAGCGGTTCCTGAGGCAGCAGGTCTACGTGAGTGCCGCCGGGGCACGGGGCGGGGGGCCGGGGCGGCGGGGCGCTGGGCTCACGGCTCTCCCCTCTCGCCGCCAGACCGACGTGGGGGACATCCTCATCGCCCTGAACCCCTTCCAGCCCCTGCAGCTCTACGGCAGAGAGGTGAGTGGAGCAGCCCGGACTGGGAGCCCCTTCCAGGGGTGCCTGGCCCTTCGCCCCTTCCCTCCTCAAGGCCTCTTCCCCCCCCCCCTCACGCAGGTCTCCGAGCAGTACCGGTGCCACCATGAGGGATCGCTGCCTCCACACATCTTCGCCGTGGCTGACCGGGCCTACCACGCCATGCTGGGCCGCCGGGGAGCCCGTCCACAGAGCCAGTGCATCGTCATCAGGTGAGGCACGGGCACCAGCATGGCCCTCAATGGCACGAAGGAGCCCGGCACAGGTGGGAGACACAAGCAGGGAGCAGCTCATGGCCGTCATGGAGGCTGGGGTGCTGCCACTGGTCACCAGCAGCAGTCGTCCTGTCAGAGTTTGGTACTAAGCTCATCTTGAAAGCTTCGGGTGAGTCAAAACCCAGCTCTGTTAACAGCACGTCTTTGTTCACCATCTCAACACTTCCCAGGCAGGAAAGTAGATTGCAATCAAAGATGTGTGGTAAATGAAGATGGGTTTTGTGGAGGCACTTGGCTGCCGATGCTGGTAACGCAGTTAAATGTATCGGGTCTGAAGGGGTCGGTTCTGTTCGGCGTGTTGGAAACGTTAACCACCTCTCACAGGTTGCTCATCTTTGGCAAAACGACTTGCAGTGTAACTTGTGTAATAAAGGCTGTAAAACATGGAGTGGACCTGTTTTCACAAAGTAGCGTTTCCCAGAAATAACCAAAGAACAGAGGAAAGAAGAGAAGTTTCTTTGCTGTAAGACCTTTAAGAATCTGGTCAGGGAAAATCACAGGGCCGTGGGAAGTTATATGAACTAGAAGGAAAAAAAGTGAGCTCTTGTAACCCCGCAGTGTTCCCATATAATGAGCGTTTCACTCCATGATGTCACTGTTGTTTTTGTTCTGAAACTGGAGGGCAGCAGATAGCATCAACGCAGAGAAAGCTTCAGACAGCATCAGCTAGCAGAGAAAGCCTCAAAACACCAGCAAACTCTCTGTTCTGGTGATGGTAGAGGACAGTTTAAATGTCATCTGAGTTGAAATGTCAATTGCTAGCTATTTGATTTAGTATTTCCTGCTTTATATGGGACTTCTGATCATTTTCATTCAGTGCGGTATGGAAATAACTTACTGAATCACTGGTGAGCATTGTGGTGGGACTGGGAGCCGATGTTGAGTTCCAGCCCCAATCGTGTCTTTAGCCTGCAAGCCGTCAGTGCCTGTGCTTTACATGTAGCAATCTCAGAAACGCTAGTGGGCATGGTGGGCACGGAGTCAGCAGGTGGAAGAGGTGTGCTGGTAGTGTTCTTAGGAATGGGGAAAAGTCATAGAATTGTCTAGGGAGGTGGAAGACAAAAAGACCTGTAGGCGTTTCTGAGGAAGAGAGTGGTCTCATTTTTTTTTTCTGACAGCAGTTTGCAGTCTCAGAGATGACAGCCTGAGCTACTGCCATACATCTTGCAATCCTATTAACCGGTCTGTGCTACTATAACAGGAAGTTCATGGTTTTACTATCTGCAAGTGGTAAAACAGTCAGTAATGAGATTACCTGGTTTGAACAAAGTTTGGGTGATGAGGTGGAAGTTCTTCCTGTTAGATCACGGTTTATCAAAAGAGCACGGGGATGCACTATGTTCTACTGTTCTTTGTGCTTCGGGTGCCTCCTTTCGAGAAATGCCCATCTCCAGCCGGGCATGAACCTTTGTGCTTTTCTCTGGGAAACGAATATTGCCTTCCTGCCCTTCGTGTACTCTGTTTGGTCTCTCTTGGCCTCCCCAACTTCCTTTTGGAGGTTTGGATGTCAGGTTTCAGAGGCTACAAGTGATGTTGAACACAACAGCTGCCCCCAGGTGATAAAAGCTCATTGAAACCAAGTTTTCCTGTGCTGCAAATTCTACTGGCTTGTCTCTCCTTCCCGCTGATGTTAGTCACAGCCTCAGTATGCTGTGGTACAACACGTGGGTCTCTGGGAGATGACTGTGCCTTTTTTTCACAGCCTGGGGCAGTTACACACCCACAGCTGGAGAGTGTTTGCAGGCCCTGGCAGACCTCTTTTTGGAGAGTGCAAGAGTGAGCTTGAACTGTGGGAGTACTGACGGATAGTGTTTCTGTGGAGGAAGGAAGTCACTGAAAACCAGATATCACCTTATATATTTGGCAGGAATGCTGTCTGGATTGCTTATTTCTCAACTGGCAAGTGATTTTGGTTGTCCATATTCGGATAATGATGGCCTGATCTGTGCTTGTGATCAGGTATCTGTCATAGAATTTGAGGTATTTAGCAGCCTAGGACAGGTAGCTGATTGAAAGCATCGAGCCACTGGGAGCTACAAAACAGAGAAGCCACACCTGATACTCAAAGGTCTTACATGTAAACAGAGACCTGCCCTCATAAATACTTGCAGCATTTCCTGCATTTTTTTTAACTGCATATGCTGCATGTGTTCTCTGCCAATATGATGCCATCAGTCAAGGACAAGTTACCTTATTGACTGTACATTTCCCCCTCCCGGTAGTCAGGAAGCTGTGCTTCCCAAGTGCTACTTGTTTGTCTTGGAGGTGGAGGTGCTGGGCGTATGTGATGCCAGAATGACGTGCAACGCTGCTGCTGTAGGTGTGACGGCAGCTCTGCAGCAGTAAACCAGCATTATCAACGGGCTGCAGCGTGTGTATGTGTGAAGAGCCCGAGATTTGAGATTGCTGCAGTATCGATCGCGTGATCATTACTCAGTTCTGGATATAAGATGGATGGGGCAAATCTCTTTGTAGAAAGAAAAAGCTGTCAACCCCAGCATATGGGGAGGAGTCAGAACACTTTTGAAGGAGGTTGTTCTCCAGAGGTTATGTATGTTTTCAGTAAGAAGGAGATCAAATCAACTGTCCTGTGCACTCCATCCAGAAGTGACAGCGTGGAGTACGTCTGTACTTCCTGGTAGATGGAGAAAAATTCCTCTGGGGAGGTATCAAACCTTGTGGAACCCACTGCTTGTATTCATACACAGCATAACTGAAAAAGTTGTTAAGCTCTTGGATTGCAGAGCACTCTCCCAAGTGGTGGGGCACCAAGACATGAGGGTCAGAGCAACTATGCTTTATGGCTGCTGGAGTTTCCTTTATTTTTTCTTGGCAGTGGAGAAAGCGGTGCAGGGAAAACAGAGAGTACGAAGCTACTGTTGCAGCACATAATGAACCTATGCAAAGGCAACTCGCAGCTGGAGCAGCAGATCCTTCAGGTAGGTCATTGCAGGGTGGTGCTTGCAGATGCAGAAGCAACATTGCTGCAGGGCAGCTTGCACGAGGCACTGGGAGCCTCTTGATGAATCACCACTGGAAACAGGGGAGCAAATCATAAGACACATTATAAGAAAATAGTGGGTAAGGATGATGAAATAGCTGACCACAAGTTAGCAGAGTTGGTAGGGTCAATAATTCTGTTTGCTGGGAATGTAGTGGTTTGGTTCTTAAATGGCAGAAAACTATTGTGATCGTTTAGCATGTTTGCTGTTACAAGGGATTAGGGGCTTTTTCTCTGAATCATTTCCTGTTTGAGGTAGAATAGGGAGTTTTATTGGAAGAATGAAGTCTTGATTTAATGAAACACAGGGATGGAGAATCCACACAGCCTTCAGTAACCTCTCATTGGCTTGTTATACTTACTGTCAGGCACATGCATGCTAACTGTCTGACTTAATCTTTTCTATTTTCATATACTTTTCTAGCTGATTTTAAAACATATTTGTCTCTTTGGTCTTAAGTATTTCCACTTGACTTGCTCCCCGAGGAGTTTTTATTTTGAGCAAATCATATCTTAGCATTCCATGTGATAGATTAAGTGGAATAAGTTCTTGGACTGCTTCATTTTAAAGCCCATGTTTCAGGTTTCTTGTAGACTCAAATAAATTGTTCTGTATTATTGCATATTTCAGTTTAGTGACATCCATGGTGGATCTGAGGTGAATGCCTGGGCTGTGTTCTCTCTTGTGGGAACATGGCATTGGTATGCCTACTGGCTCTGCTTAGGGGTGGCACGGGCCGTACTGCTGCGCTGTTTCTGACTTTAGCAGGCTTAAGAAGCAGGATAGCTGTGTTTGCTCAACATTGTGCCTGGCCTAATGAGCCCTGACGGGCCTGATTGGCAATGATTGTAACTAGCCTGTATTTGTTCTATTAACAACAAAGTTCACATCCATCCAGGTGAAGTGCCTGTGGAGCATCTGGAGGTGACTGTGAAGAGTCATTTTCACTGTAGTCATCTTACTTGGTTCCTGTAGATATATTCAAAGACTAGGTTAGCTCTTCAGGGATTCCTGTGTCATGCTGTAAAGCTGTGTTCTGCAGGTTACCCAGCAGGTGCCCCAAGTCATCGTTCTTCCAGCCGGCAGGCATTCTTTGCTCGATTATGGAAAAATTGTCATTTGAACTTGTTTGCATATGGTTTGCCAGGCTGGTCTTACTGTTCTCGTAGTTCCTTTATAATTCACTGTCCTGATCATTATGCTGTCTACAAATGCCATTAGGTAATTTATCATAATTACATTCAGTAAGTGCCATTTTTACTTTGCTTATTGTTGTAGTTTAGCAGTAATTTATCTAGTGATATCACATCAGATGCACTGGAGAAGTTGTTATACCAACAGTGTCTTTTAACAAATAAATGGATGGTCTTACTGAGAGCAAGTAAGACCATAATTCACTTCATTTGTGCCTATTTTCAGTAATTTCGTGCTGCTTTGTCATATTTGGCTCTTGCAGTTATTTTTTCCAAGACATGAGAAAATAAGTGCATATGGGCAGAGTGGTTCTTATTCCATTGGAACAGTAAACAGCAAATGCTGATGTTAAGCTTTTCCAAACAAGTTGGATTGGGTCACTTAATTTGAAGAGGGCTTGTTCTATCTGTTTACCTCTTACAGGTAAATCCGTTGCTTGAAGCTTTTGGCAATGCCCAGACTGTGATGAATGACAACAGTAGCCGCTTTGGAAAATACATACAGCTGCGTTTCCAGAACAATACAGGTAAAGTCAAGGGCAATATTGGAAACTACTGCTTTGGGAGGTGGTTAGGCACCTCTCAGGGAATGGACTGAGTAGCCAGAACTTAAGGACGGTGAAATTTCCTTACTTGATTCTGTGTGGAAATCGTATGCAAATAAGGAAAATAACAACAGCAATCATGGCTTTAAGATAAGGCCTGGGTTTGGACGGTGTGGGAGGTGTGGGAAGGATATGGGAATGATGGTGCAGGGAAGGTATCAGTAATGCTCAGTGGTGCCTGAAGTCTTGGTTGTTTTTAAAGGAGGTGAGCAGATATAATATGGGAAGTATCTAGAAGCCCACCTTCAGAGTGATGGGCAGCCTAGAGGGTGTTGTACACAAGATAGTTATTTTAGACAACTCCATGCTCCTGTCACTAAGGTAGAGATGTGGGGCAGCTCAGTCAGCTTCTTGCCTCCAAGTGCAAAGATTACCCTTTTGCCTTCTTGTGTGCAGTGCGAGGTGCAAAGCTGAGCGAATATCTGTTAGAGAAGTCACGAGTAGTGCAACAAGATACTGGCGAGAGGAATTTTCATATCTTCTACTATATGTTTGCTGGACTGTCTTCAGAGGAAAAGGAGATGTATGGGCTGTTGGATCCTTCACTCTACAGGTACTTCCAACCCTGTAGTCTTCATGGTGGGGGGTAGAGAGGGAAGTAACAAAACAGAGCCTATTATTCTGCGAGTTAGGGTAGAGCCTGGTACAGGTTTGAACAGAAGCTAGAGTGGGGTCTGAGTGGAGCTACACAAAGAGATCTTACGGATCATCATGAAAGCTGGTAGGTCTGTAGTGTCTTCTTTGTTGCATTTCCTTGGAAAAGTTTCCTTGCCTTTCACATCTTCACTGCTGCTGATCTCCTTTGTTTGTCTGGGGTGAGACTGACTTGCTATGCTGATTGCATGATGATTTTGTATGGGGTATGCACTTTCTCAGGTACATAAGTGGACGGTTTGGTACAGAGGACGTAGCTCAGCGCTGGAAGCAGAAATACCAAGAGGTGTGCAATGCCCTTGACATGGTGGGCTTCCAAGAACAGGTTAGTTTGGGGATCACTTTGTTTCTGAGTTTTCCATGGTGCTTCCAAACCACCTGAATCTGTCAGACTTCATGCAGAGCCTTTTCCTACAGGCTGCCCATGCCTTTCCTTCACTTTTTCACCATCTAGGTACTCCATGTGTTGTATGTTATATAGTGGTAGGTTTTCAGTCACCCCTTTTGTGTGTTTTAGGAACAAGTGGACATGCAGTCAATCTTGGCTGGTGTATTGTCTCTGGGCAATGTGACCTTTGAGCCTCCGGAGAGCAGTGGGTCTCTAAAAATGAGTGAAGCCTCCCGGGGATGGCTGAAGGCTGCAGCGGTGAGTCACAAGAAGAGCTGACAGACACCTCAAAGATATGATGCTGGTCCCCATTGGCAATGTAACTGCAGAAGCTGCTCCTGCCAGAGATGGCAGAGGATGTTTCTGCCTGTTAGTAAGAGGACTCCTGAAGAACAAGTTGTTTTCAAGTATGGCCCCATGCCTGCCTTTGTGTTCACTGCTATGTGATGCCCAGAGAGACAATTTCCAGCTTCTCGTTCTTGTTTATCTAGGACCAGTGTTTTGCATGTGGTGATATTACACGTGCCTTGTTGACTTCACATAATACAGGTTTTTTAAAAATCAAATGGTGTGGTGCATTGGAGAAATTCAGGTGTACAGTTCCTGAACACTAGCTTTGTGCTTTTACGCAAATCCTGGCCACTTTAACTGCTATAATTTTTGTTGATAATCCTGAATTAAACTTTCTACTACTTTGCATGAAATTGTTATCAAATTAAAAAGCATATATTCCCCAGGACTGTCCTATTTCTATGGTATGGGATGGGTACATATCCCACTTTGTTAACAAGGTGGAACAGAAAAATGTAGTGTATTTGGCTTTCTCTTTCTTTTGATTTTGTCTCTATGAAAGCCCAGCAACCTTGGTTTTGTGTTTCACTCTCATCTCCTTGCCTGTATCCCTCCTACACCATACCTGAAACAACCACATACATCTGTTCAGCAGCCAACTCCTTTCGGTCTGTCTTTTTACTGCTCCTTGGTTTTTGCCCACAGGAGGGGAATTCCTGTCAGAGTAATTACTGAGGAGTTCAGTTACATCTGTTTGTTTACTGTTTCTCTGGGGTTCGTGTGACTGATGTCTGCTGAAGCTCAGACACCCCAGCACCGTGCACAGTCACCTTGGTGTGGTGCTGTTCATTAAGTCATTAAACCACTCAGCAGGTACTGGTGTGGCTCCCAAAGAAGGTGACAGGTGGCAGCACTGGGAGATCAAAATGGAAAGTAGAGGGAGTGCAAGAGTGATCTTATTCACTGCACGGGATAAGGCACATCTCAGAGCACGCGTGTTCCAGCTGCTGCAAGATGTTAACAGTAACACTTATTTTACGGTTTAGCTCGAAGGCCTTAAGTGAAGTCATGGCCCCATTACACTGGATGTTCTACAGACATAGATACAATCCCCATATGTAGAATATGGGTTCAGAATCAACTCCTCACTCATGTATTTCTTCTCTCCCAGGGTCAGTTTGGAGTTCAGGAGGATGAACTGTTGAAATGCCTCATTTGCACGATGTCAGTGACCCGAGGAGAGCAGATTCAGCGTTTTCACACACAGCAGCAGGCAGAAGGTAAGAAACATAATTAATTACAGATGCGCTGGCTTTAGAGACAGACTCATATTTGATGGAAGGGTGACCCTACACATGTGCAACGTCTTAGGAACAAGGATGTCTGTCTGTGATGCCTCCTTGTTCCATTTGCACAGAGGCAAGTATATCAATGCTTATCTGCTTAGTTTTACTGATGCCTAGGACCATGAATGCTGCTTTTGTTTGACCTCCAGAAGACTGCAGAGATTAAAAGAGAAAAAATTATCCTTGCTTTCTCTGTGATTCAGCCTAGAAGAAAACTGTAATTGTCTATGCAAGAAAGAGGAAGGCTGCAGAGTGCTGGCAGTGTGCAGAGCTTTAGGTAGTAGTTGGAGAAATAACAGAGAATCAGTGAGATGGCACCATATCAGGGAAGGAGTTAGATGAAAGGGAAGCATGTTAAAGTAACAAGCGCAAGGTGTTATTTTCCCCTTCAATAGGAAAAATACAAAAATCCAAGATAATCTTCACAAAAATGTTCAAAGATTTTTTTAAAATCAACATGAAATCCTAGTATTTCTAGATTATTGCTTAAAAAATGGATAAAAAAGTGAAAACAGAGAATTAACTATTTCTGTTTCCCAAATGTCTTCTCTTATATCTATCTAGGCAATAAAATAAACATCTCCTTTCAGTAGGTGTGTGTTGATTTGGTCTCCCTCTTCTTACAATATCAGCAAATTTTTCATCACTTGCATCTTCCTCTTGCCCATTGTGTTTCAACACTTTTGATAGCAGCTGTGGGCTAGGAGAAAGTTCAAGTGTTTGCAGGAGAACCATTCGATTTTCTAGGAATAACTTGGATCCTCTAGCTTGTTTAACATTGACAGGATCCTTACCCATTTGATGGGCAGCAGGGAAAGCAAGTCTCTGGATAGTGTAAAAAGTGGAGATGAACATTTTTCATTTTATATGGTCTCACATGCGCCCTAGTATGCCATGTCTGATGCTGTACAAAGGTTGTGAAGATTTCAGAATGGAAGAGCTCTCTGTGAGCTTGCAGAAGGTAGGGATGATCAGGCAGATACCTGTTGTTTAGCTGTTCTTTAAAATAGCTTCATAAAGCACAATACGGTGTTACTAGAGGTGAATGTATTGAGCCAGCTTGTGTGCTGTATTCCCTACTCTCCTATGAACTCTGAAGTGTGTTTTCTATCTGTGCAGATGCTCGGGACTCCATTGCAAAGGTGGCATATGGCCGAGTATTTGGCTGGATTGTTTCCAAGATCAACGAGCTGCTGGCTGAGAATGTGGATCCTGAAGTAGAGCTGAGGGAGATAGGTGGGTTCCGCCTGCCTTGCTCCTTCTGTCTTCGAAAGTGTATCCCTCAGCCATGATGAAGGGAAGATACCTTGTGAGCAGGGATTGCATGTATGGCTCCAGTTTCAAAGACACGATGCTGGAGATGCTAGTGAGCAGTGTAAAGTCTGCAGGGCAACAGCCATTCTAGCAGTTGGTTGGTCTTAAGCAGCTGCAGTTCTGGGCACTCTGGCTTTGCAGAGGAGCTATGGGTTGGAGTGGGTCTTCTCCAAACTGGTTGTCCAAGAGGAGTTATGGCAGGGCTGCCACTAGCTACTTGGCCAGGGGTTCGTGTGCCACAAGAGCTGTGTGATGGGAGATCTAGATGTGTGTTGGGGTCTGCAGGCTCCGTGGTGTGCTCATTTCCCCTCTTTTAGGTATCTTGGATATTTTTGGGTTTGAAAACTTCGCAGTAAATCGTTTTGAACAGCTCTGCATAAACCTGGCCAATGAGCAGCTGCAGCACTTCTTCAACCATGTAAGTATGCTGTGGATGAACTCACCTTGCAGGGAAAGCAGAACGCTGATCTACCTAGCATATGAAGGAGAACTTGGTAGAAAACAGGTCTGTTGCCTGGAAGGCAACAGCAGGGTTGAAAGCAGAAGCCTTCTCTGCTGTGGCAGAAGAGCCACTGGTGCAGGGAGAGTAGGAGTAGAAGGGTCAAGCAGTAACCAGAGTTGGCAGAGCAGGGACGCTTAGACTCTCAGAAGTGCTTGTGCTCTATGCAGCACCATCATTGAGTGACAAGCTTATGGATGAGCGTGCAGAACAGCACCTTCATCTTGGGCCTCTGATGCCATGGGTGAGAGAGCCATGCCTCTTCTGTCCTCTGCTCAGGGTCAGAAGGAAGATGTTCAGGGTTGTCTTACTAAGGTTGCTGGGGGCTCCAACCTCTGTTTTCTCTGTCTCAGCACATTTTCCAGCTGGAGCAGGCTGCCTACAGGGAGGAAGAACTGCCTTGGGAGACTATCACATTCAACAATAATGAACCTATTCTGGTGAGTGAGAGAGGACTGACAGAAGAGAGTTGCTCCATCCAGCCAAGAGAGGAGTGTTGCTCTTTCCATCTTGCAAGGAGGAGACGGATCTGGGAAGGACCTTTTCAAAGGGTGGTGTAGGTGACAGTGGATACCCTGTACTGCTTTAGATAAATATAATATGTCTCTTTTCCTTACAGAATCTGCTCCTGGCCAAGCCACTTGGGCTGCTGTCTCTTCTGGATGAGCAGAGTGCATTCCCTCAGGTGTGCATGGGATATGGGACAGAAAAAATGATGTGGGGAATGTAACAATAAGTCTCTAGGTTGCAGAGAAAACTGTGTAGGTGTGTGAAATAGCAAGATGAGTAGAGGGGTCAGTGTGTGGGTCTGATGGAACAGGACAGTCATATCAGGGACAGTCCAATAATATTGGCATCCCCACGGAGAGTCAGAGAGAGCACAAAACTGCTGCAAAGCCACTTCCAATACTTTGTTTTGTTTCCACGTCCCCTGATCATGTCTCTGTTGCAGCCGTATAATTTGATTATGAAATCTGCTTTCTTGCAGGCAACTGATAAGACATTTGTGGATAAGCTAAACAGCAGTTTTAAAGGGAATTCACACTTCCAGCCGGCCCGAGGACGTGTTTTGGCTTTCAGCATCATTCACTATGCTGGGAAGGTAGGTACGGTTTGTGGGAAGAATGCGGTTGTAACGTATGTAGGAAGGGGGGAAATTAGATGCTTGACAAATAAGGCTTTGAATTCCCTGGGCGCTGCCTCCTAGGATTCCCTGGAAGCTCTTTAGAAAGTATAGGAAGAAAGTGGGACTTCCTCTGGGAAGCATAGGGCATTAGAAGAATCTGTCACATCATGAGTCTATTGGAGCTGTGATCTTAAAATAGTCCTGTATAAAGTAAAAGCCCTGCATCCACAGCCCCAGAGGAGAGTCTGATGGCTTTGCCTTTACCTATTGGGGTCCAGACTACAGCAGTCACTACTGCAAATGCTGAGGAGCACAATGAGAGCAGCCAGGTAATCAATATTTTGATGGAGGCACTTATTAATATACGTAGTTGGTAATTAAGCAGCTAGGTTTTTAGGACTGTTACATGTAGCCTTACTGCCACAGCTTTGAAAGCATTGGCGCAAATACATCAAATTGATTTGACCTAATTTTTGGAGCAGGGTCAGAGATGAAAATCAGGTCATTCTAATATGTAATTTAGTAATCTAAGCTGTTGACTATGTTATTACTTGTGACATTCATTATTATAAACATTAACACTAGCATAGAAAGGGGAGTGGCAAACTGGAGATGAGAAAGGAAGGGAGCAAGAGAAACATTACAGACAGGATGAGAGCCTACTCAAAAAGAAGAGGGGGTAAGCAAGGAAACAAATGAAGCATTAACCAAAAGCAAACAAAACTTCAAAATCAAGGAAAAATGAACAAGAAAAGGTAAATGTCTCAGTGTTGTTGTGTCCTGTGGTTCTAATGCCCTTCTAATGCATCTGAAGGGGATGTAAGTGTGTTTAAAGAATTCACCTTTGAGCCACTGTACATTCAGATTAACAGTTGCTCCTGGCAAGCTGTGGAGGTGGCTTTCACAGCAAGCGTGTGAGCACCGCTGCTGTTTTCCCTAGGTACAATACACTGCTGGTGGCTTTCTAGAGAAGAACAGAGACACCTTGCCAGCTAATGTCCGTGGGCTCTTCATCAACAGCGTCACCCCCTTGCTCAGTGTGCTATTCACAGGCAAGTCCCTCTGTTATTATAGGGTGTCCCACATGAATTGTGGTCCTCCTTGACAAGAGCTGAGTGTGGCGATGATGCTTGTGTGCTAAAAATGTTTTTCAGAGCTGACAGCCTCAGTGAGATTCTGGGAAGGCTGCAGCCTGGAGTAGGGCTGCTAGCATATACTGAGCTGTCTGAGCTGTTCTGTTCTCCTTGGTACATGTGCATGACAGCAGGAATATCAAGAGGTGTTCCTCCTGTGGAACTGAAGGAACATTGCATATGCATAGTTCTGACCACAGGGCTGACCATCTTTACAGACAGTAGTTACAGCAGAGCCTGCTCTTTCCAGGCATCCAGGTTTCGGTTGATTGCTGTTTTTGCTGAAGCAGGATGTTAGTCTTCCTGTCAGCAATACCTCCTGAGATCTCCCTGGTAGATTTTCTAGCCTGCACCATTTGTTTTGACAGTGGCTGGAAAGCAAGGAAGGTTGAATCCTCTCCCAGAGATATAGCCACTGCTTAGATACTCTGTTCTTGTCTAGAAATTAAGCTGGAGAAAGCCATAGCTCCTAACTATTCATATGGTAAATAAAGTGGTGTTGAGACAGTGAAAACAATGGGAGTAAAGAAGATCCTTTAAAAAAAAATAAGGTACAACTTGTTAAAAAAATGAGGTTGTGTGCATTATTTCTCTCCTACCACTATACTCCCACATTTCCAGTTACTAGTAAGTCCTCAGAGTCTCCAAAACTTCTGAGAAAGTACAGGTTTAAAGAAAAGTCAGGTAGATGCTTCCTTGTAATTTGGCTGAATGCAGTGCTTCTGCTGCAGCTTTTCAACATTTTTTTTTCCTTTGGATCCTGTTCATAGAATCATGGAATATCCCAAGTTGGAAGGGACCCATAAGCATTACTGAGTCCATTTCCTGGGTCCACACAGGACCACCAAAAATTCAGACCGTATGTCTGAGAGCATTGTCCAAGTGCTTCTTGAACTCCGGCAGGCTCAGTGCTGTGACCACTGCCCTGGGGAGCCTGTCCCAGTGCCCGACCAAGTTCCAGTGAAGAATCTTTTCTGTCCAGCCTGAACCTCCTCTGATGCAGAGTCCCAGCTCTTTGAAAGTTCATAAGCACCAGAGAAAACCTGTTTTCAGTGCAGATTGCTTGTCCGGTCCTGGGCAACCGGCTCTAGGTGGCAATGCAGAGCAGTGGGGTTGGACCAGATGACCTCCAGCAGTCCCTTCCAGCTTCAGTCATTCCATGATTGTGTGGCTCACATGACAGTATTGCATCAAGGGTGTGCAAGAGTGTCATTAGATCCTCCAGTAAATTCAACTTCCCTGAATTTTTCATCTTGTCACTGAATTAATTTTATGTTATCTGACTATATATGATCTCCCCTCTCCCACGTTGACCATGACTGGGTGAGCTTTCCATTTGCTCTCTGTACATTTTTCTGCACTGCTAGATGCCTACTATTGATGATCTTTCTTTTGAAGGTCATTTATGGTTGCTCAATTACCCCATTGCCTCGTCTTCTCAGTGACAGAAAATAATATTGCCTGGATGGTGTGCTTAGTATACTTGCATTTTCTTCTCACCTTCTTTAGCTCTTCCCTTATATTTCCAGATAGTGAAATCTAAAGTACTGTCTGTGATTTAGCATGTGTGGGAAAATTGTGTATGAAGTAAGGTTTGAATGTTTAGGAATGGTTGATTGTGAGCAAAGGTACAAAATTAACTATTGTCTCTGTTCTTCCAGCCACTGTCTCCAGGACAGGGACACTGATGCCACATGTGAAGGCCAAGGTATCACATTTGAGGTCCATATGGAAATTATGTAGATAACTTACGTTTATTATTGGCTGAAAATAGGAGCAAAAACTCTGATGGCAACTATTTCTTCTTTGTTTTGTACAGGATTTTTTGGTTGCCTCTGTTGCTATGTTTCATTTACCTTCCTGCCCCTGAAATCCATTCTCTCTTCTTTTAGTCATCTGCTTTCTGGCAGAAATCTTTGGATAGCAATCAAGCACTCCTTCCAGTGGTGACTCTTTTGTTTGTGTCTGATTTCAGATCATACCAGAAGCAGAAAACAAGTTCAACAGTACACGAAAGCAGTCTGCTGGAGCTCAGTTCCGGGTAAAGTATTGATGGCCTGCAGTGCCCCTTGAGATGTGTGCTGTAATGTTTTCTTGAGAGCTTCCAGGCTGCTAAGCATATTTAAAGCATCCAGCTTGTAGACAGAGTTTTTTTCTGGGTGCCAGGCACAGCTGTTAGCAGTAACTTGGCTGTTGTCAGAGCCTGGGCTGTTTCTGTTACAAGAGCCTGAATTAGTGGCATGGGAAGGCAGTTCTCAGCTGCAGGGTATAGCGTTGGCAGTGCTCTGGCTTGCCAAGCTGTTGATCTTTCTCTGCCCTCACCAGCATTCCCTGATGGTTCTCATGGAGAGGATGTATTCTGCAAACCCACACTTTGTGCGCTGTATAAAGCCCAATAGCCAGAAGGAGCCAGGTGTTGTGGACAACCAGATGTTGCTGCAGCAGGTAAGGAAAAGCAGTTTCCTTTGCACTTACTTCTGCCAAGTCTCAATGGGAAGTGGATCTAAGGCAAGGAAGGAATAGATTTAAGGAAGGGAAGGTCAGACACTACTGAAAAGCAAGAGAGGTAGCTAGAAGCTCACTGGTCTGACTCTCCCCTTGCAGGAGAAAGAATGGGCATGTTTTTTATGCGTGAAAATGTTCTGGGCATTTGGTAGTTCTTGTGACACATTGCTAAGTTCAGGTTTGACAGTCTTCTCTCCCATTTCATTTTCATGATTGCAATGAATGAGATCTGCTTGTCAAGGACTAGGGTTTATCTTAGTATCTTCTGGATGGGGACTGGTACAGACAGTACCTCTCCAGGACAGCTCTGAACAGGAGCCAAGATGGGATTGCTCTCATAGGAGCTGATGTGTGCTGACATAACTTTCTTGGGATGTTGTGTCAGGTCTGAGATCCAGCCACTTTAAAGAATATTGAAAATGATTAGAAGAGTTCAGAAAGCTCTGTGGCCTCTTTGGTGTGTGTTTATGTATGTGTATGTGTATGTATATGATGTATAGGAAAGGGTGGGATTAAGAGGGAAGTTGATCTGTGCCTCAGGGTACTTCTTTGTACAGATTTGGAAGCAGAATACTATCCTCTGAAGGACAGAGGCAAAGTAGTGTCCATGGCTGGAAGTTGAAGTTATTTCAGTTGTTAGTTTTTATGGTTTCTGAGAGTGGTTAATGACCAGAGTTGCAGGATGTGGTAAACTCAGTCTTTAGCTGAGGAAACATTATCAGAAAGAAACCTTCTTATTTTTTGAACTAGAGAGGTTTGGGCTGCAGAGGGACATACTGATGCCCTACTGACCTGTTCAGGCCTGTGTCTGTTTGTTTCTCTGATCCTGTCTTTGTGGTGCTGCTTCAGCTCCGGTACAATGGACTGCTGGAGACTATCCGGATCCGAAGAGACGGTTTCTCCTGGAGACCTTCATTTGAGGAATTTGCTGAAAGGTATGTTAAAACCTTTTAATTGTTCCTTGTTAGATATTGTTAGAGAAGTGACACCAGTAACCAGATACGGGCAGGGAGTGAATCTACTTTAAAGTTCATGCGCCTGAGACCATGGTGCTGTTTGCTGTGGGAGACCTAGTGGGAAAGACTGATTTATCGTTGTTTGCTGTGAGGGTGACATGGATCAGCGCAATACGTCAAGGATGTGGCTTTTATCTTGCTGAATTGGTTTACTTTTCACAGATATGGAATTCTTCTAGTTAAACCAGATGTTTCCCTCACCAAAGAAAGGTAGGAACATTTCCTTTGTTGTGTGTAATCCAGTTTGTTCATCAGAGACTTTTGTTGTCAGGCTAGAATAGCAAACTGAGTAGAAAGAACAAAGTGTGGATGCGTTTTTGTGGTGATGGGGAGTACAGAAATTCCTAGACAAAGACAGCTAGTGTTCAGAAAGCATTTGGTGCAATGATGAATGAAATCTTTCTTGAATTACTGTGTAAGCAATTCAATTCAATTTTAAAACTTTACTACCCTCTGGAATGAGGACTTGCTAATGGACTCAATTTGGGGAGTCATGGTAATGGTTAAGGGTGCCCACAGAACTCAGTATGACAAGACTCAGCACAGCTGCCAGCTGCCTCCCCAGGATTTTTCCTGATGGTCTCATGAGGTGAAGAAGATAAAGGCAATGCTGACTAAGCAGCCAGCACTGAATGTCTTCCAGGCTAGAAACAATGTTTCTGGTCCAAGAATTTTTTATGTGTACAAGCACAACATACCCATAGCACTTCCAGAACCTGATTGTTCCTTCCAGCCGTAAATGTCCCTCCAGCTCTGTAGTCTTACCCTGTTAGCTGTTTCCTTCCTATGTGTAGGGCATCAACTCCCCACCTCCTTGAAGTTATTGATGATACTGAATTAATAAGAACTGCAAACATAAGTGACGTTCAGAGAGAGCCACGTGGATGAGAGATGATGGTAGACAGGCAGCACAGTGTGTTATCACACAAAAATCATAGGATATGTTTGGGAAAAAAAAGATACCTTGGATATAGTTCCTGGCACAGCATAAGTTGGCTGAGATAGAAGGAAAATCATTTCTGTTTTGCTATGCAATATACTTGCAAAAAGTGGCATATAGTTTCACAGCCCGGATTTGCAAGCAGAGAGAGGAAGCTGTGTGAGCAGCTGGAGTACTGCTTTCATTCCAAGCATTGCAGAAACTTTCTAAGCAAACCAAGTTTTATCACCAAAGCTTGCAAAATGAAACTGGAATTGGAAAATAGACTTTCTCCAGGAAATCTTGCCTTGGTGAGCCTGTAACTTCTGTACTTCTAAACTGAACAGAAATGAAATGAGGACAAAGGCTCTGTGGAATTGCTTCCCAGAAAGCAGAAGGAAGTCTGTATCTGGGAGCCCCTTTGATGATGTTCATAAATGCAGTCCTCTCCTAGCTGTACCTCAAGGAGTGCAATAGATCGACAGCTACGTGTTGAGTGTCATCAGGTGACAGGACAGAGAATGCAGTGCAAAAATATTGAAGCAGTTTCTCCCTCTTTTGGCACCTAAAAGCACTGACCACAGAGTGGTCAGTTTGAGTGGAAAATTAATTATTTCACTTTTCTTCCTGTCTTTCAGCTGCTTGGAGATACTACAAAGTACAGACCTGACTGGCTGGATATGTGGGTAGGTGTGGGTAACTCTTGCTGGGAGTGAGGTCCTGAACTGCAGAGACTTTATGCATGTGAACTGTTACCTGGTTCCCTTCAGAAGAACTTTATGGCTGTAGGAAGTGCCTGTCCAAAGGGTGATTGGATACACATTTAGACAAACAGTATTTCTCAATGCTTCCTTCTCTCCCCAACCTCACAGAAAGTCGCGGCTTTTCTTTAAATATTGGCACCAGGAACAGCTGGCAAAGTATGTGGAGCGACTGGCGAGAGCAGCAGTTGTCATACAGAAAGGTGAGCACTGGGGCAGGAGGATCCCTCAGTTATGGTCTCATACCAGATCAAGGAGGAACTTTTCTCCAGTCCCTGCTTCGCTATTGCACCTTCTCAGGTGACAGGAAGGCTGTCTCCAAATCAAGGCCTTGTGGAGTCAGAGTGTTTACTGCCTGTGTCCTCAGTGATTACCCTCAATAGGGAAGAGCCATCAAGCAGTCTGAGCCTTGGAAAGGGAAAGTCTGTGTGCAGGGGAACTGAGCTGAGCAGGGCAAGCATATGATTTGGCTGTGTCCCGAGGACCGGCTAACTGCCCTCTGGAGTGAGGGCTTGTTTGTGAGTTGTGTGAACTGAGGAGGCAAAAGCAGATGAGCCTGAAGCAGATCTCATTCCTGCTTTCAGAGACAGGCAGAAGGGTGTGGGGTTTGTTTGGTTGGTTGGATGATTTGATTTGGTTTTCCTTTCCCTTTCCCTTCCAAGTAGTGTCTGCTCTTGTTTCTTCAGAGCAGAGCACAGTGGGCAGTTCGGTGCTCCCCCCTGCACAGGCTCCAGGAGGACTGTGCGGTGAGGAGGAGCTGTCACCCTGCCTGGTCCCTCCCTGTTGTGCTTCTCTTCCACGTGGGTTGCTGCACTGCTGCACCAAAGCATCTGAGCAGCTTCCATGCACTGCTCAGTGACAGACATCAGTCACCTTCTTGTCTTCTGTGGGGAAGATGTGTGGGTAGTGTCCAGAGGGGAATGAGAGGGTGCTGCTTTCAATTCATGTGCTTCAGTACTGGTAAAGGAGGCACGATAATGTGATGTCTCTAACCCTGTTGGTGAGCCCTGTAATGAGAGCTTAAGGGAAAGGTTATCTCCTGGACTGAAACCAAGGAACTCCTGTCTCCTAAAAACAAGAGCTTTGCTTCATTAAAGTAGTGTCTGAAGGGTGCTGAGTAGATAGACGGCTAACAGCGGCCCTTCTGTGAGACTGTTTTTCATGCATCCTGTGCCTTGGCAATAGAGATGAGGGCTGAGATCTGTAATTTGATGTTTTAAATCTGTGATCTGACAGCTTAGAGCATAGAAGACAGTTCTCACATGGTTTTGACTACCTGCTCACAGCAGTGTCTGCATTGCTCTTTGTTAATGTGGTTCAAGTGTTGAGGGTTTTGCACTGGGTGAAGGAATACCATCCAGTGTGCTCCCCCCAAGGGAGTGAGAGAGGCATGATCAGCATTTTTCTTTCCTAACCACTGCTTTTCTCTGAACAGTTTTCAGGGGATTCCGATGCAGGAAGAGTTACCTGAAGCTGGTGGCTGAGCTGAGAGCTCAGGCACAGCGGCAACGGGAAGAGGCAGAGAGAGAAAGAAGCCGACAGCAGGCAATGGAAGCAGAGGCCCAGAGTGAGTCACTCCCACTCCCACTGCCCCATGCACGGCCACTTTGTAAGCTCCGGGTGATGATGGCCTGCCTTAGGCTCTCATGGGGCTGATGGGCTGGGCAGAGAGGTGCTGACATTTCCACCCTTTGAAAGTGAGGATATCTCTGTCGGGAGTGGAAACAGCGTGGTGAAGGTTGTTTGCCTGGCTGTGTTGGGAGGAATGTCAAGCTGTGGACTTCCCACCTGCTCTGTGCAGGAGAACTTTGATTGTAGCTTTACGCCTGTATGTAGCTTTCCTTGTGGCATGCAGAGTGGGAGTTGACAGTGATTATGAGGCTGTGCTTTTTGCCTCTTTTGCCTCTTCCCAGTCTCAGAAGCCTGGCTGAGGAGAGATGGGAAAGGACTAAGCTCCACAAACATGGTCTTGATGATCCCTCTTCCCGCTGTTGTTACTGTGTGTGCTGGAAAGACAAAATCTTTCCTCTCCTCCGTGGGTGACAGCATGCCTGGGAGGATGGATCCCATGGATCTTGGATCTTAGATTTTATCTACTTCTTTCTTCTTGCAGAAAGAATCTCCCTTCCAATCCCTGTGCCACGGAAGAGACTCCCTAGGCCTGGTCCCCGTCCTGAGACTGCCCATGATATGCCACCAGTGCCACGGCCACGCAGCAAACTAACAGAGGTAGCAACCTTGGCTTAGTTTGGGGTCACTTAGCCAGGTGTGCTGGCTTCCTGCTCCTTACACATATTTTCCTGCACATGGTCCCAGCAGAGTATCATCTTTCTAGTAATCAGAAGAGAGAGTCCTTTCCTAGTGTCATTAGTTAAAAAGTGTGGTCAGGACCTTTGAGGAACTGAAAGCAGCATATGATAGTTTGTGACTGATGTTATCTTGAAGCATTTAGGAATGGCATCTGCCAAAGTGATTCAAAAGGCCCCTGTCTGACCTTGCTTTCATTCCCACTTTCCTCCTCTCCCCATTTTCAGTTCACTCCTTTTGATAACTTCCTGCATCCTACTGAGCCTCGCCCTGCTCTGGGGACAGAGGAACAGACTGGAGAAGAGGCAAAAATGAGGCAACTCAAGAGAGGAGCAACTCTCCGCTGGTTCAGAGAGACACAAGCCCAGAAGGTCATGCAGGATGATGGGGCCTTTCCGAGCTGGCTGCATGGAATGATCAGCCGGAGGTGAGTGTGCTGGACACACAGGCCACAGTTTGGGCTGTGGCAGGCAGGTAGAAGAGCTGCGGTGCCCTTAGGAAGAATGTGTAAGTTGGATTCCCTTGGATTTGCTTCCTTGAGGAATGGGAGTGGCATGCATAACCTTTCACTCTTAGGCTGGAAGCTTCAAACCATTAGGGGGAAGCTCGGAGCTCTGTCATAGGATGCAACTGCTGAAACTTTACATAGGTCCAAGGAAAGACTGTGGACTTTTCTACTTCAGAGCAAATAAATTCCCTGTGTGTTCCCAAATACAGCTCCAGTGCAGGAAAGGGAGGCTGGGAACGTACATGAGGAAATACATATATGCGCTTGCCATGTTCTGGACCATTTCCATAGATGTGGTATTGAATGAAGGTGAACTTTTGATCAGACTCATGAGTATTCTCACATTCTCAGTTTAGGTGAATTACAGAAGAAGAAAAAAGAATTCAGTATTCATTTATTCTTGAAAGTATTAAGAAAGGGTTTAGTGGGTACCCAATGACAAGATTCACCAAAGTCCCCAGGTGTGTAAATAGAAGAAGGCTATTTTTTTGATACTTTTCTTCATCTAAGTGCAGTATAGGTGGAATTTACATCCCTTTAGGCTGGGAGGCACATCCACAAAGCCCTACTTTCTTGTAGAGATGACTGTGAACTCTCATGCCTTTTTGGAGGAAAAAAAAAAAAAAAAAAAAAAAAAAAAACTTTAAATAAAAGTCTTAAATTCTGCTACTGAGTAGGCCTCACACTTTACTCTCTTGGCTGAGCCAGACACTACCTCTTTCCAGGCAGTGTGACAATCAGGGAAATGCTGATTATACCAGTGATCAGGTAGGAGCAAGGCAGTGGGGTTAGCCAGGTAGATGTCAGAGTTCCTGACTACAGTTTTCCCTGGGTTCAAATTAATCTGTAGCGTTGCAAGCTTGCTAACTGCTGGTGTCCCTTACTTAGGGGGACTTGTGGGGGGGCTCTGGTGCCAAATATGCCTGTCATTTGAGCACCCTTGACATCTTTTTCCAATTTGTAACTTTTTTTATTCTGTTAAACCTGCAAGTCTCCTTTGGTTTTACTAGATTACAAATTGCTAGATTTTGTTGGTTTATCAGGACAAACATTATTCAGAGACATTACACAGCATGTTAGCTTAGTAAAGAGCACTACAGTAGCTGACAGCTCTTTGGTAGCTGCGTTTTTTTAAAAGATAATTAACAAGGCCCTCGCCTGCATTACTGCTTTGTCCACAAATTCAAGAATGCGTGAAAACAGCTAGCGCCTGGGAGACAAAACAACTACTGCCTGGGAGTTCAAATGTAGGCTAGCTATGAGTGCTTCACAATGAAGGACAAGGCAAGTTCTCTGCCTGCAAATCCTTCCCAAAGACACTGAGGTTTTAAATGTTTTTTAAATGATGCTTTCTGGCACTGAATTTAAGTCTCTGTGCAGTAGTATAAGCTCAACCTCATGTAACGGAGCAGTCAGAGCAATCCCAAATTGCAGTGGTGATTTACAGTCACCTTTAGCCTAGAGCAAGGCACATGGCAAGCACAAAGCAATGCTTTGTCCTTTGGGCAGAGAGGGGGAAGACTTCCTTCCAGCAGCAAGTAGAGAGCCAGTGGGGTAAGCACAGTTGGTGTTTTTCCACCTTGTGCTGAGCAGCACTAACCTACACCATACTGACTTCTGTCAGCCCTGGTGCCTTGGAAAATGTGCATGTGCCCAACCTCCTAATCTCAGTGATGCTTTGTTATGTGATCTGTGCTGGAAGGCAGCTGTTGCACTCAGCAGACTGCTGGAGCACGTTTGGAGCAGCGCTGCTTGGAAGGGCTTTGTCTGAGCGTATTGTGCCTCCTGAGTATGCTAATGTATCCCTGCTGCAGCAAGCCTGAGACTGGAAACCTCTAGCTGGGAACACATGGGGCAGATGTTGGCCTCCCAGTGGACTGGGAGCACTGCCATGGGAGCAGATGAGATAGGTTGGGAATCTCTGCACAGAGGCAGCTGCTCACTGTCTGCTGAAAAATTCTTTCCTGCTTCCAGGGAAGCTGAAAACTTGCTGATTGACAAGCCTTTGGGTTGCTTCCTTGTTCGGATCAGCCAGAGTCGACCAGGCTACACCCTGACCTACAGGTAATGAACCTCACAGAGAAGAAAAGTTGAGGTCCTAAACTGAGTGGCAGACAGAACCCTTGCAGTCTGTCTCTTGCCGTGGTCTTTTACAGCATCCCTCAAGGGGCAGGGCAAAGTTGTGATGTAGATAACTGGTGTGGGAAGCAATGTAGTCTGCTGGGGTTTGGATCCAGCTGCCTGTGTTCTCCTGTCACTGACTCTAGGGAAACTGCTGTTCCTCCTGTGACTGTTAGCACAGTGTGTCACCCCAGCATGGAGGATCTCCTGCATCTTTGCAATATTTGCTACTTTGGCTCCTGATCACACCTGGGCTCTTAAGACAAGAGCAGAAAGCAATGGCTGGATCCTAGAGAGACGTTGTGGCCCCATGCCATGGCTGTTTCTGTCTGTCCATTTCCCCAGGGGTGAAGGCCGCTGCAGACACTACATGATCGAGATGCAGCCCAATGCACGGTATGTGATCCTGGGGGAAGATCGGGCTCACACATCACTCACAGAACTGGTTCGGTATCACCAGACTGTGGGCATCCAGCCCTTCATGGAGATACTGACTGTTCCCTGTGGGCAGGTGAGTGCTGAGGATTTGCAGCAGGAAAAGGAGGTAGGGCAAGGACTGTGCCCTGCGCTGAGTCACTGCGGCACTCTCTCTTCTTTGGGTTCCTGCTGGGGGTTTCCTGTTCTAGCCAGGCAGCTTGGCCTCTTCTGCATACACCAGGGAATGTGAATAGCTGTGCACTGGGAGTTCCTGGTTTGGGGAGAGGCCCTGGCTGATTGGTGTTGCCCACCTGCCCCATGTTTGCCAGCAGTGATCACAGCTGGGTTTTCTTCTGGGCTGTACTCTTTGGGGTGTGTGGAGCATCTGCAAGCCACTGCTGAATCCACTCTCCTGTCCCTCAGAATAGCAGTGAGAGTTTGGATTACGAAAACCTGGAGTCCCTCACACTGACCCCCACCGTGGTGGCTGAGGAGAGCCCCCATGAGGATCAGCCCTGTCCCAGTGGGTCTCCAGCTGGCAGAACCACCCTGAAGACGGGAGCAGCCGCAGTTCTCAGGTCCATGTGGTTCAGGAGGACCAAGAATAGCCAAGAGCGACAGAGCCTGGACAAGAGCAAGACAAAGGAAAGCCTGGGCAAGGAGGGAGGCAGCCAGCGGGCCTTCCCTCGCCTTCACTCTTCCATACGTCTGGCAATGAAGGAAATCCAGCAGGTGAGCAGGGGCAGCTCCGGTCTTCCAGTGCCACAGGCATGCCACACAGTCATCGTGGGGCATGTGGAGCTTATTTCCACAAGTAGCACTCCTGGGTCACAGGTTTTGTTCAGTGGTCTTGGGATTGAGACTGTGTTCACTGAAAGTGCTGGGCTGGGGGAGAACCTGGGGAGAGTCTCACTAAGATGCCTAAAGAGAAATCCACAACACATGGGGCTGAGAAGTGTCCAGCAACCCATTTGGTGCTACCCTAATGCTGTCTCTCTGCTTCTCGCTGCAGTTCTCTTCCGTTTCCTTGAATGGCTCCTGTAAAGAGCTCCAGTCCGGCCCTCAGCGTTGAGGATGTACAGCCAAGTGACATGGTAAGAGGAGAACACACAGAGGAGGGGTTAGAGTTAGCTTCCCCAGGAAATGGAGGTGCAATGGGGCTCTTTCCTGTCCTACATGCTCCACCCGGAGCAAATCTTGGCCATCAACTGCTTAGAAATAGACCAGGAAAAATGGAGGGCAGCTGCCAGCTTCCATTCCAGAGCTGCAAAGAGACCAGTGGCAGAGGGAGGCTGGGAAAAATGGGAACAACCAGCATCAGGTTGGGTTCCCAGCACCTGTGGTACATGGTGTGCTTGCAGTACAATAACAAGGCTGCTGGAGGGAGCTCACAGTTTGTTAGAGACTGAAGTTCAAGGGCCTGGGGCTGGAAGCAGTGCTATCAGAAAGCCTATCTGCACACTACAGTAGTCAGCTGCAATGGCTTAATGTTGTGGAGAGAGGCACACATCAGAAGCAGGTGCTGGGCAGAGAGCCCTGGGGGGTAGCAGAGGCAATGAGCCAAAGGCAAGGCTGAGAACATAAGGAAAGGCAGCAGCCTACGAGGGCATCTATGAGGACTTTAAGTAAGGGCTTTCAACAAGGTCTCAGCAGCTAGAGACACAGCTGGTTGCCGAGGATGTAGTGTACTGGGTGGGTTATAGGAGTATATGGAGGGGGCCAGGAAGTGCCTTCTGATGCAGCTGGCTGTGCTCAATGTGTTAGTTGTCTGGAGCATCTAGTGGATGCACAGCTCCCTTGTGCAGCCAGTGGGCTCAGTCCCTGCCCCGTTCAGTTGCTAAAGCCAGGATGAAACAGCTGTGGGGCTGTTGTTCATCTCTGAAGAAATCAGGGTTTGTAATGCTGGGAGTGAGAGGAATCAGACAAGTGTGCTGTTGGCTACAGACTCAATGCCCTCATAGGGACAGCAGGGTTTCCTGCGTGGCTCAGCTCGATGAATTCGTGTTGGAGCAAAGCTTTTTAACTGGGGCTTGTTTTGTCTCCCTCTTGATGGCTGAGAAAGGCCTCTCCCTGAAGGGCTTGACTCACTTGCTTCATTCCTGCATGTGGGTATCAAGGTACCTAGAGGATGCTTCTTGTGCTTGAGGTTAGGCAGAAGCCAGATGAAACCTGTGGGATCTGCAGGTGATTGTAAGAGTGTTGTATTGGGACTACTGAATGGAGCCCTCCTCTCATGTCCTCCACTGAGCTGTGTTTCATGACTTTTTGCAGGTCAGAGTGTCTCAGCCCTATCCTCTTCCAGTGCTGCTGGGCCTCGCATAACTGGGTGAACATATCCAGACATACAGTAGTCTTCTTTTTTACCATTTTTTGCTGCACCGAGCTGGCCCTGTGCCCTTGGACTGGACTCCTGCAGAAATGAATGTTCTTCAGCACTCAAATGGTCTCAGTGGCTGAGACTTCGGCATCTGGATCATCCTGGCAAAGAGGAGAGCATGCGAACAGTCACACGCTGCACAGAACCTCAGTGCGTGTGTGTCAATACTTAAATGTGCCCCGAGACCCCTCACCTCACGCTGTTAATAGTCACAAACTGGATATTTCACAACAATGTGTTTGCTCACAGCTGCCTCCACTGTTTTCCTACCTGTTTCTCCTCAAGTCGTGTGTCTTTCTTTTGGTCCTTTGGACCTGCTGCTCTGGGTGCTAAGGAAAGCTGGGCTCAGGCTTGGGAGGTAAGGAATGAAACTTCTGTGTTCTTTTTGTTGAATGCAGGAGTACTTGAACAGGAGCTGAGACAAGGGACAAGAAGGTCTTCCTGCCCCTGCAGGAATTTATGAGCAAGCAGTGTGCCCAGGTGGCCCAGAAGGCCAACAGCATCCTGCTTTGCATAAGAAGCAGCGTGGCCAGCAGGTCCAGGGGAGTGATTGTCCCCCTGTACTCAGCTCTGGTGAGGCCACACCTCGAGTACTGCGTTCAGTGTTGGGGCCCTCGCTACAAGAAGGACATGGAGGTGCTGGAGTGGCTCCAGAGGAGGGCAACGAGGCTGGTGAAGGGTCTGGAGAACAAGTCTTATGAGGAGCGGCTGAGGGAGCTGGGCTTGTTCAGCCTGGAGAAAAGGAGGCTCAGGGGCGACCTTATCGCACTCCACAGGTACCTGAAAGGAGGCTGTAGCGAGGTGGGGGTTGGTCTGTTCTCCCACATGCCTGGTGACAGGACGAGGGGGAATGGGCTAAAGCTGTGCCAGGGGAGGTTTAGGTTGGCTATTAGGAAGAACTTCTTTACTGAACGGGTTGTTAGACATTGGAACGGGCTGCCCAGGGAAGTGGTTGAGTCACCATCCCTGGAGGTCTCTAAAAGACATTTAGATGTAGAACTTAGTGATATGGTTTAGTGGAGCACCTGTTAGCGTTAGGTCAGAGGTTGGACTTGGTGATCTTGGAGGTCTCTTCCAACCTAGACGATTCTGTGATTCTGTGTAATTTCCTGCCCTTGCATCAGTGTTGTCATGGCATGCTGCTTCCCATCCCTCAGCCAGAGCTCAAGTGAGGGCACCATTGCTGAAACTTTCTTGTTTTCTGCAAGTCTGGGAATCACTGCAACTCCAGGCTGCACAATATGCTTCTTTACACTGAGGGGAGAGGGATTGGGAACATAAAGGACCATGCAACTATTTTCTACCTTTACTAAAAAATATGTTTTCAATTAAGTTCTTCCTATAAGAAGTTCAGTATTTTCTTTGTGCTTATTACTTGCAGTCAGTTTGGCCGTGGACTGCAAAGAGAGGAGAGCACCTACCATCTCCTGTGAACAGTAGACACAGGTTCTTCTCAGGACACGAGATCTACTCCGAAGTCCAGTAACTGGAGCAGGACTTGACCTCTGAGATGCTCAAAGCCAACCTGTCCATGCCTGCATAACTGCCAGCACCTGCCCACATGCTGATGGCCTCCGAGATGTGGGGCTGCTTCCAGCTGCTGCGACCAAGCACCAGGGAGCTTCCCTCTCACATGTGGCCATTGCAGGGTCCTGCCAAGGGTTCCATTTGCCTCCTGTGGGGCACTGGGAGAGGTGACAGCTATGACATGGCCAGTTGAGTTCATGCCAGGTGGCACGTGTGCAGCTCCTCAGGCAGTGTTTTGCTCCAGCTTGCCTGCCATGGCCTGGGCATTTCCAGCACATGGCTATCCTGCGCTGATGTTCCCCACAGCGATGCAGCTGCCAGCTCACCAGGGAATGGAGTCATGCACTATTGGGTTTTATGCTGGGACAAGCAGTGTTAAAAAGCAAGCAGGTTGCTGCCTGGGTTTCCCAAAGGAACCTGAGAAAAAGGTACAGCCCCATGGAGCTGAGCCAGGGACAGCTATCGCAGACCTTTGCTTTCTCCCTTGCGCTATGCGCTGCAGAGGGCTGTGGTTTCAGGAAGGGGCAGTGTGGTTTAGAGGCTTGGCCATGTTACCACTGCAGATTACTTCTGTACATGCAAATTGTCTCAGTGGGAGAAGCTAAAGTTGGTGGGCAAGTAATCCTGATGCATAACTGCCACTAGTAGTGCTCTCCCCCTGTGCAAACTCATCTCCCCACGTGTGCCCTGGGTGGAAGCACCCTGCACGGAGCCACCTCGGCTCTTCTCCAGGTAGGAGGACACCCCTGTGCAGCCTTCCTGAGATGTGAGTGCTGCCTCATCCCTGTCACACAGGCTCAAGCTGCAGCCAGGGAAGCTTGTTATTGTGATACAGGGTGCTTGTGTCTCTGCATTAACCACGGGGCTATTTCTTTTCCCTTCCAGCAGGTTTGAGCATTAGCACTGAGCTGCTCCAGGTCACAAAGGAATGTTGGTGGGAACCAGACAGGGAAATGGTGGTTGTTTCAGCCTGATGTCCTGGCTCTTCCCAGCAATGCCTTGCAGCATTAACACACCTTTTCTCTTCCTCATGCTGGGTCTTGGCAGCTGCTTTGAGGCTGTTCAGGACAGAACTAGTCCAGGCAGTCCAAAGCTGCTGCTTGCAGAGTCTTCCTGACTAAGCCCAGGGGCGTTTTCTGGGCAGCCTTGGCTCCTGTGCCAATGTTCTCCTTGGCTTCATCCACCGCTGGGCAGCTGCAAAGCCTTCCTCCTGGGCAGCACGTAGCACTGCCTCATAGCCCAGACATTTCTAAGAACTCTCATGCACAGAAAAGAGACGTGAGAAATGCATTTCAGGAACTGAGCTGCTGTGTAACTCTTTCCTAGTTACCATGCCACAGAGCGTGGTGTAAACCGAGGGCTAAGATCCAGCTGCAAACCACTCCTGGAGCGCAGCAGGGATAATGCTCAACCAAGGAGGGTGGTGAAGAGCTTTCCCGCAGCAGCTGCCTCCGGTGCTTCCTGGGAGCTGCTGCAGGCACGGCTCACAAGCAGTGCTGGGGGAAAAGACAGCAGGGGAGGGCCAGGCCTCTTCTCTGCTGCCCGTGTGCGACATGTCTCCTGGTACGCTTCCCTGCAACAGAGCAGATGGATCACAGACTTCTTTTTTTTCCCTGGTTTGGTTGGTGGGAAGTAGAATCACAACATGGGCAGCCAGGGACCTGGCAGGAACCTGAGCAGCATCCCTGGCTGGCAGGATGGACTTCTTCCACCTGAGCTACTTCTGCTCTTTCTGTGATATGGTGGGAGGAAACCAAGGGAAGAGAAAGGTGAGAAGTGCTAGGCTGATGCAGTTACACAGCACAGGAGGCATTGGGGTGATTGCTACGAGGCTCTGGTTTGCAGGAGCAATAGCATGTACTTGGTGCTCAAGGTCTGTGCAAGGTCTAGCCAAGCTTGTGGGGAACCATCTGACAGGTGCTGGGCTGTCATTGGGAGAAATGTATGCCAGAAATGGGGAAAAGCTGGGAATACAGGAGGTTGCTGAAGTAGAAAATACAAATTTGACATCTGTAGCAACGTCTTTGCCTGCATGCTTCCAGCTTGTGGCCGAAATCAGGCACTTGAGCTTCAGCTCTGTGTAAGGGGGTGAGTTAGCCTGATGATTTCCTTCATCTGCTCCAAGGAGAAGGTCTTCTCCGTCAAAGAGGAGCAGAACAGCTGAACTAGCAGCCCTATCTCATTTCCTACTGCAGCAGCTTGCCTTGCATCACTTGAGAAGTTACATCATACAAAAAGCAAAGAGCAAATTGTGTAAGGCAAAGTGGTAAGGCTGTTCACATCATGTCACAGTTCAGCTGACGTGTGATGGGCTACATGGGATGTACTCACATAAAAAGCAAACACCAGGGCTGTGTCAGGCTGTGTGCACAGGAGCAGGCCCGAGATCCCCCGAGCACTGCATTTCATGCCCCACGGGACTTGAGGTGAGCTCAGAGAGGAAGGATGGGAACGGATGCCCAGGTGCGGGGATCCTGCAGAGCCTGCACCCAGGGAAGGCAGCGAGAGCAGGGAGAAGCTCTGCCGTCCACAAGAGTGAGGACTGGAAGTGCTGGAGGGACCCGTGGGCTTGGAGGCTGGGGAGGAATTTTATCTCATAATCTGAACGCAGGAGAGAAGGTGAATAGAGACAGGCTGATGGACAGGGGTTAATATCCTCAATCTGAGTTGAATTCAGAAGTTCACTTGTGTAGGGGCTGCCTCGTACTCTGTGCAGCATCCAGACTATCAGGTCCTGACCTCAGCCAAGGTCTCACCGAGCTTGGGTTACCGTGAGGCTAACCCTCATCTGAACTGGAAAAAGGGCCTGAGTTACCCGAGCCAGCAGCCTGGATAATTTGCGGCCCTTGTCAGGACGCAGCACTGCAGAACTAATGGCAGAACTGGAGAATGCATGGCAACACCACCTGGCAAATCTTAGGCTGTACTTGCTTCAAAAGGGAAGAAAAAGTGCCTGCTTGCATTAGGTCTCATTTTCTTTTCCACCTTTTCTGACATATTGGAATCTTATTAAACACCTGGTAACCAAACAGGTGTTTGCTTACGTATTGCAGCGAAGTCTCTGTTCACCCCTCTGCAATAAGCTATGCACAGCATTTAGTTTTCTTTCACGTCAGAGCCTGCCCTTTCCAACCCATAAATCATTCTCAAAGCTCTTCTCCTGCACCTCCTCTGTGCCCCGTGAGACCCCCGCCTGCAGGCAGGACCCCGCAGCAGTTTCCCTGCGCGGAGGCAGGATGAGCCTTGGTGCAGCAAGCTCCCCACGGCCAGAGGAGCTGGGGGTCCTTGTCTGAGCCTTGTTAGTGTGCTTCAGTGTGCTCCGTGCGTCCTTTAGAGAGCTCCCCTAACCTGCCTCCCTGATTTTGCAGAAGGGTTTTGTCTCCCGTTCTTATTTTCTCCTGTGCTTTACATCTGGATGGTCTTGCCTGTAAACATTTCAGCTCATGGCCTCTAAGCTAAGATCTGTCTTGGTCTGGCCAAACTGGGGCTCTGGCATCTCTTTGAGGGTTTTTTTTTTTTTTGGCCAGCAACTCACCATCAGGCTAGCTAAAACAGACACTTTTCTCTCCTTCCATTCTCAACCCTTCTTGCTCCCTCTTCTCCCAGCTCTGCCTTCTCCTCACCTCTCCGTGGTCCGGCCATCGACTTTAAGGTAGCTCTGAGGTTTAGGAACATGAACTTCTGACTCAAGAACCAGTACAGCTCGTAATCTGTTTTCACAAAACTGGCAGCCTTGGTGGTGTTTGCTTTCTTCCTGGAAAATGTTATGGTGTATGTTGACATGTGTCCTTCCTCAGACGTGTTTTAAAGACCCATTTGGCCCTCGGCCCAGAAAAGGCTCTCCACTGTGCCCTTAGTCTCATGCTAGGTTATGTCAAGTGCCTGTGGAGTGTTGTAACAGCACCTCTGAGATATGTACGGTCTTCCCCATTTTCTAGTCAATGCTACTGTGCAGACCAGGTGCTTGCGAGGTGTGCCATTGCTTGGCAGCAACATTTAGGTCAGGCTCATTAGCCAGGGCATTGCTTATCGTGCATCACAAGGGCATAGAAACCACTGTCTGGGGCACAGGGGTCAAACCTGACATCGATCCGGGCTGCAGCAGTGGCCACTGGGGTATGCCTGGAGCAGACTGAAGGCTATAAAGCAATGCTTCCTCTGGTATGTGTTTCCAGCAATATCTACATTAGTCATACTCTAAAAAGGACCCTTACCTCTACACTTACCTCTTACCTCTTCTCTAGGGACCCGCAGATCCCTTTCTGCAGGGCTGCCCACCAGCCTCTCGCCCCCCAGTCTTTACGTGCAGCCAGGGTTGTCCTGTCCCAGGTGCAGAATCCAGCACTCGCCTTGTTAAACTTCATATTGCTGGGGGTTGCCCAGCTCTCTCATTCGCCAGGATCTCCCTGCAAGGTCTCTCTACTCTTAATAGAATCATCAGCTCTTCCTAATTTACTGTCGTCCTCGAATTCCTCATATTTATGACTTACAGTGAAGAAGTACTTAAATCTGTTTGGTTTTTAACAGTCTATCATTATTTAATCAATATGCCCTGGTTTCTGTGCTGTATAACATCACAAAAGTTTTCAAAACACCTCCCCCACTGCACATGATCTTACACACATCTGTTTCTCTCCTCTGGTTGTCTTCTCTGTCTGTACAGCCCCTGCTGGGGCAGCACTGCTAACTTTCCTCTGTGTTAGGCACTGACCATCTTCCATCTGCTATCTTCTGCCCGTTATTAACCATGAGAATAAACATGCTGTGGAGAGGAGGGATTAAAGGCATTTGGTGGGTGACCTTGCTGAAGGTGGTTTGGGCATCCAGGTACAGTATATCCATCTGCCCAGCCGCAGCCTTGAACAGGATCCCAAGGAGTGACATGACTTCTTCCCCAGAGCAGGGTTGTTTCTTCCCCCCTCACCCCACTTCTCCGCATGCACGGGAGTGCTGTTCCTAATTCCCAGTGTGAAACTCAGATTTAAAAGACACAGATCTCTAGACCTACCTTAATCCCTTAAAAAAAAAAAAAAGAAAGAAAGAAAGAAACAAAAGACCAACCCTGGCATCTCGTTTGCCTCCGTCACTCCCCTGGTTTCAGGCTGAGTTAAGCAATGGGTTGCATGACCCAGAGCAGCTGAGATCTGTTTGGGTTCCTCCAGAGCTCTTGGATAAACGCCACCTGTGTCACTTGCTGATTGTGTTATTAATTTGTTTTGAAAGATATGTGCCAACGCTTTTGCTTGAAGCAAGTTGTCACATTTGTCTCCACAAGAAGTCTCAGTGTGGGAATTTCCCTCAGCTCTTTGATAGCGTGGATAACTCGCGGTGTGTTTCCGCTGTGCCTCTATCTTCTCTGAATGACTCTTTCATGTCTCTGTTATCTGTTGACTTACTGGCAAGCTTCCAGTGTGAACATTTCTGTGTTGTTTTGAAGTGTGCTTTTTTAAATTATTTTTTGTTTTCCAGCTTTAGTAACTTATCACTCTAAAGGACTCTGTTATGGATTTCCATTTAATTTGTTGTGGTTAGTCTCCTTCAGAGAACCGCAGGAGGTTTTGAGATATGACAAAGGGCACATCGTCTTCTGGAGCATGTCTCATTTATTCTTCTGCGTACTAATTTGGTTCTTCAGTACTAACCTGGAGTTTGCTGCAAACCCAGGAGGAAATCACGTCCTGTTTGCCACCCTCCAGTCTCTTGCAGGCAGGTTTACATGGCAGGTTACACAACACTTAACATCTCACCTTGAAATGCAGTTTCACCTTGAGTTCCTTTAGAGATGCTTTGGACGAGGTTGGGACATGAAGCATCCAAAGAAGGTGCAGGATTAACGTTTGCACCATGGCCCAGCACCCAGCAACAAGATTATGGCCAGTCCTCGGCCCCTTCTGGGGTGCTTTCACACCCGAGTGGGGCTCTGGGCATTTACTGACCTCCTGTCATTGCATTTTGGGATGCAGTGACTGCAGACCTGCAGATCAGCACTTTGCAGCAGGGTCCCTGGAGGAAGCATTGTGTTTCTTGGCCTCACAGCTGCTCTGGGCCAGGGCAGGCTGTGCTGGAGGGTTTTCAGCTTGGGTTTTGGTCTGTTCATTGAGCTTGCTGTGTCCAGGGCGAGTTCTGAGCATCACAGATCCTGGCAGTGAACAGCCTGGGGAACCCTGGGTGAGCATGGATTTTGTTCCCAAAGCTACTTAGCTTCCTGTGAAGCAAAAACATCTGGCAAATTAGGGTTCTGGCAAATCGGGAAGAAAGACCCCTTCACAGTGTCACGAGACGTGAGGGAGTGCTTCCAAGGGTTTCTCCTGCTGCTTTTGTGCCTCAGAGGTGTCTGCCAGCAACGGAGCCCTGGCCTGCGTGGTGGGCATCAGCACAGCTGCTGAACCTCTGCCAAAGGCATCGTCTCACCCAAACGCTGTCCAGCTGGAACGACAGCCACCACACAGCAAGGGCTGGCCGGGCTGAGGGTGCGCCAGCCTCACCCAGCAGCATGACTGTGCTGCAAGGAGGAGGAGGATGAGAGCAGGGGAGATAAACTCCCTAATGCTGAAGTTGCACAGGGCAGGTGTGAGTGTGGGCGCTGCTCCAGCTCCGAGCCAGCTCTGCCTCACTGCTCGCATCGGCTGCGAGCAAGGGGCAGCACGTGGCCTCCGCGCAGAGGGCATCTTGGTGCACAATCCCCCTGCTGATGGGGATTTGAGGTGGAATTGCACAGAATTGCTTCAGCTTGCAGGTTTGCTCAAGTAGGTTCTTAACTTACTTAACTTGCTCAAGTAGGCTCTTGTGAAAAAAAATGCAGCTGGGCTTCTTCGGTCCTGGAAACCGTAAAGATGTTTATGTGCCCTGGGTGTGGGTAGAGTCTCCTCTGCATCTTCGCATCCACCGCATGGTTAATCTACAAACCATCCTCAAACAAGGCAGAGCTGCAGGTCTAGAGGGGACTTTGTAATTGAGAGCGTTCTTCAAAATGTGACCCCGTGTTGTGGCCAACAACATTTGCTAACATGCGCCTTTAGCTTTCAATTGCATTTTTGCCCAAATTAAGGTGCTTCCGTTCTGGTTCCCAGGAATTAAGCGCAGGACTTCAAGCTCGAGCCCCACTTCTCCATAACTAAATTTTCCATTCCTCTGTAACCTATTTTGGAGGAAGAAAAGAGGAAGCCTCTCTGGGAGCACCAAGGCTGGTGCAATCAGCCCATCTCGCACGCGCATCCTCCAGCTCTGCAGCTCCTGCGACGTGCTGCGAGTGCCGGCCGGCCGCTGCCGGGGCGGAGGAAAGTTGGCCGCCTCTCAGCCAGATGGCTAGCGGCTGGGACGGCAGCACTCACCCTGCATCAAAGGCTTAGTGAATTCCAAAATCATGTGCTCCACGTGACCGCGCTAATGCCCCCCTTCAGCGGCTCACTTGGGATTCTGTTAAAAGCACGGACATCTGACAAGTTCCCAGGGCTCGTTACTGCTCTTTTGATCCTGTTGTTCCCTCGTGGTGCTGCTGTAGCAAAGAGAGAGGCCGGGTCGTCAGCTCTGTGCTGGGCTTAGTGGGACCCCAGCTGTCCCCTGCCATCAGCCAGGCAGCAGGACAAGGACGCAGTGCCACCAAAGATTCTCCACCAGCAGGCAGCTCCTGTGGGACCAGGCAGTCCTGGCTTTGGTGATTTATTTCCTCTTTTTTTTTTTTTTTTTTTTTTTTTTTTTTTGTTTTTTTTT
>NC_048926.1:10630556-10709567 GCF_011077185.1 Oxyura jamaicensis | reverse complement strand
TTTTTTTTTTCTTTTTTTTTTTTTTTTTTTTTTTTTTTTTTTTTGTCTGTTTTTTGCTAACTTCAGCTTTTCTCTGACACATTTCTATCCTCCATGGAGGATACAGTTTGAGAAAGAAGCTGTTTCTGCAGTTTAATAATGAATGGCCCAGGTTTCTCTGCAATCCTGCTGAAAAACAGCAGGATGTGCCTGGGACTCTGCAGTGACGCAGGTTTGGTACATAACACCTCATACATTCTGCCCACATTGGCCAAACTCGGTGTGATAAGTTTTGCAGGTCGCTTGCTCTTCCCATAGATTTATACCTGTACGTGAAATAGTGATGTTGTTCTTCGTTCTTTCTGAGTTTCAGTGACGAACATCTTTGTTCAGTTTTATCTCCTCACCGTGTTCACGCAGGTTTGTTTCACGGTCTGCTAGAGCAATTCCCACCTGGGTGAGTCCCTCCCCTGCCTCTCCCCAGTACAAACCAGTTGAGCTGCTCTTCCTTTGCTCCCTACATTTGAAACATACCCCTTTCTGTAGGGACTGCTGCCCAAGGAGATGGCTGATCCAGTGGGGTTTGAGTGGGAGAGGAGCGTGTGGGCTTTTCATAGCCATCTGGGGTCTGCCTTTAGGTTTTGGCTTGCAGCACCCTTCCCCAGAGCCTATCTCTGCCTGCGTGGTAGGAGCTGAAAGGTCTGGAGCTCCTTGCAAGGAACAGTGTCAGGTTGGATCAAATACAAAGGGTGCCCGTTTCTCTTGTGTGCATACAATGTCCTTCAAGGGTGGTGGTTGGAAATAGCTCTGAGGAGCTCTTCTGCAGGAAGCACTGGATAAATGAGGCTGTCTGATTGCCTGACTTAATGACACTTAATTTGTTGTTGCAAAGAAAATGGGATCTAAGAAAATGGGATCTGATGTGTCAGACAAATAAAATGCTGGAAAACTGATTGTGGGAGGAGGGAATTACCGGCACCTCGTGTAAGCAAATCCATGTTCTCCACATTCCTGCTGTAATTACACCTAATAGAGAAGAGTCTCTGCGTAACAAGAAGCTCTACCTTACCAGCAGGAAAGGAGTTATCAGTTCATGGTGTTATCAGCCAGCCCTCAGAGGGCCCAGGGGAAGGCTTACATGCAGCCCTCACGACATCGAGCATGGCCTCCTCCAGGGCTGCACTGGGTCTCTGTGGCCAGACCATGCTTGTTGGCTCTGCTGCTCTCTGTTGGCTTGTGGCAGCTCAATCTTCTGGCCTCTCAGACTCGAGGCCATGGGCAGAGCCCTCTGGGGCAGGCAGATGCTGAAGACATGCTGCTGACAAGGGTTTGGAGGCTGGTGTGCTTTCAACATTTAAAATTGTCATTGTAACACAAGTTCTGCAGGGGCTTAGCACCAAGGCACTGAGGTCAAGGTGCCCAGCTAAGGCTCTGGGGGTCCAGTGCTCCTGCTGTCATTCTCCATGCAGCACCATCCAGCTCTTCTGGGCTGTTCCGATGGTGCTGCAGCCTATGCCACGCACCCTGGGCCGCCTCCTTGCTCAGGGACAGTCTCCTGCCTCAGTGGCTCCAGGCTACCCTGGCATCACTTGGGCGTCAGTAGGACCTGGTTTCTCCTATGAGCACTGTGCAGAGCATCTGCCCTACTTCTGCTGCCCTGGGCAGCCGTGTGCCTACCACCCACATGTCTCTCCTGCGAGCACGTTGCTACAACACCTGCAGAGATTTCCAGTCTCGCTGTTTGCGGCTTTTCCACTTGCCTGGCAGGTCAGGGCAGGTGGACGCTGGTGTCTTGCAGAGCTGTGTGTTTTCTCTTGCTGCCCCTGATTCCCTCCATCTCGTCTCCCTGCCCGGGGCAGCAGCGTTGGTTAAGTTTACCCTGGTATGCTGCAGCCTGCTCCGAGCCCCAACGCACACCTCGTCCACGTGAGCTGCTGTTGTCCTTGCCCGCGTGGAGATGCGGTGACAAAGTGTCCCAGAGGAGGCTGGTGCCTGCTGTTGGCATTCAAAGCAAGGGATGCCTGGTCTGCAGCACGTCGGCAGACAAACTGATGCTAAAAAAAAGTCATCAGAGGTTATGAAAGGTTTTAGGTAAGAAAGTTCTGGGAAAACACTGCACTGAGAGCTGCACTGGGTCACCTCCCCTGGTACCACATGAGCATCCTAAGAGCTCTCCTAGTGCATTCTGCCCGCAGCGTCAGCTTCCTCGGGCATCACATGTGCTGGGAGCCAATGTGACTGAAGAGGAGATCTTCGTAGGACTGGCACAGAGACCTGCAAGGGGCAGCTTGCTTCACTGAGAGTTTGGTGAGCTAAAAAGGTTGTAGGAGGGTTTGTTGGGGAGCCTCCGATTCCGCAGGAGGGAGAAATGCTGGTTGGTCTCTAACACCATGGCAGGGTACTGGTAGGTGTCCCAAGACTTTGCTCTGTGCCCCTGTGCCTCCTGTTGAGTCCCAGCTGAGCTCTGCAGCCCTGGGGCACCCCAAGGCCTTGCTCCCAGGGGTTGCTTCCTGCAGCTCAGGGTCAGCACTGCCAAATAACATCCCTTCTGCCTTGTGCTGCTGCTGGCCAAAAGGCATGGATTAGGGTAGCGAAGGAACCCAGCGCATGTGATATCAGGGCCCTGCCAGGAAACCTGGGAAACAAAACGATTTTTCCAGAGCACCTTGGCTGGGCAGTGCTTGTAAGCCAGCACTAATTGCAGATCTTAGGCCCAGGAAAAAGCAGGAGGAAGGCAGAAAGGGGCAGAACCAGCTCGGGAAAAACAGCAACTTGCAGATAGGTGCTTGGGTGAATTGAGACATCCTCGCTCCCTCGGGAGGAGCTCCTCTCCCTCACGGGAGTCATCAGTGCCATCAGTGTTGCTTGGCTGTGAGTAGGAGGGAGACAAGGAGCAACTGGATCCGAGGGTGCCCTGCACCCTGTGTCCTGCTCCTGTTATCATCCAGAACCCGTGCCAGCCCCTCCACCCCTTGCTTTCAGGAAGATGCTCTGCAGAAGTTGTGCAAGGGCCTCTCCAGGAACTGCAGCCCTTACTGCTGTCTTTGCTACCAGCAGCACGCTTCTATAGGGCTTTCCTCCCCCAGCTCCTCACCGTCTCAGCTCATGCTGTGCCGCTGATCACGTCCACCCCAACACCCCGCTGGCATGGTTATCTGTGGGTTTTATCGCCCAACAATGCGTGCAATGTTATTGTGCTAAAAAGAAAACAAAGCCTAATCCATTTTAAATTAAAACAGCGCCCCAGTGTCATGCAACGGATGCAAACACAGTCTGGCCGCTGACTCCTGCGTGCGACCCGAGGGGCTCAGCCCAGAGGGGCCCCCTCTGCTCCCAGCAGAGAGCGGGCACAGCCTGCAGAAAGAGGGGGCTGGTTGGTGCAAGACCCCCCTGTCCAAAGCCTCTGGGCTCTCCAAAAGAGCTGCATCGCTTGGGGTGAGAGGCAAAGCATTGCCATGTGCCAGAAATTAGCAGCGGGTAGAAAACAGAGAGGATAGAAATGCCTGGGATCCCTCTGTTGTGGTATAAGGCTGTTGCAGAGCCTTGGCCAACCCTTTATAAAGACTCTAATGGTCTGAAGAGGAGGGGAGCAAGGGGACGGCATTTGCAAAGCGGGGTACTTTTGGCCCAAGAGGCAATTTTTTGGTGGTAGTTCTGGTGTTGTAAGAAATCTGAGCGATGGCAGCTGCTCCCAGCAGCATTTGTCCCCCATTCCAGCTTTTCTCCAGGGCATTTTGGTTCCAGTTGATCTGTGCATGGGCGTTGGCCACAGGTGTTGTGTGGAGCAGATCCGTGGTGCCCTCGCTGGGGGTGGGTAATGCTTCATGGCCGTGACAAGCAGCCTCACATCCTCTTCTCTTCTGAATGTAGCAAAATGAGAACAAAATTAATCCTCTTGTGGAGGGGACCATGCCCTGTCCCAGCCACCTCCCTGTGCTGGGCAGAGCCGCTCAATCTACAGCTCTTTTCTCTTTGTGCTATTGTGCAGCTGTCATGGGTCCAGGCTTCACCCAGCAACAGCCGTGTTGCAGCAAGCCTTGCCGGGGGAGCTTTGCCTGCAAATCCCTCCTGACACCCCTGCCCGTCCGCTCTCGCTGCTTGCCACTGCGTGCAGGAGGGCCTGGCCCCTTTGATCTGCAGATCAAGGCCAGCACGCAGTGATGGGACTTGAGACCTGCTAGATTTTTATGTTTCTATAAGCAACTAAGCCAGGTGGCAACGAGTGAAGGCTCTTTAATTTGGGCACTGTATCTCTGTGCATCTGCTGTCTGCAGCTGGCTCCATGGCTGCAGGGTGGGTGCTGGGTGGGCAGCTGGAGCTGTGCACCCCATGGTGTGAGCGTGGTGCTGTGCCGGCTCAGCACACGGCCTCATGACCTCTGTGCTGCGTGCTGGCTGTGCTCTTGGCTCTCCCATGTCAGAACCCAAAGCACGTCATTCATGAGTTTGACTTCCTTTTCCCCAGCCCATTTTGCCAGCTCATCTCTGAAGATGATGATTAAGAACGGGATGAAGCAGCATCAAATCTCCCCCGACCCCGCCGTAACGCTGCCTGGTACGTGCTGGAGAAGCCTCCTGTTTTCTGTCTGCTGGCTTCCACACAAGCAGCAACTGAGCCAGGCTCAACCTGCGCTGACTTTTGGTGATGGGAGCGCTGAACATTCACCTCCCCTTGTGAAACCTGCTGCCGGGCTGGCGGTCAGGAGCTGCTGCTGGCTGTTCTGCGGAGACCGGTTCTGGCTGGGGGCAATCTCCGTTTCGGAGGTTAGTAAAAGAGGCCTGTGGTGAACCCCCAGCTGTGCTTGAAAGCTGGGTAAGTGATGATTAACTACGAGGCCTGAGTGACCTGGATGTCTTTGAAAGCATGGCTGGTGAAAGCCAAGCATGAGTGCATGGGGCAGGCTTAGGGAATGAGGGAGTTTTTTCCTGGAAATCCATGTGCTGGAAAATGATTTGGGGTTCTGAAAGCAGAATGGCATTAGTTACTACCAGGATGCTGTGCCAGGAGGAGCTGATGCTTTTCCAGACAAGGATCCTGCTCCAGTAAGTGGGAACAGGGCAGAGATTCTGCCTTGGCGTGCAGTTTTGGTGAGGCTGAGGCTGACGTAAAGGTCCTCTTCTGGTGTCCACATTTATGAAGTAACTTTAGTGGAAAATTGGAGAGGGCATAGGAAAAAAAAAATTACAGACTGCTCTACAGCTGGGAAAGTGCCCTCTAGAGAGAAATTTAAAGGGCTTCAGGCAATGAATTTATTAAGGTGGCTACTGAGAGGTTCTTTGGTTAGGATATGGGAAAATACACCGGGGCTGTTCAGGATCCTGAACTAATGCCAAGGCAGAACAAGAACCAACGTCTCGGTGTTACAATTGGATTAAAGAAAAACAGACCTGAAGCACGTCATTTCAACACTGAGGGAGGCTGCGCATTGGGGGAGATTTCTAAGGAATTCCTAAGTCGACGCCTCCCTGAGATTTTGGAGCTCTGTCATCTGAAGGTTTCTGATGAAACTGACTATTTCCCAGAGGCCGTGTCTTAGTCACACACCAAGATACTGGGCTGCGTACCAGGGGTGACTGCGTGCGGTGATGCACAGCCAGGCAGAATACTCCAGCGAGTCTCCTTGCAGCTGCAAACCCATAGCCATAAACTCCCCTTCTTGTCCTGCGACAGGAGGACATCCTACCCCTCATCCCAGGTGCCTTCTGTTGTGTTTAAACTGATTTAGGTCAATAAGACTCTTTCAGAGGAAATCAAAGTTGGTATTTTTCACTTGCTGCCCCACAAATTCCCCTTTTTTTAGATGTCTGGCTTGTGGCCGCGTGGTTCGAGGGGAGGTTTTGTTAGTTCATCTCCCTTTTTGGAGAAGCTTTTTAGGAAGAATACTTCATCACGCAGGACAATGCCAGTGATCTGAGTAGCTCTAACCATCACCAATCATCCCCCAAGTAGTGAATCATGTTTGGTTTTTAGGGTACTTTGCAGATCTGGGGAAATGTTTACCAGGAAGCATTTCGCAACTTTCTGTGAATTACAGGCAAGATCCTGAACTCTGCTCATTTCTCATTCATTGAGACATCGTTTCTCTTTCCCCGGTGCCAGTTCACACTGGGGCAGCAGAAGTGGGAGAAACATGGTAGTTTCCTGTGACACTCCTCTAAGGCACTCCAGAGTTTGCTAGTGGCTTCGAACAACAACAACAAAAAAGCTACTTGCACCAGGCGCTGCTCGCTCAGTTTAAACACCCAAGACACCAGCCAGAGCTGGTGGTCGTTGTTTCTTAGCTGGGTTGTAATGGGAAGATACCGTATAGTAGCTGCTGACTGAAAATAACCTTATGTAGAGTGATTTAAAAAATAATAATTGCATGAAGGAGAAGGTTAAAAATGTTTATAATCAAGATTCTTAATTTCAAGGACAGGAGCTAGAGGAAAAAATATGGAAACTAGTTAACGAAGCCACCTGGATTGAGGTGTGTGAGGACTTGGCACAGAATAAAGACTGCCATTGGAGATATTTCTGTTCACTTAATACAGATGTCTGAAACTTGTATCCCAAGAAATGTGTAAATATTTTAGGGGGTGACTGCAGCCCACAGGGGTGGTATAACTACAGTGAATGGCACTGAGAATGAACAAAGGATCTGCTAGCAGCAGTAGAAGCGGTGGATCAGCAGAGGAGGTCGTGGCTTGGTGGTGAAGATGCACATGGACAACCTGGGAACCGTTCCCAATCAAGACCCTGCAGAGGAGACTCTAATACACCACAGAAAGGTCTTTGGTAGTATTTGAAGGGGGTTGGGAGAAAGCAGAGTGGAGATGGCTACTGTGTAAAGATTGGAAATTAAATGTCAGACGTGACTCCAAAACAGAACGAGCATTTGCCTCCATGTTGCTAGACACAGGAACAGGAGAGGACCCATCAAAGAGCAAGTATAAGAACAAACCAACCCACCCAGGATAAAGCTCAGAGGGGTCAAATGCGCGTTCAGCTGGGTCAGAGTTCATAACCCAGGAGCTGAAAGAACCAGCGATCAATCAGCTCACAGGTCTGGTGTCCAGCTGGAAGCTGTGCCAGAAGAGGAAAGAATAACAGATGTACCTCGCTTTCAATGGGGAAAAGGGATCTGGGTGTCTTCAAATGAGGGAAAGTTATAGAATAAGCAGGAAGAAAGATAAAATGCAATACAAATTTGCTAAAATGACTTTGTACCAAACTAAGTTTTGTACAAAACTTAGTACTAGCTTTGTATTTTTTTATTTTATTTTTTTTTTTTTTCCTGGCTGAAGGAAGGTTTCTGGGTTACTTCGCCAGGATTTCAACAAGTTATTTGATATAATTTCAGGTGTGAGCATTAATGAAAGTGAAGAGAATAATCTTTACTGTAAGCATTTAATAAAACAGGGAAATTATAGGTTATCTCAAGAAAAGAGGCATAAATCAGTGAAAAACATATTACTGAAGTTCCTTTTGGACCCACTTTTATAAATAATATCATTAAGGACCTTCACAAAGTGCAAGAATAAAGCTGGGAAACACTGCCACTGCAGCTGAAAATCAGACTATTGCAGCAGGGTTGTGAAGGCTGCAATAGCATGAAACCTCATACTTCTGAGTGACGAGCTGCTAATGAGGACTCCCGGTATAAACTAGTGAAAAAAAAAAAATGAGAAAGAAGAGCAGGCAAACCATTTGTTCATGTGCTTATTATGAGCAGTTCCACGCTTGGCAGGATAAGTATTATCCATATAAAGTACATGTGTAATTTGGGATGTGTGTGTTCAGAGAAGGTCAATTAAAACTTGAAGAGGTGCAAAGGGTTAATGTGATTGGGAGAAGGAGAGGCATCTATTTTCTGATAAGCTAAGCTTGTTTGGACTTCAGTTTAACCTTTCAAAAGGGGGTTTGAGGAGGGATAGAATTGCTGTCTATAAATACATCGGAGAATAAATGTTACCAAGAGGGCAGCCCTACATAGGAACAAATAAGTACAGTTTAATGGAAAAATCAAAGAAACACAAAAACTGAGGCTATACAATAAACTCAGAGAAGTACAAGGCAGGAGGCAGACCACGTACACCTGCACCAAGCCGTGGGGGAGGCCATGGAGCTGCTTTTTCACAAAGGGAGATTGGACTCAGCGCCCGGGCAAGTGGTGTCAGTCCTAATTTGCACACAGCTATAGGTAAAATCTTGCTCTGATTGCTGTAATTAAAGAGATTGGCTTCGTCACTGCTTGAGAGAGATCGTGGTGCAGCTCATTGCTGTTGGAAGCGTTTTCCAGCTGGAGTCTCCACATTTTGATCCTGCTGCAGTCCGTGTGTGCCAGCAGCTGCTGGGGTTGCTGGCCAGCCCGGAACAGGCAGACACAGGGGGGCTGAGGCTCCTGTGTACACCTTGCCTGAAGCCAGGCTTTCTAGTTGCTGGACGTTTTGCTATTTTGAAGTTCAGATTTGAGAGAATATCTCTTAAAATCAAAGCCAAATCCAGTTTCTCATCACTCCAGATTTTTTAGGTTTTACCGATAAGTAATAACAGAGGTATAAATATTATAACTGTATATAGAAACAATAGTGTAAATTTTTAACCAGTCCCTAGTAGAGCTGCTGGAATTCATAGCTCCAAAGCAGCTGCCACACCAGAGGGGTGGCCCTGGCTCAGGAAATCCCAGGACAAGAGTTTCGTCTGCCTACCTGTTTCCTACAGTCCGGTGGCAGAGACCAGCAGAGCACGCCAGGGACTGGCCAGACTGGGTCCAGCATAATCTGGAGGAGCCGGGGTTACTCTGGAATTAGGAAATACTATCCTGGAAAATGAGGGGACATCAACAAGCTAATTAGCACTCTCACCTCAAAATGTTCCTCACCATCCTACGCTCAGCACTGCAGGTTTTTTATCTGCTGGGGATGGAGCAGCGGTGGAGGGTTTGTGGGGAGGTGGCGAAGAAAAATGAATGTACAGCATGACAGGGTGTTTCCTACGGGGGTGCACTGGGTTTCCCGTGTAACACGTGTCAGGGTGGCCCCACTCTTTCGGTGAATGTCAGCAAGGTGTATACTTCCACAGCTCGCGCTAACTATCCTGCCTCTGTGATGAAAAATATACTTCCTGGAGCAGTTGTTGGTCACTGGTCCTTGGAAGCGTTTCTCCGTGTAGCCTAGCCGCTATCAGTCCTTGTTTTAACAACATACACAACGAGAGTGGTCACCAGGACATTCCTGTTAGGAAGGTGGGTCTGCGTGTTCCCGTTTTCAGCAGGCTGACCCTTGTGCTCGCTTTCCCAGAAGGGATTTCTGCACAAAAGCAAGCAGCTTGTAAAGCCTGAGCAAAGTCTTTTGGGCCTGCTTGTCCTTCGGATGCCAACACAAGGAAAGGTAGAGAGATGGAAGTGAAACAACTGGAGGGAAACAATTTGTGCAACTTTTGTAATTGTAACACAGAGTCTAATATCACATTGAAGGAAAGGTTATTTTTTCAACTATTTTAACCAAATGTCAGTAACAGAATGGAAACTGCAGGTGCCAGTGTCTGGGATTCACCCCAGTGAGTGGCATGGATCAGCCGGGTTTCATTTGGAAGTCATCCAGTGAACCCCTAAATTGTGAAGAGGCACAACAGCACTGACGAACTGGTGCCTGCTGCTGTTACATTAAAAGCAACAGACAATCAGCCTGCACAAGAGCTCAGGAATTCATTCATATGTCCTGTGGGAAAGGATTACTGCTACAAATTTGAATCAGGCAGAGAGTCACAAAGTTCTCCTAGAGATCCAAGTCTTTCCTTAGCATGAGTTAATTTTCCTAGGAGTGACGTCTTTTTCCTAAGAATTAACTCTTTTACAAGCATTTAGAGGTTATCCCTCCCCATGGCACTGCGGCTAAAACAAGACCAGGCAGCATTTCCAAAAGCACATCCACTCCAGCACAGCCCCATCCGTCTTATGCAGCTGAGGGCTGGGGAAGCTCCCTGGTACGTCAGAGCTTTGTGCCTCAGACTGGATCCACGCTGAGCGGAGCAGAGGACTGATGCTGTGCATTTCAGGAGGCCTCACGGCAAGGAAGGGCACAGAGCTGGGCCCTGAATCCAGCTGACCGGGTCACCTCTGACAGGAGTCTGACAGTCCTTTCGCTGAGGATCTTGTGAAGGAGGACAAATGCGATGCTCTTCTGCAAGGCTGGTGGGATGGGGCCGTGATCTTCAGCCCCCAGCACTCCCTGTAGACACATCCAGACGAAGTGCCCAGATCACGGAGTCACCTTTCACGCTAACGGTGTCCCCAGCTGCCCAGTATCATTGTCTCTACAAAAAGCTGACAAAGTGTAAGAGATCATAGGTGGAAAGGAGACACGTGCAATTACGGCTTCTGTGATATGATACATGCAGCCTCGAAGAGTAACAAAGAAGGAAAATGGTGAAACTTAAGACAGGGCAGCAGAGGTGACGGGTCCATGGCTTTGCCACCTGCACAGAGTGTGAGCAGGGAACACAGGGTGAGCTGTCTGGGGGAGCGAACAGAAGGGCTATGCCCGGGTGTGAGGTGGGAACTGCGTGGGGCTTGGCCTGAAAAGGGGCAGACTGATCCTCTCCTTGCCTAACCAGACTCCTTCCTCTTCACTCAGGCTAACACACATTACGAGGACCATTAATAAGAGAGACTACAGGAATGTGAGAAGGAAAAGGTGCTGGAATTGCATTTTATGGCTTGTTCCCATCCACCCCCCACCTCCCCCCCTCACAGACCTGTTTACTTGAGCTTTGACAAATGAATGCCTTCCTATCTGATGGTTCAGCTTATCTGGTGTTGGGAGGAACAAGGTGGATCAGGAACAAATCTGCAGGTTGGGAGTGCATTCATCCCACCTGCCGGTCATCGCCGGTGGCAGGGCTCACCAGAGCCCCCAGGTGCAAGGCAAGGCACCTGGCAAAGGGGAGAGCAGGAGCCCACCGTGCCAGGTTGCAAAGGATTGGCACAGCAGCTTGCGTTCCTAGCTGTCAGCTTTCTGGGAGAGCTTTCTCCTGCTCAGCACAAACCCCAGGCCCTGCAGGAGCTCCTCTACCCCATGGCAGGTCTCACAGTGACAGCTGGCTATGTTCATACAGAAAGGTGCCGGGATGACCGAGGATTTGGGCTGGGAAACAGCTGGGCAAACTGGTTTAGCAGAGGCGTGGGGCCCATGGGGACATGGCACAGAGCAGGGACGCTGGCAGCGCGGAGGAGAAACGAACCCATTAATTTGTATCTTCTTGCATGGGCACAATGCTCCCCATACATTTGAGGAAAGGAGCTCCCCATTCTCTTCTGCTCTACGTGTAAAGATATTTTTCTGGTTGGCCTCAAACTTCCTGCTAGTTGATTTGGTTTGATTGTGCCGTAAATCCGCTACCCCGGGAGTAAATACAGGTTCCCCACTCCCTGTTCCTGTACAAGCCGGGAGGACAACGCCACAGACCTCACCTCTTGAGGCTGGGCAGCCATGCTTGCTTTGCTCCTTCCTTGTGTGGAAGCCACTGCTGCCCCCAAACAGCCCTGGGGCCCTGTGCATGCTGTTTCTGTTTCTGTCCCTTTTGTGATGGGAGAAACAAAACCGTGGGTAATAACTGAGAGGAGGTTTCGCCAAAGATTTATACAACAGCAGTATGTGTTTTTCTGCTGTTTTGTTCTTTGTTTCCTTCTTGATAATCCCTGATGTTTACTTCACTTTGTCTTGGCAAGCAGTCAGCTGTCATCGCCACGACTCTGATCTCTTTCTGCGAATGGCAACATCTGATTTAAATCCACCCTCGTGCAGTGTGCCCTTGCTGACACCGCCTGTGTGTTCCTTTGCAGCTACCAAGGCAGACTGCAACCTGCTGCAGTGCCTGGCAATGCCACGGCCTGCTTGAACCCTTCAGTCTTTTCCTGCTCTAAATTAGCATCGCAGCTAATTCTGTCCTGTCACTGCCCGGGCACTTTTCCAGACCATTGATGAAAAACACTGAAAGCACGAGTTGTAGCGCAGTGCCGAGGGAGCCATCACTGGCACCCCTCTGCACCCTGCGAGCTGGCCTGCCCTCCTGCTGTCCACGGAGAGACGGAGACCAACGTGAGGCTGGTTGAGGACATCCAGTGCAGGTCAGAGGGCTGGGGCATGGGGCACACTGCAGGCATGGCCTCGGTCAGAGCCCTGTGCTTCCCACCTCCTCTGAAGGGCAGCAGCAGGGCATGGCTTCCTTCAGGAGCAGGGCTGAGTGCTCCCCTGGACGTGATACAGAGAAATGCTCTCCTTAGCTCTGCCCATCTCCAACGGCTTACAAATCTTCACCCCCCCAGAAGGGCAGTACCCCTCAGCTCATCCACCTCTTCTGCTCCTCAGGTCCCAGGCTGAATATAGGCACCTAAATTAGGCTCGTCCTCAGCTCCCGACCTCAGACCCCAGCGAGCACTCTGCCACCCGCCCGATGGGGGATGCCCACCGCTGAGGGGGGGTGGCTGTGAAGATGCCTTTGCTGAGGGGTCTCTCACCTCACTGCTGGGGGGGGTCTCTCAACCTGAGGGGTGGATACCCAGGGTGGATGGGGTCCCTCAAAACCCTGCTGAAGGGGGACACCCAAACCTCAAGATGCCTCTCACCCCATAGCTGAAGACGTTCCTCACTAAGGATGGGCGATGAGGGCGTCCCTCAGCCCAGCACTGGGGGAAGACACTCAGCATTGAGGATGTCCCTCACCCATTGCTGATGTCCCTTACATCCTCACTGAGCACGTCCCTCTCCCCGTTACTGAGGGGGTCTCTCACCCCATTATTGAGGGAATCCCTCACACCAAAGCCCAGAATGTCCCTCAGCCCCTCACTGAGGGGGTCTCTCACCCTGTCAGTGAGGATATCCCCCACCGAGGATGTCCCTCACCCCATTATTGAGTGGGTCTCTCACCCCCTCGCTGCGGGGGGACAGCCATATTGAGCATGTCCCTCACCCCCTTACTGAGGGAATCCCTCACCCTGTAGCTAACAATATCCCTCACCCCCTCGCCGAGGGGGTCTCTCACCCCTCACTGAAGATATCCCTCACTGAGGACGTCCCTCACCCCCTTACTGAGGGAATCCCACCCTATTACTGAAGGAATCCCTCACCCTAGAGCTAAAAATCTCCCCCAGCCCCTCACTGAGGGCTCCCCTCACGCCCTCCCCCCCCCCCCCACGGACCCAAGAGGGGCGCACGGGGCCTCCCCCCCCGCCGCGCAGGGCCCCCCGCAGGTGCCGGCGGCCCCGTGCTGGGGGCTGCCCCCCTCCGCCGGCCTCCCGGGGGCGTCGCAGGTTCGAGTCCCGGTGCGGGGGGCGGCGGCGGCGGCTCACCTGGCCGTGCCGGGCGGCGGCAGACTTTGCCTCCAGCCTCTATAAAAGGTAACGGCGGCGTGAGTCAGGGCCGCCTCTTCCCCCGCCCGCTCTCACGTACGCGCGGCCGCCCGGGCAGAGCACGGAGCCGCCGTCCTGTCCCGTCCCGTTCCGTCCCGCAGCGCCCCGCACCGCGCTCCTCGCCGGAGATGAGGCTGCGGGTCTCCCTCCCGGTCCCGGTGCTGGTCCTGATCCTGGCCGCCACGGGCCGTGCCGCCGCCGGGCAAGGGCACGACGACGAGGAGTCCCTGCACTCCGAGGAGAGAGGTGAGCCGGGGGTGCGGGGCTACGGGGCGGGATCCCCGGCTGCACGGGGAACCCTCGTGCGGCATTTAGGGTCCCTGATGCACAGGGCACCCCTGGGCTGAATTTAGGGTCCCCGATGCACAGGCTCCTCAGGGCATGGAGCACCCCTGTGCAAGATTTAGGGTCCCCGACAGATGGGCAGCCCTTCTGCATGGTGCAGCTCTGTGCCGGATTTAGGGTCCCCGATGCACGGGCACCCCAATACACAGAGCAGCCCTGTGTCCGATTTAGGGTCCCTGACTCACAGGCACGCCAATGCACGGAGCACCCCTATGCCAGATTTAGGGTCCCTGATGCACGGAGCACCCCTAAGCCGGATTTAGGGTCCCCGACACACGGGGCTCCCCAACACACGGAGCATTTCTATGCCGGATTTAGGCTCCCCAGTGTTTGGAGCAGGGGTTCCCGTTGCTGGCTATATGGGCTGCTGTGCCGCCCCCGTTAGGGGCCCCCGGTGGGGCCGTGCCCCTCCGGCATCGCGCAGCCCCGCAGCCGCACGTCCCTGCCTTTGTCCCCGCTCCCGCCAACTCCGGTGCGGCCACGACCCCCGGCAGGAGCAGCCCCGTTCCCCACCAGATCCCGTTCCCACCTGCCTGGGGGGCTCAGGGCTCCCAGCATGGGGTTTCAGCCTCCCAGAGGGGCCGGTGCTATGGGGCAGGTGTGGGGCTGCCCCACAGCTGGGGATGGAGCACGGGGCTGTGTGCTGCTGGGTGCCTCCCCCGCCCTTAGGGAGCCCTGCCCCGGGTGGCAGAGGGGGCTTTCAAGTTTCGGGGTCCCTCTTTTAGCGGGGGGAATGCTCAATCCCTTTGGTCTCAGTCCCTTTTCTGACCCGGAGGCTGTGGCGCTGCCAGCGTTCAGCAGGGGTTTTGGGGCAGTGCCATGCCTTAGCTCGCCTGGGGCTGAGCACAGCGCGGGGACGTTCCTGTCCCAGCCTGGCCCGTGGGTTCGTGTTTCCCAGGCTCAGCCTCATAGCGTGTCCTTGGTTTTGCCTCTGGTAAGAGTTGCCCTGACCTGTACGGGGACGGCTGCCATGCGGCACGGATTGGCGATTGTTCGGTGCCAGGAGCTGCTTTTGTTGCTGCGATGAATCACATTTCTCCCCGCAGCCTCGCCGGGCTGCGCGTGGGGACGGGGACGCGGATGCTCCTCGCCGCAGAGATGAAGTAACTCCGGCCGCAGGGCAGGAGAGTGCCAGGAGCTGGCTGCCTGGGGTGGAACTGGGATAAGGGGGCGGGTGGCAAACAGGCACCCCGACCCCCGTGAAGGTCTGGCTGGAGCCCCGTGGGGGTGTGGGGTTTGGTTGGGACCCACGAATGCCCAGCACGGTGCCGGAGCTGTGTGTCACGGCGAGGCTGGCTCCTTCCCTCCTCCCAGCATGGGCACCAGGTAGGGCTGGTGGCTCCTGGGCACCTGGCACAAGCTGCGGGTTGTCCTCGAGGCTGCGCAGCTCTGTGTCCCCTTCTTATTCATCCCCTGATGCCTTCTTCCTCCGGTGGAGCCCATTTCTTTAGCTCAACCCACTTTCACTTACCTCATTCCCCAGCCCTGCTCTGCCCCCTGGGATTCCCCATTTTTCTCCCTCCTGCTGGCACTGGCCCTTTTTGCCCAGGGCCACTGAGGCCACTGGGGTTCACAGGCAGCAGGAACGTGCCGTGGTGATTCCTGCCCTGTGCCTCCCCCATAGGAACCACTCACTCCTCTGCGGGATGCTGGCTGCATCTCGGGGCCCCGCAGCCCCCCAGGAGCACAAAGAACAATCCCTGGGGCAACCAACCTGAGCTGCCCGTGGCAGATTAAAGGCTGATCCCCAAGGCTTGCAGTTGGTCAGGGTTTACAAACACAGAAAGGAATTTAACGCAGCCGGGCTCGGGTGGGATCAGTGCACGCAGTGGTGGGAAGGGTTGGAAGGGCATGGGGGCCACGTGGGGCTGCCTGGGGGGAAAAAATGGGGCTGCGCTTGTGGGGCAGGGCTGGGGGCTTGCCGCTGTCCCATCCTGTGGGGTGCAGAGGATCCTTGTGGGATATGGCACGAGGATGCTGCCCAGACACCGTGCCAGCCCCAAGCCCTGTGCTAGCTCTGTGCTCACAGATAGGCTCAGGGAGCTGGCCGTGGGCAGCGTGAGCGCGGCGGCACAGCCTGTGTACCTTGATCGGGTTATTGCTTGTGAGGGAAAGGTGCCTGGATGTGTCTGCTAGGCTGGGATCTGTCTGCAGGGGCTGGTCGCTGCTTTGAGACTTGCCCTCTGTGCATCTCTGCACGTCCTGGTGTCCCCTGGGTCCCTGAGCACCAGGAATGCCCTGCTGCCCTCCCCTCCGTGGTCCCCCAGCCTGGGACTGGTCCTCACCGAGCTGGTCCTGCCACCACCCCACAGCCTTTGTCCAGGGGCTGGGTCAGGGCTGGGTGTGAGCAGAGGCTGCGGCAGGATCCCAGGGCAGCCTGTGGCTGAGCACAGGGCATCGTGTGCCCGGCCGATAAGGGAGCAGGATGTCCGAAGCCACGAACTTCTCCTGTCGGAGCTCAAGGCGCGGAGGCACCGGGCAGCCCTGCTGCCATCGGATGGCATCGGCACACAGCTGCCACCCCGCATTTGGGCATCCTCAGATGCCCTGCAGGCTGTGCGTCCCCTAAATTGCAATCAGCTGCGGGTGGAAGGGGCATCCCCCTGTTTTCCCCCTACTGCCCGGCTCTGCCTGTTGCTGTTCACAGTCAGCCGCGGGTGCGTGGTCTGTGCCCACGTCCCTGCAGCATTTCCTGGGAGCAGCCTGCTGCTTCGGTGCCTTTCCCCTGCTGCTCGCTACAGCCCCGGGTCCTGCTGGCTCCTCACCGTGCTGAGGCTGCTCCTGCCCAGGAGCGTTTTTGGAAGGTGTTGGATGTCAAGGAGCAAGCGCCAGGATCCCAAAGTGGGAGGGAGTGAGAAAAGTGCATGTGTGTGTGGGGGGGAAAGCACCGAAATGGGGAAACTTGGCTGATGTTGTTCCCCCCAGCTCAGGGAAGGGAGCAGGCTTGGTGCTAGGTGGGAGCGGAGGGTCTCCACGTGGCTGAGCACAAAGGCTTTTAGTGCCGGCAGCAGCAGCCAGCTCCTGTTATTTCCCCCGAAATGTTTCCCTGCTGGGATCCCACCGAGGAGTCCTCTCCCAGTGTACTCATCAAAGCGCTGGGCAGCAGCTGTGCTTCTGCCCCCATCCAACATTTTTGGGAGCGCTTTGCAGCCCCTGTGCGTGCTCAGGGTAGGGCAGGGCGTGCAGAGAGCTGCAGCACCTCTGTTGTGGTGCGTGGCAGCGGTTCAGCGGCGAGGGGAGCCGGCCCCGCACGGTGCTCGGAAGGAGAAGACGTGCTCCGGCGGCGGGGAGCGTGGGAGGGAGGCTGAAATTATGCAAATCAGCATTTGCGCAGGGCGGTGGGGTAATGTTGGTGACGAAGGATCTGGAGCGTTGCAGGGCTACACCAGGGTGGGTGCTGAGGGCTCGATCCCACTGCCGGGCTGGGCTGGCCTCGGTGCTCCCCTACAGCGCTCGGGCGTGCACCAAGGGACCCGTCCCCGGTGCTGTGCCCAGCTCCGTGGGTGGGGAAAGGCACTCGGGTGGCCTTGGTGCGTGGGTAGGTGCACGTGGGTGCTTGGGTACCAAGGGACCCCCGGGGGAATCTTGTAGCCTGGGTGCAGCTGCAGCCTTCAGGCTGTTTGATCCCCGTTTCCCTACAGGGGCACCGAGCCCCTGCGGAGCCCCACAAGCTGCAGGAGCAGGCACGGGGACCTGGGGAGCCGGGGTGGGTGGCACGGTGCTGACGCAGCAGGGCAGGTGCCAGCACCGTGCTGTTGCTCAAACTTCAGGTGGTGGGATGAGAAGCCTTCTGTCAAGGCAGAGTTCCTGGAGGTGAGCAGAAAAGCAGGGTGCCGGGGCAGGCTGTGCCGGTTGAGGCATGTGCAGCGCACCCAGGCTTCGTGTGCCAGCCCCGGGCTGCCGCGTGTTACCTGCTCCAGGCCTGCCACCCTCGTGCTGCAGGAGGGGAATCCTGCCTGGGAAAGCTGCTGAAGCACCTCCTGGGGGTCCTGTCTGTGACCACTGCATCCCTGGCACAAAACACACACATTCCTGCCCTGTGCAGGCAGCTGCATCGCTCCCAGCCCTCTGCGTACACCTCCAGGAGCACCCCACACCGTGGGCGAGTGACTCCCGAGCCTCTGAGGTGCTGCAGCCATATCACCACGGTGCTGGGGGCAGCCCCGAGGGCTGTTCCCATATCCACGGCTCCGGTGTCCCCAAGCACCCGAGGCCACCAGGGCTGCGGCCGTGCCTGGCTCCTGGCTGGGAGGAGGGCAGGATCCCGCTGGGCTCGGGGCCCCGCATCAGCTGCCTGGGCCTGGGAAAGCGTGCCTCTTCCTTTCTCACCCGTGAGCTGGAATCCGCTCCTATTAATAGCAAGCGGCTGTCGGTGGCCGTTGTCAGTGGCAGGGCTGGGGACCGGTGCGGCACTTGTTGTCCCCCACTGCACCCCATCCAGGCTAATGGGCATCTGCCCTAACGAGGGGTGGCAATGTGGGGGCTGGACTGTGCCCTGGGGAGCTGAGGGAGCAGGGTGGGTGCTTGCCCCAAGCCTTTCCCACCCTCGTGGGCTGGGATGTGCCGTCTGGGGGTATCAGCACTGTGCCACCACAAGCACCCTGGTGAGAGCAAGTCCGAGGAGGTGACAGCTTTGTCTTGGTGCGACTGGAAGAGCACGGGCACAGCTGCTCAGCGATGAAAGCCCGTGTAAGTCACGTATCTGTGACTTACTTTTTCCCATTATAATGATGATAACAAAGCGTGGAGCCCTGGAGTTTCCCCTCTGGGTGATGCACGCAGACCTCCCTGCTGGGAGAAGGCAGTGCCCTCCGGGAGCATCCCCGGCTGCAGGGCAGGAGGATGAGGAGGAGTGGGGAAGCGAAGGCTGGGAGGGGGCTGAGGGTGCAGTGGGTGCCCTGGGACCTGCTGCTGGGGCTGTGAGCACAGCCTGTGTGTGTTTGCTGCCAACCTTTCCCTTCCATTCATGCTCTTGTATTATTTTTTTCCCCCCTTTCCTTCTCAAGGTCCTGGTGACAGCCACTGGAGCTATGAAGGTAAATACCCTGCAGTTACTCCTGCTTTCCCCCACCACCCAGCACACGCTGGGCTCAAGCCAGCCGTGGTTAATGATTACAGGGCTCCTGTGCGCACTCAGCGGCTCGCCCTTCCCTCCCGCCTGACCCTGACGGTTCAGCGGTGCCCAAACCCGGGCACGGGTGGGCTGGAGAGCCCGGGGTGCCCCCACCTGGGGGGGGCAGCAGCAGCAGCTCTGCGGGGGGATCCCCCAAACCCTCATGTTGGGGTGCCCCTGGGGCCAGGCTCCCCCTCCCCAGACAGGTGCTGGCCGCATCCTGTGCCAGGCTGGGCTCCCCAAGGCTGGACTTGCAGCCTGTGCTGGGACTTTGACCTGCCCAGGGATTAGCTCGTGTCCTCACCCCTGTCCTCTGTCCCCTTGAGAGGGGTGGGCTGGGGGACAGCCCAGGCTCACGCTGGCCTGAGAAGTGCTAGAAGCAGCCCCTGCGGTGCAAGGGGAGGTTTTGGGGACATCCCCATCCCTTTGTGGGGCTGCACGGCACAGCTGCGGGCCAGCACCTTGCCACCAGTGTCTGTGGGCCCGCGTGGTCCTGGTGGCACCATGCTCGAGGGGCTCCCGTAGCAGTGGGAGAAGCAACAAGGCTGTGCCCGGCAGCAGCAAGCGTGTGACGAGCTGCAGGCTCCTCCGCCTGCCAAGTCCACTTGTAAATGATCTTCTCGCGCTCTTCCCAAACACCCCTAAAATAGACTTTTCTGGCAGCTCACCGCGCTCGGAGCCCTTTCGTGGCACAGCTGCACGCTGTCACGTGGCAGCAGGGAGCTGCTCCCGAGCTAGCTTGGTGGAAACCAAACCTGTGAGCGCGGTGCGCTGCCCAAACTGCGCCTGCCCCTTCCCTCCCACCCACCCCGATCCCCCCGGGGGTCTCCTCGCCTGGCTGGCCTCACCGCTGCTGCCTCCCCGTTGCAGAACCAGAGCGCTGGGGCAAGCACTACCCGGCCTGCTCGGGCACCATGCAGTCTCCCATCAACATCGAGACGGAGAAGACCATCTTCACCCCCCAGCTGCAGCCCATCCAGCTCTCCGGCTACAGCCTGCCTGCCAGCAAGAAGCTCAAGCTGAAGAACAACGGGCACACAGGTGGGTGCCAAAGGCACCAGCCGCTCCTGGCAGGACCAGGCTTCTCTGAACCCCTCCCCGTGGCTCTGGGAGGGCTTCGTTTGTGTCCTCTTTGAGGCTCTCAGGGGAACGTCGGGCTGCCAAGCTGGTACAGACCCAGGTGCTTTCGTGGCTGGAGGGGAGAAACCAGGAGATGAAGAGCTCACCACTCGCTGCCTTTGGGTGGTGGCTCTGGGAATTTGTTATAACCCATGTTTCCTCTAAAAACATGCCCCTAACGCTTCTGATGCAAGACTGCAGCCTTTGTTTCCACTTTCAAAGGACTGGTTGGTCCCTGGTGTCAGTTAGCCCTTAAGGTACCTACCCCTCAGTCTTTTAGGACACAGCTTTGGCCAACCTAAAGCCCGTGCTTCAAGGCGCTATCTCAGGATCCTAAGGCACTTTTAGAAATTGTTTATTTCCCTTCTCCAGTTTTAGAAGGGCTTTTTCTCCCAGTATCTGGCATGGTGAGACTGATATGACGGTAATGTAAATGGATTCTGTTCCAACTTTTTTTGGGGGAAAAAAACCTCTTCTTCCTGCCCTGCAGCTGGAGACGACAGCTCCTGGCTGCCACCAGGTCTTTCCAGGAGCACCTCGCTCATCCTGTGCGCGCCGGTGGCTGCCAGTCCCCGAGAAAAGCTGTTGGGGACAGCAACCTGCTGAAGGTGTGATAAGACAGCCCCGTGACCTGGTAGCGAGCTAGACGGAGTTGATGCAGCAAACTCGACCAGTTGGACTCGCTGCGTGCCCAGAGCTCTGTTTTATAGCCTCCCGCCCCGGCGTGCCTGCATAGCTGAACGGGTCGAGCTCAGTGGTTGCTATTTTAGACACCCTGGCATCTGGTGTTGCTTGGTGTTCAGAAAGCGCTCGTAACATTTTCATCAAGAGGGCTGGGAGGTGAAGAAATTTCTCGTCTGCTTATAAAATGCCTTTTTTTTTAATAATAACAATCTGGTGACTGCCAGCCTTCTGTGATCGTTCTGAAAAGCTGGGATACTGCTGCTGTCACTCCTCCTTATACAATGCACACGCTACACAAACTTCTGCAAGGGCCTGAAAATGACTCAGATGAATAGTAGGAATGCCCTGATCTAGACACACAAAAGAAATGTTAACGCAGATAAATCCCCAGGGAGGGAGCAGCAGTCCCACTTCCTGTATTTGAGTTCTGTATCTCCGAGCCCGGTGGCAGGCGGCACGGGAGAGGACAAATGACTCATCACAGCTGCCTGGTGTTCCCGATCCCAAACCCGTGCCCTGGCCGGTGATGTGACTGACACTTCACCTACAGAGGGGTGAGGAAGGAAAAGAGCTGACTTTAAAGAAGGAGAAGGTGCTTGGAAGGATAGGACAGCCTTTCTCAGGGTCCGGGGATGCTCCTGGTGGCTTTGGTGCATGTCCCAGTGGCTCAGCCCCTAGGGGTGCCACACCGCTGCATGAGGGCTGGCTTTGCCAGACAGGTATTTTGGACTTGGCCTTGGCCAAAAGTTCAAATCCTTGAATTTTGTCTATCCTTGAATTTTGAATATCCTGCCTATCCTTGAACTTTGCCCACGGTCTCTTTAGATTATCCTCGCATAGTGCATCCGTTGTTGGACAGCATCCAGCACGGAGCTGCCCGGGGAGTCTCTGCAGAGGGCCTGCTCGCTTTGAGCACTTCCAGCTTCAGGAACAGCCGCCGTGATTTACTTATCGGGGTGTCCTACAACCCGAAGCTGGAAGCCAAACCCTGCTGCATTTGCACAGCGCTATCCATTGCCCCACCTATAGCCTCATTAAAGATCAAAAGCGAGTCTGTTTGCTGTCACCAGCTTCCACCAGCCCAGGGTGACTCTTTCCCTTAAGCCACCTTCTCTGCAAACCTGGGACGGACTGGGCTCTGCGTTTTACTGACCGACCTCTTCCTCCTGCCCTGCAGTTGTCCTGGAGCTGCCCGAGTCGCTGGCCATCACGGGCGGCTATGCCCAGCAGTACCGAGCCGTGCAGCTGCACCTGCACTGGGGCTCCCCGACGACGGCCGGCTCCGAGCACACCGTCAATGGGAAGCGTTTTGCTGCAGAGGTGAGGAGCCCTCGTCCCCCTCGACTGTCTGGGCTGATGGAGCAGGAGTTTCCTCTGTACGCAGCCTGCCCTGCCAGCTCCCGAATGGTTTTACCCCTTTTTCTCCAGCTGCTGTCCTCCAGCCCTGCTATCCAGGGCTGGTTTGCTGCCCATAAGCAGGGCAGTTCCATGGGCAGACATTCATGCTTGCTTCTACCCACTGGCATGTGTTCTCTCCATCCCACCCGCACATCTACCCCTAGCAGGGATGCTCAGCAGGGCTGCATGCCTCTCCCAGCCCTCCCAATGGTTGGGGAGCCCCATGGGGGTGCGCACCTCCTGGGGGTGCCCATCCTGCATCGGGGCTGCGTGTTTCCCTCCAGCTCCACGTGGTCCACTACAACACCAAGTACGACAGCTTCACGGTGGCGATGGACCGCCCGGATGGGCTGGCCGTGCTGGGAGCCTTCCTGGAGGTGAGTCCCAAAGCCCAGCCCTGGGCAAGGAGGGGTGGGAGTGGGGCCGGGGTGGGCGCCAGGGGTAATGCTGGGGACAGGCAATGGTGCTGGTGCCCCTGGCAAGGAGGGGAGAGGCGGTACCTGAGCGCAGGGCAGGAGGGTGCAGCAGGACAGGGTGCCCCTCGCAGGCAGCCAAACCTCCCTTTGCTGCTGTATTGCAGGTCGGGCCGAGGGAGAACCCATTCTACCAGGAAATAATCAAGCGTCTCCACAAAATCCAACATGAAGGTAAGGCCCCCAGCAGGGAAACCCCTGGCAGTGGAGAGGAAGGGTGAATCCCCTGCCCTCCCCGGCATGCCGGATGCATGCAGCAGGGTGGTGCGAGGTTGGGCTGGGCGATGCCCCAGGTCGGGTGTGCTCCCTGAGCCCCATGCTGGTCCCGTTCCCCTGCCTGGGGCTGCCCTCACTCCCGTGCCTACTCCTACCAGATGAGGAAGTCATGGTGCCCGGGTTCAACATCGCGGGCTTGCTGCCCGACAGCCTGCACCTCTATTTCCGCTACAACGGCTCCCTGACCACCCCTCCCTGCTTCCAGTCGGTGACGTGGACGGTCTTCAACCAGACCGTGATGCTCTCCCATGACCAGGTCTGTCAGGGCAGCGTCCGTGCCGGTCCCCGTGGATGCCATGCGCCGGGGCTTTCTGGCTCCTGGCAGCGCGCATCCTGCTCTACTCATGCCCTTCTCCTCCCAGCTCTCGGTGCTGGTGACAAGCCTGCAGTACGACTACGGCAAACCCCTGCAGAACAATTTTCGGCCGCTCCAGGACCTGCACAAGCGGTGGGTGCTGGCGAGCTTCGAGCCCACCTTCTCCCGGGAGAAGCAGGTGCCCACGGGTAAGGAGCGCGCGAACATCCTGGGGCTGTGCTGGGGTGCAGGGCGAGGAGCGGGGCTCTGCTTCCCTTATGGAAATGCATTTTTTTACATGGGTTACCCTGGGCTTTGGAGCAGGGCTGGGGGGTGTCAGGCAGGGTACTCACCACCCTGCTCGAGGACAAACAGAGGATGGTTCCCTTGGTGTATCCTTGAAGCCCTTTCTGTCCCTGGTGGTTTCCAGCTACGAGTAGAAGTTCCTGCTAGCCCTCAGGTGCGACCATCACTCTGCATCACTGCCTCGGTGCCCCTTTTCATTTCTCTGAGCTCACTTGGTTTTTTTTTCCCTGTCCAACATCCTGCTCCTTCTCCTTTCTGCTGGCGTTTGTCGCCTTGCGTCAAGGTGACTAATAGAAGCAGCGCACAGGATGGGTCCCAGGCCCTGGGGAAATGCCTGGCTAACCACACAGCGGCACACTGCCTCCCCTTGCCACCCCACCTGCGGCCAGCTCGCTAAGGGCTGCAGGATTTAATCACCGTGGTCCTCAGCCTTGCTCGCAGCTTCCTGGGCGGCACCGCGGCAAATGCTTCACTGAAGCCCAGGGAGATAAAATCTACCGCATTTTCTTTGTCTGGAATATCACTTATCAAAGAAGGATATCGGGTTAGGCTGGCATGCTCTATCTTTGGTAAACCTGCTAGAAACATTATCGTGCTTTCCATTTACCTCCGAGCCTTTTCTTTTACCCCGTTCTGCAGAAGCTATTCCTCAGCAGGCGCTGGCAGAGGCGAGGGGGTGGAGGTGCAAATAAGCTCACCCCTTTTCTTCCCTTATTTGCTATTTCTATCGAACCACCCCAAACAAAGCCCTTGGCCCTGGAGTCGTGCATCTGAATGCCAGGCTGGTGTCCCCGTGCTCCCGGATGAGGTTGCTGGTCCCCGGACCTTGCAGGCACTTCCCTGCTCCGCACTGCCCCATGCACTGGTGGTGCCGGGTCCTGTCCCACCTCGCTTTCAGCTCTACCTCCTTCGCCCACGCTTGTTGATTTTTCCCAAGCTGGGGGCTCAGGAAAGCTGCTCTGTGAGCTGCTGGATGCTGGCACCGATAGTGCCACCCGGTGCGCGATGCCGGAGCCGTACAGGTGATAGTGCTGCTGTGGGAGAGCAGCGCTGCTGCGCTGGGTAAATATTGCCTGGCGCAGGATTTAGGGCATGGACGGGTGCTGTTAGGGCTGGCTGTCCCCACGTGGGGAGTGATGAGAGCAGCCCAGGTTTGGCAAAGCCCTGTACTGGCACTTTCCTCCCCTCAGGGCCACCCTGTGGCTGCAGGGGTGGTAACAGCAGGTACAGGAGGTGCTCACCCTGGGGAGGGTGCCAGGGGACACCCAGTAGGGATGGGGGGTCCTGGCAGCCCGGCGCTGAGCCTGGGGCAGGCAGACACAGGGGGGCTGTTCTGGACCCACCCTGGCATCCCTGCAGCAGGCTCTCACACTTTCTTTTTCCCCCCTCAGCGGGACAGACCAGCTCCTCATTTCATGCAGGTAAGCGTGCCCAGCCAAGGCTGCTGGCTGCGCGTCCCCTCCAGCCCAGCACAGTGCCCCCGCTGTCCCCCCTCACCACCTCCCACCCCATGACGTGCCTGTGCTGGGCTTGCAGGGGACGTGCTGGCCGTGGTCTTCGGGGTGCTCTTTGCCATCACGGCGCTGGCCTTCATGTTCTACGTCTACAAGCACCGCAGCCAGAACGCACGGTGAGTGGTGGGCAGAGCAGGGTTGGGGGCACGGCTGTCCCCCCCCCCCCGTGTCCCTGCACACAGCTGTATGGGAAACGAGCATTATGCAGCTGAGTTATCAGGGGCTCTCCATCTGCCCTAACACCCTGCTTTTCCTCCCACCTCAGGCTGGACTCGCCCACCAAATCCAAGGTCATCTACACGGCGGCCACCACCGAGAACACAGCGTGAGCCCCGCGGCTCAGCCCCGTCCCCTTGCTCCCGCCCCGAGCTGGGGGGGCACCAGCCTCCCCCAGCTGCACGGACTGTTCACCTGGGGCAACACCCAGCCCCGGCAAATATTTTTGTTACAAAAGACGATAAAAACGTTAATAAAAAAGGCCAAAAATCTATAAGAGCTTCCCGTGCTGCCAGCCACCTCTGCCGTTCCAGGACCAAGCTGCGGAGCGACGCCCGACCCTTCCCATCGCAGAGCAAGCATCAGCCTCCATCCGTGCCCCAGGCAGAGCTCCAGAGCAAGCAGCGCGGGGCTCTTTGCACAGCCCAGCCCTGCCCTTCAGCTCTCTGGGACTTCTTCCTCCTCTTATTTGTGCAAAGCCTTGGAAAAACAGCACCGGGGCTTGGTAGAGCCGGAGCGCTGCAGAGGTGAAGGTAGCAGCCCCTCTGCTTCCTCGCCGGCCCCCGCCCTGCTCCTCTCGAGCTGCTGGCCCTGAAGGCTCTCGTGCAGCGCGAGCCAAGCCCTGGGGAGCCTCGGGGCCCTGCTGCAGCCAAGAGCAACGGGTTAGGGCAGGGGTGAGGGTAGGAAGACACGGGAGGAAGCCTCCACCCTGGTGGCAACCAAGGAGCGGCCAAAGCACCCCCCCCAGGGCTGGCACACACCCCACTCAGCTTTGGTACTTATTTTTTTTATTGGTATAAAAGCCCACTGTGGACAAAGCCGCCTTCTCAGCACTGAGCCCGTGGGCTGTTTCAATATCCCCATCTTGTAGCACAGCATCAGGGCCGGTGCCTGCCTGGAAATCCCCCTCCAGCCCCTGGAGAGGGCAATGATCCCCGGGAAGACCCCCCCAGCACCCCTCCCCAGGCCGTGCTGGCACCAGCTGCAGGCTGGCTGGTCCACGGCCACCCACCAGGGCTGGCGGGATCCATCTGCACACATCCCTTCCCACCACCCTCCGTCCCCAGCAGCTGCCCCCCCACACCAGCCCCCCAGCACCACCCCCGAGATGCCAGCTCACTGCAGTCCAGCGCTGGGGCCACGTCTTGCCGTGAGCAGGGGGGGGAAGAGGTGGAGAAAGAAGCACCACAGCGGTCAGCCCTGGCCCAGGCAGCGCCTTGCAAAGCTGCTTCCTCCACCCCGGGTGTCCCCGAGCAGCACGGGGGACAAGGGGGCATCTTCTGCGCCCGGGGGAGAAGCGAGGGGGTTCCCTGGGATCAGTCCGAGGAAGGATCCTTCCCAGGCAGGATAGCTGAGGGCCAGCAAAGCCGAGTCCCGCAGGCTGAGCTGACCCCAGAGGGGCAGAGGAGCAGGCCAGCCGCAGTGCCACTTGTCCGCTGGGTGCAGTACCTGCCCCTCCGGGGCTGGCCGGGGTCCCCCATTCCAGGAGAAAATGTATTGCAGAGGAGGCGAGTGCCGGTCTTGCCGCCGAGATGGAGGGGAGGGCAGGGGCAGCTGGGGACGGGAGCGTCCCACGGGGCCTCAGGATGCCAGCTGGGGGCTGGCTCCGCTCTGCGAACCTGCGGGAACCAAGCCGGGGGGTGGAGATTTTCACCAAATTCCATACCCCATCCACTTCCCCCTAAAGAGCCAAGCCCAGGGTCTCCTCCTGTCCCGTAGGGGAATGAGTCACCTCCTCGCCTCGTTCCCCAGGAGACCCTTTCCCCACCCCAGGACCCAGCACCCGAAGGGGCACAGAGGGTCCCACGTCCCTGTTTCCCAGCAGGACTTACAGAGCAGGAAGCGGCGCAGGTTCTGGGCAGAGCCCCCCGAGAGCAGGTAAGCCCAGACAGCAGCAGCGGCCATCAGCAGGTAGGAGGGCACCAGGCTGCCCACGTACAGCGGGTTCCAAAACGTCTGGGGGGAGAGGCAGAAGGAAAGGCTGAGCGGGGTCTCCCAGAGCCCGGCTGCTGCACGCAGCCACCGTGTCCCCCTCCTCTTGGTTCCAGTGGCGCAGCAGCTCTGGGGAGGGGCTGGGACAGGATGGGGACGTGTGGCAGCCGTCCCTGGAGGCAGCACAGGGCTCTGCTTGAGCACTCACCGACCCCGAAACCGCAAGGTGCATGAGGACGACGGCCGCGATCTCCCACCAGCGCCGGTTCTCGCAGCCGTGGAAGAAGAGGATGCCCCAGAAGGTGTGCAGGAAGATCAACACCATGGTCATGAAGGCTGTGGGGAGCAACAGCGGGGGGTCGCCAGGGAGCCAGCGGTTCTGCAGGCTCGGGGAGGACGGAGAGGAGCAGGGATGGGGTGCAGGGGCACGAATGGGCTGGAGAGGAGCAGGGAGGGGCACAGGGGACAAGATATGGCAGAGGGGGACTGCAAGGGGCTACGATGGCTACGGGGAGCAGGAGCCCTCGTGATGCAGCAGGGATGTGGGCGAGGGGCACGGCCCCGTCCCTCACCTGAGGTCAGGAAGTAGAGCTGCGAGTCCCCGTGGATGCCCACGGTGCCTGGTCCCAGTGCATCCGCCAGGAGGTTGATCATGGAGAAGGCGCCGCTCATGAGCCCGAAGCCCACGCCAGCCACTGCCGGGACAGAGAGGCCGTGACACCCCAAGCCCATGGTCCCCTCACCCCAGGGACCTCCCAGACCCCAGCAGAAGCGGGTATCCCCCTCCCCTGCACCCCGCGTGGCACTCACCGTATGCCATTTGCTGGATGGAGATGGGGGAGCAGCCGTCCTCGCTGAGGGCCACCAGCCCCTCGATGGCCTTCCTGCAGGGAAAAGTGGTGGGTCACGGCACGGACCAGGCAGGGAGATCCCCACCAGCCCACCCTCCTCAGGCCCACCCCAAAAGGCTGCAGCCAGGTCGCCAGCAGGCACCTGGCTTCTTGCTCAATGATCCTGCCGTTGATTAATGGACCTGCGGGCACTTTGCGCACCACTACACCACGGCAGGGAGCGGTTAGGACTCGGCTGACAGCCCCCGGAGTGCTGACTGGGCACGGCAGGAGCACTGCTGCAAAAAGCCTCCGCAGGGACCTCCCTGAGCCACTGGCACGGTACTGAGGCCACCTCGGGTACTTGGTCAGCTTTGGGTCCCTCAGCACAAGGACATGGAGGGCCTGGAGCGTGTCCAGAGGAGGGCTACGGAGCTGGTGAAGGGCCTGGAGCACAAGCTCTGTGAGGAGCAGCTGAGGGAGCTGGGGGTGCTTGGTCTGCAGAAGAGGAGGCTCAGGGCAGAGCTTCTACAGCAACCTGAAAGGAAGGGGTGGGGAGCTGGGGGTCGGCCTCCTCTGGCAGAGAACTAGCGATAGGACCAGAGGGAATGGCCTCAAGTAGCTCCAGGGGAGGTTCATGTTGGAAATGAGGAGACATTTCTTCTCAGAAAGAGCAGTCAGGCACTGGGACGGGTTGTCCAGGGAGGTGGTGGAGTCACCGTCCCTGGGGGTGTTTAAGGAAAGGTTGGACGTGGTGCTTAGGGACAGGGTTTGGTGGTGACATTGGTGGCAGGTAATGGTCGGACCAGATGATCTTGAAGGTCTTTTCCAACCCTAATGATTCTGTGATTCCACTCCAACCCCACAAACCAGTTGTGGGGTTTGGCAGCACGCTGCCGACCCAGCTGCAGAAAACATCCCAAGGGCATGCACAAAGCTGGGAGAGTGAACCAATCTTTTTTTTTTTTTTTAGAAAATGAAAAAAAAAAAAAAAAGAAAAAGAAAAAAAAAACAGGGGGTGCAGAAAGTAGCCCAAAACAGCTACAAAAAATGGATCGCGGGGGGCGAGGCTGGCATCACCAGGGCTCTGCAGGATGGGAGCAGGGCTGGCGCCGGCGGCTGCGGCGTGGAGCTCTGCTACCCTCTGCCTGCGTGCCGCAGTGCTGCCGCCCTCCTCGCCGCCGCCGCGGCCTGGGACCAGACTTTGCCCCGGCGCGGGGCACCGTGCCACCCCGAACCCGCCCGTACCTGAGCAGCTTGTAGTAGAGGAAGCGGAAGGCCTCCTGCAGCAGCACCGAGAACATCACCCCGAAGATCAGCAGCCCCCTCTGCAGCGCCTCGTCGCGCGGGTCGCTGGCCTTCACCGCGATGAACCAGATGAGGGAGGACAGCAGCAGCGACACCAGCCAGAAGAACGCCCTGCGGGGCACGGCGAGCCCGTCACGGGGCCGGTACCGGGGCCTGGACCCCGCCATGCCCTGGTGGTGCCCGTGATCGTACCGCTGCCCCGGTACTGGTGCCACCATGAGCACCGGTGGTATCAGCCCGTGATGGTACCGGTGTCCTGGTACCGGTGCCACCGTGAGCACCGGTGGTCGGGATATGCCCATGACAGCACCGGTGCCCATACCAGTGCCCGGTACCGGTATGGGTACTGGTAGCCCTGCGGCACTCACAGTGGCATGGGTACCGGTGGCCGTGCCCGTGCGGGTGCCGTAGCCCAGCCGTGCCCACCTGTACCGGTGCCGCTGCCCTTCCCGGTCCAGTACCGGTACCGGTGCCCACCCCAGCACCCACCAGCACCGTGCTCACACCGGTACCGGCCGCAGCACCGTGCCCCATGCTGGGTGCAGACACCCGCAGCAGCGCTGGTGCCCGTCCCGGTGCCGGTGACCCCCCGGTGCGGCGGTACCGGCACTGACCCGGCGATGAGGATGATGATGCGCAGCGGGTCGCGGGCGATGGTGAAGAGGAAGAGGCTGAGCGCGGGCCCGAAGGCGATGAAGGTGCACCCGAAGAAGACGGCGAGCGTCATGGCGGCGGTACCGGGGGGTGCCGGGGGGCGCCGGGGGGTGCCGGGGGCACCGGGCGCGGCTCGGCACCGGACGGGACCGCGAGGACCCGGCTGGACCCGGCCCGCGCCCCCCGCCCTTCCGGGGCCGCCTGACGTCACCCGCCGCCTGCGCGCGCCGCCGCCGCCGGGGCCGGAAGAGCGGCGCTGGGCGGGGCCGGCACCGGGGAGCGGAGGCGGGGAACCGGGGATGGGGCGTGGCCTCGGGGGAGCGGGGCCGTGGTCCGGGTGTGGGCGTGGTCACGCTGAGGGCGGGGTTTGCTAAGGGAGGGCGGGGTGTGCGGAGGGGCGTGACCTGGGCGGAGGGAGGCGTGGTTTGATGGGATGGGCGTGGTCTGTGCGGATGGGCGCGGTCTGACCGGAGGGGCGTGGTCTGGTAGAAGGGGGCGTGGTCTGATCTGATGGGCGTTGGCTGGCCGGGGGGCGTGGTCTGGTCAGAGGGGCGTGGTCTGATCTGATGGGTGAGGTCTGATCTTAGGGGCGTGGTTTCATCTTACGGGGCGTGGCCCGCCGAGGGCCGCCTGGTCTACCCGGAGGGCACGGGGGCGTTGTCATGGCGGCCCCGCCGTGTCGGGGCTGTCCCGCGGGGGTCCCCGGGGGGGCGGCCGGGGGTGGCCTCGGCAAGGCGCTGCGGCTGGGTGTAGTGCATAACGGGGGCAGGAGAGCTGGGGGGGACTCTGTGCCAGGGGGTGGTGATAGGACAGGAGGGAATGGCTTTCAAATAAAAGAGGGGTGATTTAGATTAGATATTTGGAATAAATTATTTATTTTGAGGGCGGTGAGGCCCTGGCACAGGCTGCCCAGAGAAGCTGTGGCTGCCCCATCCCTGGCAGTGCCCAAGGCCAGGCTGGATGGGGCTTTGGGCAGCCTGGGCTGGTGGGAGGTGTCCCTGCCCACGGCAGGGGGCTGGAGCTGGGTGGTCTGTAAGGTCCCTCCCAACCCGTTCTGGGATGCCGTGGTTTGGAACTGTACAAGAATTGGAGCTGTGTGATCTTTAAAGTCCCTCCCAACCCAAAACACTCTGATTCTATGGTCGTTGGGCTACCAGGCCCAGATCAGCACACCCAGAGGCGCAGCAGGACGGATACAGGCGGACATGGCAGGGACACAGCCCCCAGCCGGCACCTCTCCGTCGCCAGCCTCCTGGGGCTCCCTGCTCCCTGTAGAGCAAGGGGCAGCGGAGGGTGGAGGGACGGCAGCGCGGTGCCGGGCCCCGGGGGGGTCGGCTGGTGGCCTTGGTGTTCCCATCACCGGGAACAACCGCCAGGGCCTCGCAGAAATGAGTTCAGAGGTGAAGGAGGATCTGGCGGAGGGATGTAAATGGTTAAACAGGCCAGTGCGATCCGGGAGGCTGGAATGGGGAAAAGTACTGGGTGTGAAAGGGCTCTTTGTCCCGGCAGGAAGGCGAGGGACGCCCAGGAGCTGGGCCCTGGGGACGCGCCCTGATAGGGAGGCCGGGCAGGCCAGTTTGCAGGGCAGGGTGCTTTGGTGGTTTTTGCCCTCTTGTTGCTTTTACAGCCGGACGAATCCATTCCAGGGAGGTGCTTTGACCAAACACCAGCGCACTACAGCGACGTGCTGAAGGGAAATGACAGACCTGAGAAAAAACCCCAACCCTTGCACAGGGCAAGCTCAGCCAGGCAGAAGAGCACCCTCCTTCTCCTCCAGCATGTCCTGGGATGTGACAGCCCGAGGGAGATTGAGCCCTGAGGTACAAAGCAGGGAGTGCACACGCTTGGTCCCTTCGCTGCACAACCAAAGGTCTGCAGAGCTCCAAACATGACCTGGGGGCCAGGAGGAGGGCAGGCGGCCAGAAGCACCTGGGCAGGAAAGAGCTGCCACCTCTCCATCCTCTCCTGTGCTGAGGGGCGCAGCAAATAAAGGAAAGCAGTCAGGGAAAGCTCTCCCTGTCACTCGCTGGGGTGATGGCCTGGCCCAGCGAGGGGTCAGCGTCAATTAATATTTCCTGGCCGCATGAGGCTGTGCTGCTAGGGGGATATCCGCCGGGCAGTGTGGGACAGCAGGGCTCCCTGCAAGCCATGGAGGGGCCCGGAGCAGAGGGCAGGGCTAGATCGAGGCTGTGGGCATCCCCAGGGAGCCCACCCCTTCTTGGTGACAGCGGTGAGGCACATCCTGCCACTCTCCTCTTTGTGTTGGAGAAAGTACAACAGAGCAGGAGGAAACTTCCTGAGCGCGCCGGGAATTGGTCGCCTGCCACGTTAGTGTCTGCTAGTTTACACAGCTGTCCCTCTGTGTAAGCCGGTGATAGAAAATGCAACGAGTACGTGGGGTGAGCAGCTCCGGACCTGGAAAAGACCCCGGTAAGTAAAAGCACGTGTACGTGTGTGGTCACACACTTGTACGTGTGCTCAGGTGGCATCAGCAGCATGGGCCATGGATCACAGTCAATGGATAAGCCAAAGACCATGTGGCTTCCCCAGGTGTCCAGCAGATGGAAGGGGACACGCTAGTGATCTCTCTCTGCTGCTGCGTGCTAGAGGAGGATGCTCATTTTGGGCTGAGCTTGGGACTTGGAGGTTTCCTGTGCATCCTAAGGAATTGCTGTCAGTCCCATCCCAAGGCCAAGGACGTCCCTGTGACTGCTGCACCTGCCCCACAGCAGGGTCCCTGCAGAACAACCCCACATCTCCCAGTGCTTGTACCCACCCACAAGGACCAAGCGCACACATCCTTCTTGTCAAACTGCTTTAATATTTGGACATGAAGACAGGACAGAGCCGTTCGGGCTGTGCACAGACAAGACGCCCCCCGAGCCACGGTGTAAGGCTGCAGGGCTTCCCTTCTCAACGGATGTGTGGATTTGGCCAAGGCGCAGTTCAGCTGATGACATCCTGAGCGTGCCAGTGGGGTGCACGTGTGGGGTAGGGAAGAGGGGCGGGGGCTCCCCAGGCAGCTCAGAGGTTGTTCAGCTCCAGCAAGGTCTGGTCCAGGACCTGGTGGATGCCCACGTTCTCCTCTTTGGCACTGGCCAGACTCTCTGTGAACACAAGGGACACCCAGCCACGCACACAGACACGGCACAGGCGCACCCAGCCGAAACCCACGCACACCACGCCAGGCACAGACACACGCACACGGACACAGCTCAGTATGAGCAGCCCCAGCACCGGCAGGGATGAGCCCAGCCCCTCCACGACCCCCGGGGGGGGTCAGGCAGCCCCCTTTCTTCAGCTTCTCCATCCTCCCAGTGCAACCCCGTTGCCCTTGGCCAGCCCATCCGTGGTGCGGGTGCCGCCACCGCGGCCCCATCTCTCCCCGTCCTGCCGTCCCCACCGGCACGTGCACGAACCCTTGCAAGAGGAGAGCCAGCGCCTGCGGCACCAGCCAGGTGCTCCGTGAAGAAGAGGAGTGAGACAGCAGCCCAGGAGGGCGGGCAGAGAGGACAGCAGAGAAGGAGCAGAGATAACGAGGCTGCAGGGACGAGCTCCGATGGGCAGCCTGCTGCCGGGGCAGCCTCCTCCGGTGCTGGCTTCCAGTTGGCAACCCCCTTCCCATGAGAGATGGGGATGGGGGGCTGTGCCCACCCGGCACCCTGCAGGGACCCCGCTCCGAGGGCGTCCTCCCTGCGTGGTTTGGGGTGACCGGAGGGAGGGGGAAGCAGAGACAAGCCACCACATCCCTCCCCAGCAGGGCCAGGCTGATGCCAGGGGACAGCCACCACCGTGTGGGCATCCCAGGACACGGCAAAATCCCTCATCCCTCTCCCCCAAAAAAACCATCAGCTCCCCAGGGGCTCCCTGTCCCCCCCAGCAGGGCAGTTATCCCAGTGGGGAGCGGGCAGGGGCTCCCAGCCCCAAACCAGCCTGGCCAAAACGGGGCAGGGGGGCAGCCCGGGGCTGGGAGGCTGTGCTGGGGCCGGAGCTGCCTTAGCTCAGTTGTTAAGTTCGGTCAGGATGACCCGCAGCTCGTTAGTGAGAACGCGGTTTTTCTCGGCCTCCTGCCGGGAACGCTCTAGAGAAAACGGAGACGTCAGCGCAGCAAAGGGGAGAGAGAGAGAAAAGAGAGTTAGTGAAAAGAGACAGTGCTGCCTGCAAGAGCCTTCGCTGGGCACCCCGCTGTGGTGCCACTGGTGGGCACTGGGGACCAGTGGGGACGGCGGGAGGAGGCAGCTGGTCCCGGGTCCATCGAGTCAGGGTTTGGGGAGAGGGTAGGATGCTGAGGGAGGAGGACTGGGGACCCATTTAGGGCCAGGAACTGCTGCCACACAGTAGGGCCAGCCTTGTTGGCACGAGAGGGTGATGGAGGAGACGTCAGGGCCATGAGAGGTTGTTGTGGTGTCCAGGAGTGTGGATGGGGAACAGACAGGACCGGGTCTAACCCTATTCATTCAGGCCGCAAGAGCGATGGAGAACGTCTTGGAAGGTGGCAGAAGATGAGGAAAGCTGTGTCCGAGAGCCGGGGGCGGCGGGGGACGTCCCCGGGCTGAGGCACAAAGGGGCTCAGCTGCGGGGTCCCCGCGGCCACCTCCCGTCCCCGGCTGCCGGCACGAGAGAGCAGGCAATGAGGGGTGAGCGTGGGGAGCCAGAGCAGCATGAAGAAAACGAGGGAGAAACCAAGGAGAGAAAACGCTTTATTGAGACCAACTCGGTGACCCGGAGGGACAGAACAGAAAAGAAAAAGTCATGAAATGCAAACTGAAGAGCGATGTGCAGAGGAAGGAGGGGAGCGGGGAGGGGAGCGGGGGGGGGGGGGGACCAGGGGCTGCCTGCCTGGGGACGGACAGCCCTTATCCCCTTGGGGCCGGAGCCCACCTCTCCTCGGAGGTGCTGCTTCTCCTGGACATGTCCCCCCACCCTGGGCTCGGCGAGCAGCACCGGGACGGCTTTGCTGGGGGGACGCGGGGTCCCCGGTGCTCGTGCTGCCAGTACCTGGGGGCTGCTCCCCTTTTTCCCCCAAGCACCCCGTAGCGCCTACACCTTGCTTTCCCCCAAAAGGGGGACACTGCGGGGACCCCCCGGGCCGGCCCCTGTGACCACCAGCCGCAGGCCGGGAAGGACAGAGAGGGGACAGGGAGGGCAGGGGGAGCGGTGGGGGGGCGGGCAGGCAAGCGGCCGAGCTGGGGAGGGGGGGATGCGGGCGAGGATGGAGTGGGGGTGGGGGGGGGGGGGAGTGCGGTGCTGGTGCCGGTCGGAGGGGCTCAGAGGGAGGTGATGTCGTTAAGCGCATTGTCCAGCTCCTCGCTGATGGCTTTGTACTTCATCTTCTGCGCATACACTTCGTCTGCAGGCGGGGGGGCAGCGGGGGGGGTGGGCGGTGGAGCGGGGAGGGGGGCGAGTGGCAGAGAGAGAGAGAGTGGCGGTGAGCGGGGCACGGGGGGCGTGCGGGTACGGCACCGGGCACAGGCGGCGTGGATGCGGCCCTGTTCCCCTCCCGTGGACCCCAAAACCCCCACGGCATCCCAGCCTCCCCCCTCCCAGGGTTCCTGAACATCCCCTGCACGGGGACCCCCGCCCCGGCTCACCCATGGGGTGCTTTGGCCTCAGCCCGGCCAAGCGCCCCCCCAGGGACACGTCCTGTCCCGTTGTGCCCGTGAAAAAGGGTCTCGAGGCGGCGGGGATGTTTTACCTTCCAAGTCATCGATGGTTTTCTCCAGCTTCGCCACGGACCGCTCGGCAAACTCTGCCCGGGTCTCCGCCTGCGGGAGAGGCCAAATGTGATGGGAATGCCCCTAAACCCGCACCCCAAGGCCACCCCGCACCCCAAAACTGCCCCGGCCGCGTCTCCTGCGCCTGGGGGTGCCGAGCACATGCGTTAACCTCCAAGCCTGGGAGGTGAGGGATTATTGCGCTGCTGCCCGCGTGTGTCCTGGCAGCACCCACGGGGACCCAAGCCGAGCCTTACCTCCTTCAGCTTTTCCCCTAGGAGCTTGATTTCCTCCTCGTACTTGTCCTCCTTGGTGGAATACTGCAGGGACACAGAGGTACGTCCGTGAGCCCCGCGGGACACCTCCGGTCACCCTTCGTCCCCCCCCAGGAACCCCGTCCCCGCCAGCCCCAAGCTCTGTGCCCAGCCCCAGCAGCCCCTACCTTGTCGGCCTGGGCCTCCAGGGACTTCAGGTTGTTGGTGACAATTTTCAGCTCCTCCTCTAGGTCACCACATTTACTACATCCCAAGCCGGGGTGGGGGGAGCAGGGCCGGGGAGGGGGGTGGTGGAGGAGAGGAGCGGGGAGCAGGAAGAGCGGGCGCGGGGAAGGAGGAAAGAAAGAGAGAGAACAAGTTGAGAGAGGAGAAAACTCAGGCAGCGCGGGTGGAGGAGGAGCAGAGCCGCCGGGCACGGGTCCCTTCCTCGTGCCTACGCCTGTCGCCGCTGCCACCACACTCCTGCATCCCTCCGAGGATGAGGAGGGGGAAGAGAGCAGGCACGGAGGATGGTGCCCAGCCCACGGTGACGCAGGGGAAGGCGAGGTGAGGGCTTGCGGCCGAGGCAGAGAGGAAGAGAGGTGGCTTGACAGCGACAGAGAGAGGGGGGGCTGCCGCACGTCGCCCCGCGCCCCTGCCCCGGTACCTCTTCCTCTGAGGCAATGAGGGATTTGAGGGTCTGGTCCATGGTCCGCAGCTCCTCCTCCAGCTGTCTCACTCGGCTGGGGTGGAAAAGGGGCGCCCCGGGGGGGGGCCAGCAGAGAGCAGGGTCACGGATGTGCTGGGGGATCTGATCCCCCTGCCTCCCCCCCCCCCAAGGTGGCTGGGAAGGGACCTCCCCGTCCCCACGGGGACATGCAGCCACCCCTGTCCCCCACGGACACGGCATGGGGGTGGCGTGGGACCCTCGCGCGCTGCCCACCGGGAGCCCCACGCTCACCTCTCCGCAACCTCTGCCCTCTCCTCCGAGCGCTCCAGCTCTCCCTCAAGGACGACCAGCTTGCGGGCGACCTGTTGGTGGCGTGGAAAGGAAGGTGTCAGCCCCAGCTGGGGGTGTAGGGCCCCGGGGGGGTGGCCCCGGGGGACACCAGGGGACAGGGCTGGGGAAGGGGGCAGGTGGGTGGCGGCGCGCACCTCCTCGTATTTGCGGTCGGCCTCTTCTGCTATGTGCTTGGCCTCCTTCAGCTGCATTTCCTGGAGCTCCATCTTCTCCTCGTCCTTCATGGCCCTGTTCTCGATGACCTTCATGCCTCTGCGGGAAGCCAAAGCAAGAAGATTAGGAAGAGTTTCTTCAAGGAGAGAGGGGCCGAGCGCTGCAAGTCCCCATCCCTGGGGGTGTCCCTGAGGCGTGTGGACGTGGCACTAAGGGGCACGGTTTGGTGACGGGGCTCAGCAGGTCAGGCTGGTGGTTGGAATGGTGAAGATGAAGGTCTTTTCCACCTAAATGACTATAACTCTGAGATGTTATGGCTGTGGGTTGAGGTGGCACCTGCACCTCCTGCCTGACCCTGCCATCCTCCAGCTCCAGTGACATGGGGCATTGCCTGGGGACAGTGGCACCCCCTTGGCCACCCCATGCCAGTGGCACCCCAGGGATGGCCCTGTGCACTCTTAGAGCAGCAGAGGTGCCCCAAGGCCCCCCTGGGACCATGTCCTGGAGCAAAGAGATGTGGCCGTGGCGCCTCTCAACCAGGCAGGTCCCAAACTCATCCCTCATCGCTCAGGTGCTGCTGCTCGAGCTGCTCTTTGCCCAGCTGCACACTGCAGGTCCCCTCTGCGGAGACCAGGGGGCTGCCTGCTATCGAGGGTGTCCCCATACGACCCCGGCTGTGCCCCCCCCGTCACACCTCTCGCTCTCATCCGCCGCCTTCTCGGCCTCCTCCAGCTTCTGCAGGGCGGTGGCCAGGCGCTCCTGGGCCCGGTCCAGCTCCTCCTCCACCAGCTGGATGCGGCGGTTCAGAGAGGCCACCTCAGCTTCGGCCTGGGGAGCACAAAACCCCCGGTCACTGCCCATCCCCACGAGTTTTCAGGCAGGAAATTTTGCATTTGATATCTCAAGCACCCCTTCGCACCACGCTGCCCCAGCTGGGACACGTCCCATCGCCCCACCAGGAGCACCACGGGGCTTTCCCCATCCCCAGCGCCTCGTCTGATGCCGCATGGCCCTGGCACGTGCAGCCCCGGCGCCGCATCCTCGCACCCCATAGCCCCGGAGATGGAAGGGGTGCGCTCCGTGGGTCGGGGGCCGTGCTGCCACGGGGTCTGGGGTTTGCAGAGCCGTGAGTAAAGGAGGAGGAATGCCCTGTGCGCATTCGCTCCCGAAAAGGAGATGGGAGCCACTTGTGGATTTCCTGTTTACGGAGGCGGCGGCGGAGCCAAGCGGCCGGGACGCCCTCCCCAGCCCCACACCACCGAGCCCCACTGCGCCGCGGGGCTGTTTGGGCCCCCCGTGCGGCCCCCCCTGCTGATTTACAGCCCGGCGCCGGGGGCAATGGAGCGAGTCGCCCTTGGCAGGCTGGATCCTGGCCAAGACGAAGCCTCCGGGGCCGGTGGGACCGGGTCTCATTTCCCCTCCACAACCTCCCCGTTCCCAGGCTCCCCGCGCGCGGGGCCGGGAGCCGGGGCCGTCCGGGAGAGGTGGCCCTGGCCCCCCGCCAGCCCCTCGACGCCTGGCCCCGCGCTCTTTCCATTTGCTAAGGCCTCTCCTGCTCCGTCACCGCCGGGAAACGCTGCCTCAGCAGCTCCCGGCCCCGCAGGGGGGGCTGCTGGAAGGACAGAGGGGTGGGAGGAAAATAAAATTTAAAAAAATGGGGTGCAAAGGGATGGGCGGTGGTGAGAGCCCGGGGGACCGTGCCTCCTCCTGCTTATTCATGGGCTGGAGCAGGCCTGGCACCCTGGGGATGTGGAGCAGGAGGAGCGGGGAGCCAGGCGGGGATGTCCCCATGCCCGCCACCACGGTCCCCTATAGGTGAGGGATGCCAGCACCTCCACTGACGCTCAAGAATGCCCTGGAGGGGGGCTTTTTTCCCTGGGGATGACCCCCCCAAAGTGGGTCAGAGCTGCCCGGATGGGCACTGGGGGAACATGAGCTCGCCGTCAGCGCCTGGTGACCGGGGAACCCGATCTGCGGCGGCAGGAAGGGGCCGTTTCCTCCGCACGCAGCCCGGGTGACAACAGCCCGGGTACCGCGCCCAGCTCTGCCGCCCCTGATAGCGCGGGGATGTTACGGGAGCGGGGAGGGCAGAGGAAAAAGAAGAAAAAAAAAAAAAAAGGGCACAAAAAAACCCGCCCAACAACAACAACAACAAAAAAGCCGCAGCAGGAACGAGCCGCCGCCTGGAAATGCCGTCCCGCCGCCACGGGGTGGGAATTTCAGCCCACGGCGGTGTGATGGGGTGGCTTCTCCCCAACAAGGGACACGCTGGGGAGCAGGGGGCTCTGCTGGGGAGCCGGACACAGAGCCTGGGCAAGGGGTTCTCCGCCGTGCCTCCGAGGGAGGGACATTTCCCAGGGTCTGCCGGCCCCGGTTAAGCCGAGGCGGTGAGCTGGACACTCACGGGGGAAGCCGCGGCAAGCCCCACACGGGAGCATCCCTGCCAAGGCCCACGGTGCTCCTCTGGTGTTGAGGACCCTGCCCGGAGCCCCCCACCCCCTACCCACACCCAGCGGGCTCCTACACTCCAGCATGACCACCCCGTGCCCCCCAGCCCCTCGCCCCGGCACAGCGAGGATGCCGGTGCCGGATCCCCCTGGGGCGTGCCATGGGGCACCCGGGGAGTGGCCACCCGCACCCATACCGGGGTGGCCAGCACCCACGGAGCCGTGCAGCTCGGCTCCCCAGTGTCCAGCCCCATGGGGCCAGCGGTGCTGCCCCAGCAGGGGGGGGTCCCTGGGGATCCCCAGCCCCAGGAGCCTTACCCGCTCCCGGGCCTGCCGCTCGGCATCGGCCTCCCGCTGCAGGTGCTCGGCGCGCTCCTCTGCCTCGTCGGCCACCTGCTGCAGGCTCTGGATCTTCTTCTTGACGGCGTCGATGGAGCTGATGCCGGCCATGGCCGTGCGGCCGGCGGGGAGCACAGGGAGGCCGCAGCACCGAGCCCTTTGTGGGATCTGCCTGGCTCGGGCAGGAAGCGCTCAGGCGGCGGCCGCTCCCATCGCCCGCCCTGCCTCCATCCCTTCCTGCTCCTCCTCCTCCTCCTCCTCCTCCTCCTCCTCCTCCTGCTCCTGCTCCCGCTGCTGCTGCCATGGACAGACCCAGGCCCTCTGCGCTCCCCGGACAGAGCGCGCGGCGCCCCCCGGATGGGGCGCGTGGGCCCCCGTCAGGCTGGGTGCCAGCCCCCCCGAAAAGGAGATACGTGCCCCCTGGGCACGGCACGTGTCCCCCCTAGGCTGGGGTGACAGGTCCCCCTTCCTGAGGCAAGATGCACGGTGCTTTCAGGACAGGGTGCCTTGTCCCCCCACCCTGGGCAGGGTGGCCCCCAGCAGGGCACATTGCCCCCCCAGGCAGGGTGCATGGCTCCCCACCCCAGCTAGGGCGCAGGGTGCCCCCCGCTGTAGGGGACACGGCCCCCTCCTGAAGCAGGGCACACAGTGCCCCCCAGGCAGGGGTGCAAGCCCCTGCCGAGCTCCAGCAGACAGACAGACAGCTTGGAGTGATTTTGCTGAGGGATGGGGGTCTGGGGGTGCCCTGTGGGACCCCATGGGCAGGGGAGCAAAGTACACTCGGGTGCTCCCCAGCCACCCCATGCCCCTGCTGCAGAGCCTGGGGGTGCGGGGGAAGGATTTCTGCCCCACAGGCGAAAGGGATGGGGCAGGAGGGCAGAGCCTGCTCTGGGGCATCCCTTGGGGTACCTGGGCACAGCGTGCCCCCGGTGTCTCAGCCCCTTGGCATCTGCTCCCCAAGGCAGTACCTGGCTGGCAGCCCCACAGAGAGCCCCACAGCCAGTGCCCCACGGGAGAGGTCGGTCCCCCAGCTCCGTGTCCCCCCAGCTCCGTGTCCCCCAGCTCCGTGTCCCCCAGCTCCGTGTCCCAGTTGCAGCAGATGCCCCGGTGCGTCAGGAGGGCACGGCGTGGTGGCACTCCATCTGCCTAAAGGAGCTCTGACAGCTCCTGGGCAGCCCCGGCTGCACTTCACATCTGCCTCCAGGCACAGTTCAGAGCCATTCCTGGGCTGATCCCACTGGCTGCCATGGGGTCTGGGGCTACCCTGGGGGGGCCAGCACCCGGCCATGCCACCGGGGGGTGGGGGTCCTACAGCCCCATGCCCTCGGCCAGGTGGCTTGGAACACATGGCATCGGGCTTGGCCCCTCTCCCAGCGCGACGCTCGGGCACAGAAGGGCGCACGGGGCACAGGGCACAAACGGGGGTCCCAGTGGCCAAGGGGCAGTGGGATCCGGCAGCGGAGGGCAGGCTGTGGGGCAGGCTGTGGGGGCAGGCACCCCGCTCCTGCGGCGGCCAGGCTGGGTGCCTCCTGCCCTGGCCCCACCCAGGGATGCAGTCACTTCCCAGCAGCGCCCGTTCCCTCCCACCGGCTCGGGGAATCGCCAAATAAGAGCAAAGTCTGGGCTTGGGAGAGCACCGGGGCGGGAACTTGGGTGAAGCCTCCGGGATCACGGCCTGGGAATGGAGGAGCCTGCCTTTCCCTGTGCCCGGCGGGTGGCTGGGGACAGGCTGGATGCTGGGGACACGCATGGATGGAGGGGCTGCGGGGGCTAAACCCTGCTCCGGGCGCTGTGCCGGGCTCGTGTGCCATCCCTCGTGGGGGACAAGGAGGGGATGGGGCCCGCGGTGGCCTCGTAAAGCTGCTGGGAAGGATCTGCAGCTCCGTGGAGGTGCCGACCTGGGGCTCGGTCCTGCTGCTCCTCGCCCGAGTGGGAGCACTTAGCGCTGTCAGCACGTCCCCGTCCCCATCAGGGACGCCTGGTGACTTCCAGGTCTCGCTCATGGCACAGCCTGTCCCCCCGCATGGCACAGCCTCCTGCCCTTCCCGATGCTGCAGCAGGGCTCCTTCATCACAACCCCACTCCAGACCCTTCCCTCAAGGGGCCAGGGGCTCCCCGTCCCCAAACGCGCCGGGACAGGGCTCTCCTCGCCAAAGCCCCTTTCTCTGCTGCTTTGGACCGCTCTCGGTGCCACCAAGCACCCCTGTGTCCCCTCGGTGCCCTGCCGAGCCCCTCACCAAGCTCGCCCCATCCCACAGGGGTCCCATCAGACCAGCACAGAGCCCAGCACACAGCGCAGCCCCCTGGGCGAGCCCCACGTGCCTGCCTCTTGCCAAGACAAAGGAGCCCTTCCAGAGGATTTCCAATGTTTTAACGACTTTGTTTCTAACTTCGGGCAGGCCCAAGGGGTCAGCAAAGAGAGCCAGAACCTTTCTGAGGACAAACTTCTCAAACCTCCTACAAGAGGCAGCCTGGAGCTGGGGGACACTGGCACCTCGCTGCCCAGAGCTGGGGGGGCACACAGGCTGGGGACACCCCCTCCTGGCCCCAGGAGCCTCTCTGGGGACAGCCACCCCCCGTCCCTTTTGGAAGCACCAGCAATGATGCAAGGCAGGCACTGGTGGGACTGGGGACACTGGGGTGGGTTTCAGGCTTTGTCTCCTCTTTCCCCCTGCGCCCACGTCTCTGCTGCGGGCACCTCCTGTGTGCTGGGGGTCCCTGTGGGGTGGCACTGGGGGGGTGTCCGGTCACTCCTGGGGGCTCTGGGCCACCTTGGGGCCTTTGCTGTCACTGCTTGTCCCTGCCTACTGTCCCCTGTCCTTGGCGGCCACCTTGGAGATTTGACGCATCTCCCCCGTTTGGCTCCACAAACCAGCTGGGATTGAATTTTTGGTTCTCAATCCTGAAAAGCCTGGCCATGCCCCTGCTGGCCGCGCTCCCGACGGCTCCCCTTTAGCTTCTACTCCAGTTTCCAGGGTTGGTTTTCATCAGAGAAGGACTGGCCATCAAAAGGAGGGTTTATTTATAGGGTGTCAAATACCCGGTGTGGCACCGCGGGTCGTTATACCCCGCTCCCGAGCGGCTCCGGGGCCGCACACAGCTGTTCCACCCTTCATCCCTGCCGGGCACAAGCCAATTTCAACACCTTCCTAACATCTCCCCGACGGGATCCATTTCCCAGGAGAAACATCAGTCATGGCCCTAAATAAAACTCTTCCTGGCCTTTCCTTTCCTAGGGTACAGGGCGGCACGTTGGAGGTCCCTCCACGCACCCCAAGCATCCTATGCGACCAAGTGGTCAGCGTCTGGCCACGGGCGAGAACTTTTCCCATTTCTCCACTCTTTTCCACTTTTCTAACTCATTTGAGCAACGACGTTCAAGTCTTCCCCACACGTGTATGGGCGACGCATGCCGGGGATGCTTGTCCCGGTGTGTTTTGGGGTGCTGGGCCTGAGCGGTGCCCCCACCCCTGGAGGTACCCCCGTGGGACGTGCCCAGCACCCGCTGCCCGGCTCGGTGCCGGCGTGGCGGGGCCGGATCCTGCCTCCCTCCCCACCAATATTTGCCATATAAGGCTCCCCTCTTCCTTCGCCCCCCCCGGGGTCCGGCGCCCGCGCAGGGGAGGGGTTGCCTACGTACGTCCGTGGCTTTCTTCTCCGCCTGCTCCAGCTTCTCCTGGGCCTCCTTGACGGACTCGGAGTACTTCTCCACCTCATCCTCCGTGCCCTTCAGCTTCTTCTGCAGGCCCTGCTGTTCCTCCTCCAGCTGTGGAAGGGACGGATTATGTGGGGTCAGGGGGGGCTGGCGCAAGGTTGGCAACCCCAGGGGCACCCACCCGGCAGGGGACGGTCACCCTCATCCCACTGACGTTGCTCTGTCAATTTTGGGGCCACATGTCCTCGGGGATCCACAGGTCCCTGGGCTTGGAGCTCCCCTGAGCCTGGAAGGGGCAATGGGTTCCCAACGTGGGGACGCCAGGAAGGTCCCCACCTCTTGTGGTTGAGGTGGGAGCACGCTGTCCCCAGGGATCTCCTTGGCAGAGAGACAAGGAGGTGGCACTGGAGTGTCCCACCAAGACCCAGCAAGTTTTGGGGGTGCTGAGGCCACGGACAACAGGCTGGGACACTGGTCCCCAGGGCTGGCCACCCAGCGGGGTGAGGTCCCCAGGTCTGGGTGTCCCCAGGGTGGGGGTCCCCGAGGTCGGACACCCAGCAGGGGCAAAGTCCTGAGGGCTGGGGACCCTTAGGGCTGGGATCCACGAGCTGGACACCCATCAGGGCGAGATCCCCGGGGCCAGCCCCCTTTAGGGTCAGGATCCCCATCATCACATACTTTTTTGGGGGGGGCTGGGGGTCGTTCAGTGGGACACCCACCTGCTTGCAGCGGTCCTCCGCCTGCTTCTTGTCAGCCTCCGCCTGCTCGGCTCGGTCGATGGCGTTCTCCTTGTCCAGTTTGAGCATCTGCATCTTCTTCTTGATGGCCTCCATGGTGGCGGTGGCGGTGGCGGTGACGGTGGCGGGGCTTGGGGCGGCGGCGGGGCTTGGAGCACCGGGGGCGGCGGCAGCACCGGCACTGAGCCCCCCGCCCCGCCGCGCCGCCTAAGAGCCGGGGAGGGGCCGCGCCGGGAGGGGGCCGCCCCGGTACCTCCCCCGCCGCCCGCCAGCACCTTTTAGGGACAGGCTTCGACACCGGCCGCCGCACCGAGAGGGACGGGAGAACGGGGGGGTACGGGGGGGAGGCAGCCGGGGGGCACCGCCACGGCACCCGGCACCGGGAACCCTCGGGGGAAGCGGGAGGGGGACGCGCTGGTGGGGATGGGCTGGGGACGGCCCCCGGGGACAGCGCTGGGGACAGCCCGGGGGGACAGTGCTGGGGGTACCCCGAAGGCATTGCGCTGGGGACAGGGCTCTGTGCTGGGGGTGCGCTGGTGGCATTGCACTGGTGACAGCCCTGGGGGACGTGGCTGGGGGTACCTTGGTGGCACTGTGCTGGGGACAGTACTGGGGACACGCTGGGGGGACAGCGCTGGGGGTATCCTGGTGGCACTGCCTTGGGGACACCCCTGGGGGACAGTGTTGGGGACACCCCAGGGCTCTGTTCTGGGGTTACCCTGGTGGTATTGCACTGCTGACACCCCCGGGGACAGCACTGGGGTACCCTGTTGGCACTGGGGACACCCCGAGGGGTAGTACTGGGGACACCCCAGGGCTCCGGGGACACTCTGTATGGCACACAGGGACACCCACGCGCTGTGACACCCCACAGGAGCTCTTTCCTGGGGCAGCAGGGACCCTCCTTGGGCTGTGAATGCACTGGGGACACCCGAGGACTGTTGTGATGCTGCAGTGCCCCCGTGTCCCCTGGGCTGTCTGTGTCCCCGGTGTCCCCTGCAGGACACCGTGCTCCCAGCTCCGCAGCCCCCTGCTGCAGTCCCATGCCCCCCGAAGCTGGTGGCACCCCTAACCTCAGAGGGTTTTGCTCAGCCCTACGGAGATCCCTGCTGCAGTAACACTCCTGTTTCCCAGCATCAGCCCAGGGCTCTCCCCGTCCCCCTGCCACCCCCCAGGGCCAGCGGCGGGCACAGGGATGCTCTGTGGGGGTGGCCACGGTGGGACCCCCATCGTCCCCCCTGCACCGGGCAGGCTGTTCCCAGCACAGCCCTCCCACGACACCCCTCCGTGCCGCCCCGGCATCCTCCGCGCGAGGCCTGGCAGAAAAACACAGAGGGAAAATCCTTTGGGAGAGAAGGGAGCCGAGCGCTGACCTCCCCGTCCCGCTCCTGCGTCACAGCAGGGCAGGGGCCCCGCTTCCATGGGGGAGCCCCGGTGCAGCCCCCATGTCCCAGGTGCCATCGTCCCCAGTGTGCGGGGACAGCCAGCAGCTACACGTCCCCTAGGGTGGTGTTTTGGGGGGACACGGGGCGTGCAGGCTGCCCTGCTGCTTCTGCTCTAAATAAACCATAATCCGCAGGCAAAAAAAAAAAAAAATGCAAACCCTTCAGATCCTGGCTCCTCCAAAAATACCCCGTGCTCTAACGCCGCTCGTAAATGCTTCTGGCGCATTCCCAGCTGCAGGGTGGGCTCGGGGCCGGGGGGGCTACGGGAGATGAGGGGCTGGGATGGGATGGGGCAGGGTGAGGGGGGCGTGTGGGCTCCCCAGCCCATCACCCCGGGCTGCATCCAGCCCGGCACGGGGCTCCCCAGATTGGGGTGCGTGAGAGCTGCCCCGGCTTTTTGGCAGAGGGGCGCCGAGAGCTGGAGGAAACAGCTTCCTGGGGGCGACCCTGAGCGCTCAGCGCAGAGTTTGGGGGTCACAGGGAGGGCGCGAGTGGCGTCTTCCAAGGACCAAGGGGCTGCCAGAGCCATGCAAAGCAGCAGAGCCGCGGCTGGACGCTGGCGAGCGGTATTAGTGCTGACAAATTAGGCACATATTTGGAGAAGTAGAGCCAGGAACCGCTAGCACGCTGCTCTCGGGGGGGAGGATCCATCTCCCGTCGTTCCCAGATGAGGATGGATGGCTTTGGGGGAGATTCTTCAGCTCAGGGCAAAGCTGGTGATGAGCATGGTGTGAGCAGCCAGGAAGGGGATGGGGGCTTCTAAATGTGTGTCCTCCCCCAGGGACACAGTTCCCTGGGCAGCTGGGGCCATGGGGGTCACCCTGTCCATGAGCCGGGCTGAGGCTTCCCAAGCCTGGATGAATTTGTGACACTGGCACCTTGTGACTGAGGTGTCCCAGGTCCAAGCACCGCTCGGAAAACAACCCCCAACGCAGCTGGGAGATTTACGGGGCCGGGGCTCTGGCCAGGCTGAACCCTGCCCCATGGATTCCTCCCCTGTGGACTTAGTGCTGCCATCTGCGTCCCCTCCCCTCGCCCAGAGGACATCGCTGGGGTCCCCGCTGCTGGCAGCCCCCTGCCCAGGGGCAGGAGGGGCAGCGGGGTGGGCTGTGCCGTCTTGCCCTCCTTGCTGCCCGCTCAGAGGGCCCCGTGTCCGTCCGTACCTGGTCGGGAGCCTGCTGCCGGGTCAGGCCAGCGCAGATTGTCAGGGGACAGCTGGGAGGGCTGGGATTCCTGCGGGACGCACAAATCCCCCCTGGAGCCAGGCCACCGCCGGAGAGCGGCCCCAAAGCGGGGGGACAGCACCTCCACACCCCGGGCACCCCGGGTTCAGCCGGGATGTTGTGGGGGGACCCCACAACAGCTCCAAGCCCCCTGGAAATGCCACCACCCCCCCCGCAAGCTGAGACCTTGCAGATTCGTGACATGCAGTGCTCACGGGGCAGCTCGTCCTCCCGGGTGTTTGCTGGTGCCCGTGTTACGTTCTGGGGACAGGGGGGATGCAGGGCGCAGGGAATGGGCCCCATGGACAGAAGTGTCCCCGCTCCACTCCGCAGCATCCCTAAAACCACTCGGGTCCCCCCAAAACTCATCTGGGTGATGGGGTGGGAGCAGGTGGGGAAGGGGCCGTGCTGGGGCAGCTGCTGCCCACGCAGGTCGGCCCCGGGGGGCTATTTTGGGGCCTGAGCTCAGTGCCGGCAGCCGGGAGGGCTCCGGCTGCATTCCCAGCCCCACGGCACGCCGAGGGCCACAGCCCCAACCAGGGAGGCTCAGGGGGGTGAGCGTAGTGGGGGGCGCCCCACCTGCACCCCCTCCTGCTGCCCTGCCCGGGGATATTTTCGTCCGCCTGCAGGAATGGGGCCAGGAGCACAGAGCCCCGGGGGCAGGTGCTGCGCTGGAGCCCGGCCGGCCCCCAAATCCCCCAGCAACAAAATCCCCCCCGGCGGCACCTGCGAGGGCCGCGCATGGCTGGCAGCGGGGGTCCGGGCGGCCGGGTGCCGCTGCTGGACATGCTTCGAATATTTTCCGTGCTGGATAAGCGCCTGCGCCGCGCTCCCCCCCACCCAGGAGGGCTGGCGGCCCCACACAGCGGGGTCTGCACCCCGGCCCACCACGTCCCAGTGCCCCAGGTCCAACCAGCAGCCCCAAACTTTGAGATGCTGGCACCTCCTTGGGTTGCAACCCCCTCCTTTCCCTGCACCTCCCCATGGACACAGGCACGGAGAAAGCAGGAATCCTTTTTTTTTATTGATGAAGGCATCTTTCCAAAGAGCCATCCACATCCCCATACCTCACCCCAGAGCTCTGGGGTGAGCTGGATTCCTTCCATGTGTAACAGGCGATGCTTAAAGTATCAAAATAGTGAGAGAAGCCTCAGCAAGTGCAAGGGGAGGGATTGGGGGGTCCCGGAGCCAGGGAGGGGTGAGGAGCTGGTCTCTGGGCCCCTGGGCAGGCGCTGAGCTGCGGGGGGTTAGTGGGGACGATGTGAGCGAGGGGATAAATGAACTCTGGAAAGCTGCAGGCTCGATACTAAAGAAATTTAGAAGTTATAAAAAATATTGAAAATCTCAGAAAACAACGCAGGCACTTGGGAAGAAGGAGGAGGAAGGCAGAGCTGGCTGGGAGGGCGGGGAGGAAGGGTCCCAGGGAAAGGCGACGAGGTGGGGGAGAGCAGCTCTGGGGCGAAGCCATCTCGCGCCCGCCCTGAGCAGAGGCACTGCGGTGGTGAGGATGCTTTGGGGAGGTTTGGATGCTCTGGGGAGGCTCGGTGCCTCTCGGGGATGCTGTGGAGGAAGAGGGGTGGGTGATTCAGCCAGCAGTAAGGCAACAGAGGTGAAAGGCAGCTCTGTGCAAGAGCGTAGCAAAAGGAAGGTGCAGAGCTGCTCCTTGCACCCCACCGCACGGGACAGGGAGAGACACCAGCCTCCCCTCATCCTGCCTGGAGGAAGGAGAAGAAAGGAGCGAGAGGAAGGGCGACAAAGGCACAAGAAAAAAATCCTGAAGGATTTGGAGGGCTGGACCCACCACAGGAGGAAGCCCTGTAGCCCTCTTAAATGAGGCTAGTGGCAGGGTCACCCCGGGCTGGTCCAGGACAGGCTCCCACTCCCGGCAGCCCCCCGGCCGGGTGCGTGGGAAGGCGTGCTGGGCGGCGAAGCAGAGATGCTGGTGCGGCGCCTGCTCGGGGCGGTACTGCGCGGTGTCTGGGTTAGTCCCGGCTTGCCGGTGGTGCAGGCAGGGCTGTGGTTTACCCGAGGCAGCCCGGCGTTGCTGGAGGTGGGGTGTCTTAAATAGGAGCCGGCGGCAGCAGTCTGTGCAGTGAGTGGCGGCAGGGCTCTGCCCGGGCGCAGAGCGGCGGCGTGCAGGGCTCAGTTCTGCTCCTCGTCCCGCAGCTCGGAGGGCAGGAACTTGTACTGCTGCTGCCGGATCATGGCCAGCTTCTTGCGAGCCTCCTCCAGCTCACGCTCCTTGCGCAGCATCTCCTCCTGGGCGGCGATGATCTGCCAAGGGAACGAGGTGAGATGGATGCCTCATGCGCCCGCGGCTCTCGCTCTGCGCCCTGCCATCCCCTCCCACCTCGTGGTCCCAGAGCAAGCCCTGCATCCCACACCACGCTCCTTGGGAGACACAGGAGAACCCATTGTGCTCCCCTCTGCCCCACCGGAGCAGCCCCGCTCCTCACCTGTGCAATTCCCCCCACCATCTTCTCCTTCACCACCACCGTCTCGTCGTGGTCCTGGAAGGCGGCCGCCTTCTGCGCTGCCTTCACCAGGTTGTCGGACGCTCTCTTCACCGCGTTCCCGGCCGCCTGGAGCAGGAAAAGAGGTGAGGGAAAGGCATCCTAAGCCTGGGGCACAACTGCTGCCTGGGTGGGGGAACCCCTGTCCCAGCCGGGCAGGAGAGGTGGCTGGGCGAGCCGGGAGCTGCAGGCAGAGCTCCCCGAGGATGGCTCGCTGCCACCAGTGCTGCTCATGACCATTTCAGGCACTGCTGCTCCCAGTTGGGTGCCTGCGGTGCTTCCCTCGCTCTGCTCCCGTCTGAGCAGCGGGGCAGGGATTTTGGGGCCGCCTGGCTGACCTGTCCTAGCCTTTGCCCCGCTGGGATCCTTGTGTTAACCCCCAGCGTGTGGGCATTAACCTCCATGCCACGGCCGCGGAGGGTTAATCTTCTATGTCAAAACATGTCCCCAGACATTAATGCCAGGGATTCGGTGCACACATTTCAGGCATTCCCAAGCCAGACCATCAGCCCTGAATGCCCCCGGGCTCAGCAACCCCAGCCTGGTGGACAGGAGCCCAGGATTACGCACACAGGCAGCTAACCGAGGTCCAAAATACATGGAGCCTGCGCCCCAGTGAAGCACCGACAGCAGGCAGGCAGGGAGCACAACCTTGTGGAGATGCCTCCTCCGTGCCACAGCCTCATCCCACGGTCCCACACGTCCACCCTCACCCCTCAAACACCCACGAGTGGATGGGGACTCCGGCTGGGACTCACCTGGAGCCTCTTCATGGCCTCCGAGTCGTGGTCAGCCTTCACCTTGCAGGCCACCAGGAGCTGCGCCGTGGAGGCAGCCACCTGCTTGGCGGACGAGATGAGCTTCTCCTCGCTGGCGTGGCCCTGCACCGCCGCGTTGGCGGCTTCGCACAGGTTGTTGGTGGCGGCAGCCACCATGCGTGCCTGCAGCAGGAGAAGAGCGTCAGGGGGGGCTGGGAGCCTGCAGGAGAGGGTCCCCAGGAGGACGAGGGGCACAGGACGGGGACAATCCATCGGCTTCCACGCCACATCCCAGCCGGTGGGATAGGGAGCAAGCAGGGGGCTGCCTCCTCCACGGAGGAGAGCACAAGGGCAGTGCATCCTCCTTTTGGGAGCAGGAGCACGGGGAGATGCCCTGCCCCACAGGCAACACGTGTCCCTGATACTCACGGCTGAAATGAGTCCCTGGGACCACTGCCCGTCATCCACTGCGTTGGCTGGGATGGCTCCCACCTGTGGGGCAGGAGAGGAGCACTGAGGGCTGCTGGAGAAGGGAGGAAGCCCAGCACAGCACCACACAGTGCTTCAGCACCAACTCTTGTGCTGCTCCTGTCCTTCCCCCTCCCAGCCTTACCTTTCCTTGGGCCACTAACTCTCGCTGGGCTGCTGAGGCTGCCTTCACCAGGGCGCTCGTAGCTGCCGCGATGGATTTGGCAGCTTCCAGGATCTGCTCCTCAAAGTCCAGGCTCTCATCTGCTTGCTGGAGACAAAAACAGGAGCGTGAGTCCTAGATGGGACTGCCAGGAAGGTGGCAGGGGGCTGAGGGGGGCACACGTGAATGATGGCTGTGGGACCCAGGAGGGAAGGGGCTGCCCCAGAGGGGGCTCACGGGGGGTCAGCACCCCGTGCTACCTTAGGCTTGGCCCTCGGCTTCAGCTGCTCCAGCTTCTTGGCCGCAGCCTCGATGGCAGCCGCTGCCCCCAGCAGCTCGTTCTCAGCGATGACCGTGGGATCTTCTGGGTCAACCCACTCCGTCCCTAGAGAAAGAAACCAAGACAGGTTAAAGCCACACAGGGACTCACTTCTGACCCACCCTACCTCCTCCCATCAGCACTAAGGCCCCGGGCACTAATCCCAGCCCTCAATGTTGTCCTGGAGGTGGACGGAGCCGTGGTGCTCACCTTTCATGGCCTCAGCTGCCTGGATGAGCTCGGTGACGGAGCTGGCCACCCGCTTGGAGTACCCGGCCAGCTGCTGCTTCAGCTCGTGGGTCGGCTTCTGCAGGATCTGGGGGAAAGGAGCAGGCCTGAGCACACGATGGGGAGCACGAAGCAGGGGCAGGACCCTACCTGGCAGCCCCTTCTGACCACGTTTTGGCCCTCACCCCCAGAATTTGGCTGCCTGAGAAGGAGCCAACAGTCCCACCTGGGGCTCAGTCACCCTCGTTTCAGGCTGCTGCAAAGCAAGGGGACCCCGAGGGTCCGTTTGAGGAAATCCCCCAACAGAAGGGGAGCAGAGACCCCCAACCCCCATGAGTAAGTATTGGTCACTGTTGGCCATCCTGTCTCAAGCGACACTGGCTGGTCTCCTCCTGCACAGGGACAGGATCCCCTTTTCCTTTTCCTTGGCCCTTTTCAGTCCACGGCTACGGGGACATCTCGCAGCACCGAGGTCCTCATTTAAGTCAGGGTCCTTCCAGCACTCAGCGGCTGCCCCCCCAGGGTCCCCTTTCCCCCCCCAGGATCTCTTTCTCCCCCACTCAAAGCACTTCAAGCCCCAGAACCCTATCCCCCCATCTCCATCCCCCTGAGACTCATCTGCAAACACGAGCTGGGCAGGGCAGGACCCCGGAGCCAGGTCCCAGCCCCTGCGGGGACACACGTCCCCTTCCCAGCGGGTCCCCCCGGCATGCACACACCACGGCACGCCCGAGGCCACACGTCAGCTCGAGCAGGGTGAGTAGAGGCACAGAAGGTGGGGTCCTGCCCCAAAACCACGCGGGAGCAGCAGTGCCCCCCCAGCGCCGGGCTGGGCACGCGGGCACGCCGCGAGCAAGGCTCATGCTGAGGTTAGGCACCGGCAGGCACACCGAGTGTCGCCGTACTCACCGGCTGACGGGGAGGACCGAGGGGAGAGAGAAGAAGGCAGTGAATGCCCCGGCAGGCAACGGGGACGCGCGCGGGGTGGGGTGGGGTGGAGGTGAGGAGGAGAGGTGGGGAGGAAGGCTCGGAGGTCCCAGGCCCTGCTGCCATCACCACTTCCTACTTCAGCCCTGCATGACTCCTGGTGGAAGGGCTCCTGAGGCTCGCTTGGCACCTCACTGCTCCCCACCCTGACCTCTTTGACTGCAGTTCTCAGCCTGCATTTCCCCGCTTTTGGTGATGGAGACCTATTGTTACCAAATACCAAGTCCCCACGGAGGTTCGCATTCCTTCCCCTCCCCAGTGAAATATGCTGCTGGCTTACCCTTTTGCTGGGAGCCACGTTTTCCATCCCCAGCCAAACAACTCTCTTGAACTCTAACCACTCCTGCTCGCACACTGAGGCGTTGGTTCCCAAAGGGACTGATCCAGCACACACACAGCAACCTCCACTGCTGCTGGGGGCAAGGCAGCATCCTGTCCACAACCCTCCCTTCCACATCCCTCTCTGTGGGGCAGGGCTCAGGGCTGCTGACCGCCCCACCAGCACCTCCACATTGCCCTCGTGAGCATGCCTGGACAAAAAGCTGTACTATTAACTCTGTCATCTGCCCTGACAAGATTTTTGAAATTGCTAAATGGTTCTCTTTCTGGAGGCCAGAAGCTTGCTAAGATGCACCTCCAGTGAATAGTCCACGGGACGCACTCCACGTATGATATTCGGGAGACATCGCATGGCAGCTGGAAGGTTACACCCAAAATCCAGTGGAATAGCACGCTTCTGCGAGCAGTCTGACCTCGGGCACTGCCACAGTATGTCATTAGCCCAATCATCTGCTAACAACAGGTCAGCCAGAGAATTTCACCTAGCACTTCAGTCTTGGCTGCGATGACTTACAAGTGGCTAAAGCATCTTCCAGAAAGACATTTGATCCAGATGCAGAGCACGAAAAACTCACTGCTCCCCTTGGAACCGTATCCTGATGTCCTTCAGATAAAACCATCCTTTGGTTTCCCCCATGTCTGGCTTCAGTATCTAGCCCTCGGGTCCTGCCTGCCTCCCTCTTTGTTCTCAGTCCCTTTTTAACCAACCTAGTGAAATCATGCTGTTAACAGACCCCATGCTTGCTCTTTGTCCTTGCTCCAGGTCCAGGCTATCGTCAGCTCTGCAGGGGCACGCGCTCTGCGCATCCTTGCAGCAAGATCAGCTCTCACCATCTTGCCAAGAATGCAGACCACTGGAAGCACCTCACTGAATCCTTTCTTCCCATCTACTTGGTTAATCCAGCCTTAATTTGCTTCACACGAACCACGCTGATCTGGCAGGACAGCTAATTAAAGGAGCCAACTGAAGGGCTCGGGAGGACTGAGCTGGAGGAGGGCTGGATCAGAAGGGTGCAGCTGGCCTCTGCAGTCAACACCTCTGCCACTGCAGGCACTGCCCGTTTCGCACACCCTTGTGTGAGCTTAACGAGCTCTGTTTTCACACTGGCTAAGTTTCTCACTCCCACTGCTCATAATGGAAGCTGCTTCAGGATTCTGTTCCTGTGTTGTCGAATTTCCAGCCTCCATCTGTTTATGGCCAGCTAATCTCCATCTGTTGTTAGCCAAATACTTCTCTTTAGAGCTTGTTGATCACTCCGACATCTGCTTCCGTAAGTAATTGCAGGCAGCCCTCCCATCCCTCCTCACCTTGCCTGCCTAAGCCATCAGGGAGCACAGGAGGTGCTCCTTCCCTCTGTGGGACCATCATGGGGACAGAGGTGGGCCACACAATAGCTACAGGGGCGAGGAACGGGAGGGGGACCTGGCACTGGCTTTTTCAAGATGATTTTGACGTTGACTGTCTAGCTCAGGTCAAAGCAACTTTAGCAGCACCAGGCCAGAGCACTGCAGCAATGAAGAGCTGCGTGGTCTCGAGGCAGCCAGCAGGTCTCTCCTTCATGGCAGGACCCGAAGGACAGGCAGTGTGACCTGTGTGCCAGCAGTGATGCATGCCACCTCCTCCCCTGCGTTCAGCCCCGTGCAGGGCTCACGGACAGCACTAAGGGGGAGCGCATTAAAAAGACCTCGAGGGAAGATCTGCAGAGCCCCTGGGAAGATGGGGATCTGGGGAGCACCCCGTTGTTCTAGGGAAGCCTCAGCAAACCACGGGAAAGGGTCTTGGGACACTCACCACCAGCACGTGTTCCAGCAGCTCCAGGTAGCCATCGGCACACTCCCTGCCGAAGCGCAGCGCCCGCTGCCGCACGTCGGCGCTCACCTCCGGGTGGTAGGCAGCCTCCTGGAACCCAGGGACAGAGATTCGCATCCAGACACCTCCCCTGCCACACTGGGGCTCAAACAGGGCACCTGCTTGTCCCCCAGCCCCGTGCCAGCCCCGCGTCCCCTGCCTGCCCCTACGGCACCTTGCAGGCGCGCAGCATGTCCGCGATGGCACGGCGGCTCAGGTTGGCCGTGGCGATGACGTCCTCCTGCCGACACGAGTTGCCCGCGGCCACAGCTTTGGCCGTGGCCATCGTGATGCCTTTCGTCATTCGGATGAAGTCCTCCGGGGTGGAGACCTGGGCGGGAGGCACCGGGGAGGAGAAGACCTGAGAAGAGAGAGGCAAGGGGTGAGGCGCAGGGCAGCAGGAGGGCAGGGGGAGCCCCGCGGCGCTGCGCTCACCGCCAGCTCCTGGCGGATGTGCTCTATCGTGGCCTCCAGTGCCCGCGTCCCCTTCGTGGCCTCGTCCTCCACAGCCTTCACCGTCTTCAGCAAGGAAGTGACGTTGGTCACCATCACCTGCAGGAGGGAGAACAGAACTGGGAAAAAGCCCCCGGAAAGCTCTGGGATGCTGCCAGCACCTGTCCATCCCTCGTGGTTTGGTCGGGATCTGCCCCTTCTCCATACTCCACTCATATCTCCTCATTTTGATCTCCCACCAATGCCCCCTCTGTGCCCCTTGCCCTGACTGCCTACCAGTTGTCCTCCCGTCCCCAGACAGGCACAGGAGCCCCTCCCTGCTCTTCTTCCAGCCCTCCTGCCCCATCTCCTTCTCCCCGTTGTGCCCCAGTGCAGACCTTGGCGGAGTTCTTCAGCTGGTAGACAGCAGGGTCATCCCCAGCTTTGCCAGCAGCTGCTTTGGTGGCACCGATTAGATCCCCAAGTGCCTTGGCCACGTCCTTCACAGCATTGATCAGAACCACCTGGGGAGAGCAAGACCAGGTCACGGCTTGCCTGTGGACACACTCAGGCTGTGGGTGGTATGGCCCAGCAGCAGAAAATTCGGGCACCCCAGAACATGCCATATACATGGAGTTCAAATCAGCCAGCTCTACTAGCACCAGGCACAGTTCAGCCAGTGCTCTCCACAACGTGCAGAGTCTGGAGCCCCAGAAGACCTTCCACCCTCAGCTCCCACCCCTTCAGAAGCAGCCTCCCTTCACCCCAGACACCCCATCCTACCTGAGTCTCCGGGTCTTCAGAGCCCAGGCTGGCAGCACCCAGCTTCACCACCTCTGCCAGGCGGGTGATGGTGGTCACGGAGGACTGGGCAGCCTGGGCCAGCTTCTCCTGGCTGGCCGTGGCATTCTGCACCAGCACCTTGGTGTCCTCCACCAGCGCCTTGGCTGTCTTCAAGATGCCCTCCCTGGGGAGAAGAAGGCAGTCAGAGAGGGGTGTTTAGGAATGACAAGCGAGCCCTCTACGTGCTCCTTGCTCCATGCCTTCCATCTGTATGAGCTGGAGGGGGAAACTGCCAGCACAACCCGAACTTGTAGGTCTCCTTGGGGCTGGTCCACAGCTTACAGAGATGTGAGATAGCAGGACAGAGCCTGCCCCCCATCCTCGGCTGAGCAGGGGCTGGCCAAGGCATTGCACCCCCCACCCTGGTACCTGTGGTCAGCGAAGGTCTCCGAGTTCTCCCGATTGAGTGTCCCTGCCGTGGCAAACATGATGGTGGTGTCGAGGTCAGCGATGATGCCAGAGACGGCGCTGGCGGCAGTGATGCAGGCTTGCGTGCCGCGGTTCCCAGCCTGCAGGGCTGCCAGCACGTGGGACACCTGCGTGGTACGAGCGGGGTGACTGAGGGAGGCAGAGCAGGCTCAGGACATCCCCACCACACACCTCTGACACCTCCCCAGCATGGATCTCCTTCAGTCCAAGGAGGAGACTCAGGAACTTGTGAGTGCAGGAGACGCAGCACTCTGCTGCTTTCCAAACGAACAAGGCTAGCACCTTATCAGAATGTTACAGCTCATTCCTTCTCTAAGTGCTCAACTCAATTTCTGTGCTTTGGCAAGTGCTCCTAAGATAGTAAGTTTCCTGAAGGAAAGTAAAAGCTTGGAAAGGAGGAACCTGGAAGAGGCCCCAGGCATGCAGACGTGTGCCAGGCAGTATGAACCAGTGTTTGTTTTGCCTTTCTAATCTTGTTTGCAAGCATTGCTGCTCTATCCTTATCACCTGTTTTTTTTAAACCATTTTTTTGTCTGTTACTAATCAGCGTGCTTTTTAAGACTGGCTGATGGGCAGGATGCTTTCCATCACGCCAGCAAAAGGCACAGGGGATATTGATCACCTAGAATGAGCTGCAGGCTTACTGGAGATGCAGCAAATGCTACAGACACCTCTACAAGGGCTGATTTAGAGAGCCCTGGGCTGCCAGCAGGGTGTGGATCAGTCTTCCTCGGCAGGCTGTTACCAGCACTTCAGCAGGCAGCACCCGGCTGTGGCAGTTGCCCATCACAGCACAAGTTGTTACCGTGCCAGGAGGGGAACCCATCCCCTGCCCCACCAGCTGAATTATGCCAGGGCCAGAGAGCAGACAGAGCCCAGCAAGGTGACAGGAAAACCCAAGGCTCAAAGGGCACGTGGCTCAATCCAGCACTGCTCCCACCACCTTCCTCCTCTCCTGTTACCCGCTCCGGGACCCTCGGGGCCGCTCACCTTCTCGGAGACCTTGCGCGCGCTCTCTATCAGCTCCTTCTTGGTGTAGGCATCGCTGGGGCTGCACTGCAGGGCTCCAGCCTTGGTCACCAGGGCGGCGCAGCCGTGACCCAGCTCCTGCACCCGGCGCTTGATGTGGGAGCCGATCTGGAGGAAAATGCACGTGTGAGACAGCCTGAAGGGAACGAAACCCTGCCCGGATCCTCTCTGATGATGCTCTCACCTCCTCGTTCTCAGCGGTGAGCGCTGCTGGCTTGGCCTCCTGTGCCAGCTGCCCATACTCGTTGGTCAGCTGGTTGGCCAGTATGCCCAGCTCATCGGGGTTGGTGGTGGACTTGGTGACCTGCAGGTGGGAGAAGAGCAGGGCTTAGGCAGGCTTTACGGTGGGACAGGGGAGCAGGGAGGGCAGCTGCCCTGCTGGGTGAGGCAGCAGCACCAGTTTCTGCTCCCCGTCTGGAGTGGGGTGAATAGGGAAGAGGTGGCAGCCTCGCTGGCCCCTGCACCCACCATCTCCTGCACAGTCACTGCGATAGCCTTGGCCGTCTTCACCATCGTGGTCTGGTAGTCCACAAAGGTCCCCTCTGGCTCGCCCATTGGCCCCTCGTCCAGCTGCAAGAGACCATCAGGAGAGTTTGGCCCTGCCCAGCGACCCTCCTTGGCTACAGCACAGCAGGAGACCCGTGCTGCCCTGCCTGGGGTTTTGCCCACTATGGCCCTGAGTGCTCCCTCCTCAGCCTGGACCCCAGAACTCCAGTGGGGGAAGATCTGAACATCTTCTGCATCTCTCCCTGCCTCTTTGGCTGCTCAGGTGCAGTGCCTCCCCTCCCCAAGCAGGTCTTGGAGCCAGCATCCCACAGAAGACAAGAAACAACAGTCTCACAAAGGGTTTGACTCTGACTTCTCCTTTCCCCCAGCCCTCTCTGCGTTCCCCTCACCTGGTTGATGGCCTGTGTGATGGAGTCCACCATGCCCCCAACGACACCCGCAGCGCTGGCTGCCTCATTCAGCGTGGTGGTCAGGTCCTCCACAGCCTCCTTCATCATCTGCACGGCCTCCTCCAGAGCTTCCTGCGTGTGGGCAGCTTGCTGCAAGGAGGAGACGGAGTGAGAGAAGGAAGCAACAACAGGGACACCAGCTCTGGGATTTGGTGCCCAGCACACGTGTAGGACACGCAGCACGTGTCCAAGGCTCACCACGTGCACCTCCTGCTCACCTTGGGGTTCCCACCGGCCTCCTTGGCGGTGTACAACATCTGCAGGGCAGACTCGGCCAGCGTTTTGGTCTGGTCCAGGAGGTTCATCTGCTGCTGGTGGTTGGGTGTCTTGGAGGCAGCACCGATAGCCGCCAAGATGAGCGGCTCGAAGTACTGAGCCATCTGGGACACCTAGGGAAGAGCAGCGTCAGTGCCAGCAGCTCCCAGAGGCTGGTCAGAACCTCTCCTCCTGATGTGGGCTACTCCACACGCCTGGTGCCCGAACACCCGCTCCCCACCCACCCCTCCCCGTTACCTTGTGTCCCAGCTGCGAGGCCTCAGCCCGCGCGGCGCTGGCCACGGGCTCGATCAGGTTGTTGATCTCCTGCACGGCCGTGATCATCTGGTTGTGCAAAGCCTGTTGAGAAGGAAGTGCACGGCATGAGGCTGCGGCAAGGCTGGCCTCGCTGAGCTCTGCTGGGGAGGAGTTAGCCTGCCCCCGTTAAGCAGGGCTCCAGAGTGATGCTTGATCACTAAACAACAAGCTCTGGCTCTAAGGGCTGTGACACCAGGTGCAGCACAGCCCTGCTCCATCCCATCAGGACAGACACAAAGCAGGGGCACAAAGCCTGGAACAAGGCTGCTCTATCCAGCACTTGGCTGGGGAGATGCTAAAGGCGCAAGGAGAGCTCCCAAAGCCCTGTGTGAAAGTGGAGGAAGCCAGCAGGGGCTCCAGAAAAGGACGCTGCCCCCCACTCACCTCCTGGGAGATGCCTTCTCGAGGGGCCAGCTGCTGGCTGATGGCTGCGAGGGAGGCCTGGTCCACCTCCCGCATGCATCTGTTGAGGACGTCGATGGCCTCGTCGCACTCCCTCTGCCCAGGAGCTTTGTCCCTGCGTGACACATGGATCAGCACCGTGACAGGCCAGATGAGCCAAAACATCATCGTGGAGTGAGCCCAACTGGGGGTAACCTTCAGCAGGGGCTCCGGCCACGCACACCAGGCAGGCTGAGAGGGCCCCAGCCCGCCCTCACCTCATGTTGGTGATCAGCTTCTTGATGGAGTCCGAGACGGTGCGAGAGTGCCCGGCCAGCACCGACCACTGCGGCGGGTCCTTGGGGTTGACGGCCAGGGAGCGTGCGGTCTGGATGAGGCCGGCAGAGCTCTCCAGCATGGTCTTGGCAGATGAGACAATGGGCTCCATGGCTCTGCGACCCTGTGCAGGGAGATGGAGGCACAGTGGCACGGATGGACAGGCACATTACCCCTTCTCCTCACTCAGGAGCAGCCCCTTGATGCCCAACGCTCGCTGCAGCCTTCTCATTACACCCTCCAGACACCAGCTCTGCTCTGGGTCCCATTTCGAGCTCCTCCCCACCCTGCTGCAGCTCCCACCACAGCCAGGCCACCCCTCCCTGCCCCGGCGGCACCCCACCTCGGGGCTGATCTGGGCAGGAACGGTGGCAAACTCCGGGTTGGAGGCAAAGGCCGTCAGGTTGTCCACAGCCTCTATCAGAGGAGCCGTAGCCGCGCGGCACCGCTCCCGGTTCTCCTCGTTGAAGGCTCCGTCCAGGGCCTGGCATGCAGGAGAGAGCGAGCAGTTAGTTACCCAGCCCTGAGCACGCCCCATGTCCCACCTCCGCGGGGCTGCCCGTGCCACCCCAACGCACCTTGATGGTCTTCACCAGGTTGGCCGTGCTGTTGGCCACCTCCTTGGCCGACTGGACGAACTGCCGCTTGGCGACGGGGTTGGCGGTGCGGGAGGAGGCCAGGCGGCACGTGTTGCACAGGGCCGAGGTGTGCTTGGCCACGATGGTGGCTGCTGACAGCACCTGGTGAGGAGAGCAGAGTGAGGCAGGACCCACAGCGTCTCCCCGCTCTCCAGCACTCCCTTTTAGGCAGGAAAACGCCTGTGGTGGTGACCCACCTCACACTCACCTGTGACTGCGTGCAGGCAGGGTCCACCAGGTTCTGGCAGGCCATCTGGATGGCTTGGTTAGCTCTGGCAAACTGAGTGGGGTCGACCAGGCCCTGCTGTCCCGCCTGGCTGTTGGGATCAGAAACTCCCACCAGGTAGGCAGCCTGCAAAGACGAGAGAGGCAGTGAGGGCTTGCACCGGGGCAGGGGCAGGAGAGGGCTCCCAGCTCCAGGTGTGATGGATGGGGCTGGGACCAAATGCATCTCACCTGGGCTGCTGCCTCCGTGAGCCCGCAGAGAGCCTTGGAGGCGGCGCTGATGGACTCCCCGAACTCGGGCAGCTTGCTGTTCTTGGCGTTCTGGGAGATGCCGGCCATGGACTCGCCCAGCACCTGCAGGACAGAAGGCCACCAGCTGCAGACCACCGCCCGCCCGGTGCTGCAGCCTCAGAGCTCACTGTGCTCCGCCAGCCAGGCGTCTGTAACCCAGAGGAAGACGCTCACCTTGGAGTTCTCCATGACGCTGTCCAGGCAGTTGAAGTAGGACATGTCATTGACAGTCTGCGTGGGGTTCTCCAACAGCTCCTTCACCGTCTACAGGGACATGGGTGTCACATCAAGGGGAAGGGTGTGTGCCCTCCACATCCCACGCATTGCTCTCGCAGCTCCTTTTTGCTCTCTCCTGCCTCTTGTGGCACAGAGGAGCTGCTCCTCTCCCCACCCCAGACATCCCAGCACCCAGCCAAGCAGAAGCACGCCCCGGCTCCTGATTCTCACCTCCAGCTCCCTCAGGGCATTGTCGCACTCCTTCTGTCCTGGCGCCTGCTGGGTGCACATGGTGATCAGCTGGTTAATGCTGTCGGTCACGGCCCTGCCAGGACATGGGGACAGACACACCTGGATCAGTGCCAACGTCACCACCCAGAGCTACCACTATTGCAAACACCTTAACCTGGCCATGGGACATGTCCTGGTGCAGGAAATGGGCAGAGGTTCTAGGTGGAGGACACTCCTACCTGCCCAAGGGCCTGTCTCTTTTGACAGACTGTGACAGAGCAGCCAGGTCAGGATGACATTAGATAAACGGTCTCAGGACAGACCCATTGCAAGCTGAGCCCCGTGGAGGCAAACACCAGGACTCCTGAAGCTGGTGGCCCAGCACACACTTTCTCACTTGCCCACCTCCCTCCACGCAGCCCGAGCAGTTCCTCCTACCGTGCAGCTGCTGCCAGCTGATTCTTGAGGTTGGGGGCTGCAGGGTCAGCGGAAAGCGCCTTTGCTGCCAGCAGCAGCTTGCTGGAGGACATGGAGATGCTCTTCAAGTTTGACACCACCTGCGCCTGGTCTTCCTTGTTCTGCAGGGAGCCAGAAAGTCAGCTAGACCAGGTCCTGAGCTCCATGCCCTCCCCCTGGGTTTCTCCAATGGTTTCCAGGCTGTGCCAGCTCCCTTCACTCAACTTGTCCGCTGGCCACCAGCAGCAAGTGTTTGGTGACAACACTCACTGCACACAAGCCACTTCCTCCCCTGCTCTTGCTATTTAGCACCACCTCCAGGCTCCATCTCGATGGTGTTAGCCACAGCTGCTCACAGCAGGCCCCAAACCACTGCTTGTGGTTGCCTGCCTTCCCCAGCGCTCAGCAGCCTCCCACCATAGCCAGGACTGCCAAAGGCTGTTGGCTCTCACCGGGGACAGGCTGGCCATCTCCACTCCCGCCTGCAGGAACTCGTTGAAGTCCTGTCCAAATTTGCCCGAGGACTTGGCCAGGTCCTGTGGGGTGCCCCGCGATGCCTGCACCAGCTCGTTGGCAGACTGGTTGAGTCCCGCCGCTGCCCGGTTCAGCTGGCTCTGTGCCTCCTGGAAGGTCTTGGTGCTGGGAGGGAACTGGAGGCAGGGAGGGGGTCAGGAGCAGCATGGTGAGCTGCCGGGTGAAGCCCCAGCACCCTCACATGCCTGGTGATGTGCCGGAGAGCATCCAGCACAGCCGGTGCCCCCTGCATCACCTCCCCGTCCCCCTCAGCCCTGTGCTGAGCTCACCGAATCCGACAGCAGCCTCTTGCTGGCCTCTCCCACCATGCGGATGGCAGCGTCCACGTCCCGCTGCCCAGGCAGGCAGTTCACGCAGCGGTTCAGCGCCTGCGACACCGCCTTGGCCACCTGCAGAGGACGAGAGCGGCGGCTGTCCCTCGGCCACCCCCATCAGCCTGCCCCCATCCACCGGCCTCCCCGGGGGCCCGGTCCCACCTGCACCAGGCGCTGCTGGCTGTCGGGGTCTCCGGGCTTGGCCACGGCCTTCCTGGCCTCCTCGATGAGGTTGTTGGCCTTATCCATGACATCGCTGGCGCACTCCAGCATGGCGCCCTGCGCCTGCGGGTCCGACGTGTTGGCCGCCACGCCGCGGGCGGCCTGGCTGAGCGAGCGCAGCGCCTGGGCCACCTCCCGGGCAGCGATGCCTGCCGGAGGGGGAGAGCGGTCAGTCAGCGAGAGCAGGGCCCCTCCACGGGGCACGGCCGGGGCATGACGGCTTGTACCTGTGTAGTTCTCGTTGCCCTGGGCCACCTCGCCCAGGAGGTGGGCGATGGCGGAGGTGACGGCCTTGGTGCTGTTCCCCAGGTCCTGGGCGCACTTCTCCATCTGCAGGGCGAGCAGGGGTTACACCTCGCCTGACAGACCCCCAGAACCCCGTGCCCAACACCCCGTGTGCCCTCTCACCGTCTCTCCGGGCAGAGGTTTGAGCTTGCCATCCCTGGCGGCCGCCTTGGCCTCCTGCAGGTCCCTCTCCAGGCTCTGCACCAGGCCCAGCGCCGAGTCGATCTCCAGGGGCCCACAGGCCTCCTGTGCCTGCGGTGGGGAGAAAGAAGAGCAGCTTCGCACCTCGGCCACAACAGGAGCTGTCCCCTCCTGCCCGGCCTCCTCCGCCAGCCTCTCACCTTCTGTGCGGCCGTGCGGAGCTCGGCCAGGGCGGCGGCCAGGTTCTTGGCGCACTGGCTGAGCTGCATGGCGGAGGCTTGGTCGGTGATGGTGGGCACGGTGGCTTTGGCCGCGGCTACCATCTTCCCACCGGGCTGCCGAAAGAAGGAGCAGTGAGACGGGGTGGCACACAGCTAGCTGTCTCCTCGCTGCCTGGGGCCGGCAGCAGGTTTGGGGGTACCTGCAGGAAGTTCTGGCTGGCGGCGATGAGAGCCAGCTGGGCGCTGGGGCTGTCCGGCTGCGACTGGCTTCCCCGCACGCCCTGCACCAGCATGGGGATCTGGTCGGCCACCACCTGCGACCAGAGGAGAGGAAAGTCACTGCGGGGGACACGGAGAGCGCAGATCCCTCCGGTGGCTCCAGCCAAACCCGCCCTCCCTGCCGCCTGCGGCTCGGCCACCCGCGGATCTGACTGCTGGTGGTTGTGGAGAGGGACTCTTATCGGGGAGTGCAGCAATAGGACAGGGGGGAATGGCTTTAAAGTAAAAGAGGGTAAATCTAGTTTAGATAAAAGGAAGAAATTCTTCACTCAGAGGTGGTGAGGCCCTGTCCCAGGCTGCCCAGAGAAGCTGTGGCTGCCCCATCCCTGGCAGTGCCCAAGGCCAGGCTGGATGGGGCTTTGGGCAGCCTGGGCTGGTGGGAGGTGTCCCTGCCCATGGCAGGGGGGTGGAACTGGGTGGTCTGTAAGGTCCCTCCCAGCCCAACCCATTCCGTGATTCTGTGATCCCAGGAACATGGATCAGAGAGAGTCAGACATGAACCTAGCCCCTCAAGAGCCTCCTTGCAGGCATCCCCCCAGAAACCAGTGCTCTGCAACAACTCCCAGAGCCATCCCTAACCCATTTACAGATGCCAAACCCTGCTAATATTTTGTTCAAGATGCTGCATGACACTAAGTCAGGTTTAAAAAACCTTCAAAACACCCTCACGCTGTATTTACCGGAATCACTGTTCTCAAAATAAGGCTGCTCGGCACAAACACAGCAAAAGATGGGCACGTAACTATAGTTCTCACAGCAGCTTTTCCCACCATTTTGCTCAAAGACCTGCAGGCACCCAGACCTCCCCCGTGCCCCCCCGTGCCCCTTACCTTGCAGCTCTGCACCAGCTGCTGCTGTGCGGCGGGGTTCTTGTTGGAGGCGGCGGCGTGCTGCGCGGCGGCGATGGTCTGGGTGGCGGAGGCGGCCGCTTGCTTGGCTGCATGCTGCAGGGGAAATCAGGGGTCATCCATGGGGGCAGCGTGGCTTGGAAGCCCCCCATCATGAATCGGGGTCCTGCTCCCCTCTCAGCTTCTCCTGCTCTGCCTGCCACAGCATCAGCAGCACCTCTGGTTCTGAAGATCAAGTTCAGCACCGCAAGGCAACGTGGTGTGAACGTGGGAAAGGGGGATGCTCAAATATTGTGGTGACAGCAGGGAGCAGGGGGGGAAGTCTCTACAGGATTAATCACAAACTGTACAAAAGGGATGTCATCTCTCCAGAAAGCATCAGGATCCAGGCTCCTGGCCAGCTCCCACACCATCCCTGCTCCCACTCTGCCTCCCCTGCCCGGTGCTCACCTCCAGCTTGTGCACCAGCTTCTTCTTGATGGCGTTCTGCGCCGCGGCGTTGGTGGCCATGCGGAGCCCCTCCGCCGCCTCCCGCAGCCGCTGCTGCTGCTCCTCGCTGTCCGGGTGGGCTGCAGCTCCCTGGTCAAAGCAGGAAAGCCATCACACCTTTACATCCCACACTGCATGGGGAGCAGCCCCACTGCTCCAGCAGCCCCTCGCCTGCACCACGAACCTTTGCAGCCTCGACCATCTTGGCAGTGGCGTCGGCCAGGATCTTGGCCGCGCTCAGCAGCTTGCGCGAGTTCTCCAGGTCCGTCTCTCCCTCTGCGTCGGCTTTGATGGCATTGACGAGGTCGGAGGTGGCCTGTGCCAGAATACGAGCCTGCCGCACCATTTCCCCTGGGGCAGAAAGGAAGGTTGGCCGTCGGCAAGTCCCAGGGGCTCCCTGATACCTCCCCGCTCCACCACACCAGCCTCCAGGCACAAGACCACAGCAAAGGCACAGCAAACAGGCATGGAAACACGTCCCTGGAGTGGCTGCTCCATCTCCCCGTGCTCCCCCGAGCCCCCCACCCACTCTGCTCCTCCCTGGGGGCCACCAGCCGCTCGCTCTCACCCGCGTCGCCCATGGAGCTGAAGATGTTCTCGGTGACGTTGAGGATGGTGTCGGTGGCCTGGTCGTAGCGCCCGATGGGCTGCCCGCCCGTGGCGTGCTGCTTGATGTGCTGCAGCAGGTCATTCAGGGCCTGGGTGACGGCGGTGGCTGCCACCCCCACCTGCTTCAGCAGCTGGTCGTCGCTGGTGGCCGCCTTGGAGGCCTCCACACAGCCCTCTGCCGACTTGGCCACCAACTTGCCGGCCTCGATCAGCTGCTCCTGGCACACCGGGGAGCTGATGGTGGGAGCCACCACCTGCAGGGGAGGAGAAAGCTGTGCAGCTGCCACCGCGCAGCTCCTGCTCTCCACCCAGCATCCAAAACCCAGACGACCGCTGTCGCTGACCTCAGAAGAGGACAGAAACCAGGAGGTGTGGTCCCAAACCCAGCGGGGTGAGGGTTGGTGCCGCTTACCTTGGTGCAAGCCACCAGCTGGGAGGTGGAGAGGGCGCACTGCGTGGCAGCCGCGATCACCTGCGTCTGCAGCGCCGAGTCCTCCGTTTTCTGAGCCACGTTCTTGGCTTTCAGCACCAGGGCGGCAGCGGCGCTGGCCACGGCCTTGGCCAGCTGCATGAGCATGTCCTGCAGGGATGGAGGAGGTCAGCGCCGGAGTCACCGCGGAGCCAGGCACGGCCGCCCGCGCGGCTCTCTCGTGAAATATTCAGCAGGGAAACATGAGCTCGGGAGGCCTTTCCGCCACCTCGGCCTCGCAACGAACTCCTGGAGCGGCTTGTGTGGCTGGCAACTCCTCGAGTGCATCCCTATGGTGTGCCACAGCCGGTACCAGGACGCTGCCCTGGATAAAAGCACCTCCAGGAACCGCTCGGACAACCTCCGGCATCACCCCTGCTGCCACAGGAACAACCTGCGCCACATCCTCAATGGTACCACAGCGAGAACCACAGTGCCAGGACGCCCTGCCAGCAGGCAGCTTCCCTCGCAGGATGCCTGACCCGACAGCACGCTGCAACCCTCAGGACTCGCCTCATGCCGTGCTGCTGGCACCCACCAGCAGCAGGGCCAGGCTGCAAGCACCCGGGGCACCGAGTGCAGGGCAGGGAGCTCAGACGAGGTGTTGTGCCCAGGGCACGGCTCCCCGGCTGCTGCACGGGCACCCTCCTGCTGCAGACAGCAGCTACGCCGCTGCCAAGCCCCGGTCTTCCTTCTGAGGGTGTGCTTGCAGAGGGTAAACGAGGCAAAACCACCACCAGGCTCTTGAGCAAGCCCTGAAGCTGCACCCTGCTACTAGAGCAAAGCCTCCGGCCACCAAGCAGAAATGCCACACCGTCCCCTCGCCTCCTGCGAGCAAAGGCTGCTCCTGAGGCCGTCCATCACCCTTCCAGACAGGACAGCAACCCGAGAGCACATGCACCGAGCTCAGGATCCACCAGTTCCCCAAAGCACCGCAGCTGCCCGAGGCAGAGAAGCAGCCCCCCGGCAGAGGAGCCCAGAGGAAGGAAGCAGATACACTTGGGTCTGGTGGCGGAGGGGCAGGCTGGGGCACATCGCCCTCCGGTTCCTAAATCTGCCCCTTGGCCCTGCTGCCCTCCACCGGCTGCACGAGGTGGGATTGCCAGGTCTGCAGCAGGGGCCCTGCAGGATGGAGCTGCCTGTCCTGGCTCTCTCTCCCAGGGTTTTCTGCTCATACTGTGGCCACAGTGAACTGAAACGTCTCCTTTCTGGAGCCTGTTTTGGTCCATACTAGGGCTGGTTCCCTCTCCCAGCACCGTCTGCTGCCTCCCTTGTGCTGGGAGCAGCAGTTATGGAAAAACTGTGTGGCTGGAGGCCAGCTCAGCAAAAAAAAAAAAAAAAACAGCCACGAGGCTCCAGCCGCCTCGGTTCCCTGCTCTGGGCAGCCTCATAGACCCGGGCACAGCTCGCCCGGGCAGCGACCCGAGTGCATGGACTTCAGAGAGCTGATTACAAGAAAAGCAGATTTTCCACCAGAGCCCTTGTCCCAAGAGTTCAGCTGATCGTCCCCAAAGGAGCAGCCCTCACATCCGAGAAGGGCAGACACCACCGAGCCATGCCTACAGCTCCCTTTTACCGTCTTTGGGTCAGAAGCAGACAGGATCCGAGCGCGCCGGCTTTCTGGTATCTACATGAGAATCCACAAGACAAGAGGCGTTACAGGACCGCGGCTCCAAGGACGGGGATGGGAATCGGCCTGTCCCCTCCCTGGGCAAAGTCACCCTGCACGGGCCAAGCTTCGGCACGGACCTCTCCTGCCGGCAGAAGGTCCCCGCGGGGCGCTCCTGTGCAAGGCAGAAGGTTTTTTCGAGCACGCGTCCCTGTGCGCAGCCAGGCCCACCCACCTGGAACCGAGGGTCGGTGTCGCTCTCCCCGATCTGCTGCAGCAGCTCCCCGCTGGTCTGGCCCACGAGGCCGGCGGCCTGCAGGAGGTTCTGGCGGGGCTGCAAGGAGGGAGTTAAAAAAAAAAAAAAAAAAAAAAAGCATGGGTTTTGAGCAAGCCCCCAAACCGAGCTGTTCCCCCAGCTCCCACCCCCCGTATCCCCACGTCCCTCTGCCCCTCGCACCTCGGCGCTGGCAGGCTGTGCCGTTTTCAGCAAGTCGGAGACGGCGCTGGCCAGGTTCTTGGCCGCCTGCAGGAGCTGCCGCCCGTTGCCTCCCTCATCCTCCATCAGGGCGGCCAGCAGCTTCACGCCCTTGGACATCTCGGTCAGGTTAGAAGATATGGTGGTGACGGCACAGCCCACGGCTGTGTAGTCCGTATCTGCTGGGTCCCCTGCGCGGGAAGGAGAGGAGATGTGGGGACAGAACATGTTCAGTAACAACCCAAAAGCACCTCTGCATGTGGAAGTGGTGTGATTCTTCCTGTGAGCACCTGGGGAAGCCTCCTGGCTCCTAAGTCCAAAAAACGGTCACAATTATTTGGGAAGGACAGCATGGGAAAGGAGAGCTGGACCACGCTGCGGCCGTGACCGTGGTTTAGGGGAGGACAGGTCAGCCACAAGCAGGGAAAGGATGGGGAGCAGCCTGTGCACCGACAGGGATGTTGTGGGGTCAAAAGGCAGGGAGTGCTACTGACTCTACAGGCACATCAGAAGAGGTCTGGGCTCCGTTGGCTCTGGTTGAGCCAGGCTGCCTCCCTCCAGTCTCCAAGGGAGGGCAAGAACCTCGATCTTCATTCAAAAGCTGGAGAAGGGAGACCAAGCCTTCCCCAGCGGTGGGCAATCCCTACTGTCCAAGCCCTCCACCTACCTGCGGTGAGGTTGACCACCGAGGCTGTGCCGGCAGTGATAGCATCCACCTGGGAGTGGATCTCGTGCTTGGACTCATCCATCTTGTTCTTGCGCCAAGCTTTGGAAGCCTGAAATGGGGAGAACGGGGTCAGGAGGTGGAGGTGGTGGTGGTGGTGGGGAGTCCCAGAAAGGTGCAAGAACAACGAGACAAGGAGAAGGGAAGGAAGAGCAGCTACCACCCAAAACTCAGCTCATCCTAAAGCTGCAAGCCTGTGCCATCCACCCCACCAGCAACCAACACCCCTCCCAGCGGGGCTCCCCAGCACGGACAGCCCGGCACCCCTTTTCCCCAGGCACTCACGGCATCCTGCCCGAGGGGCGGCAAGGTCTCGAAGTCATCCAGGGTGGCCTGGGCTGCGTTCACAGCCTGCATGCTGGAGTTGATGGTGCCCGTCAGCGCCTGCTGGGCTGAAGTCTGCAAGGCAAGGGCAGGGTGAGGTGCGCTGGGGGAAGCGCTCTGGGAAGGTGCTGCCGTAAAAAGGGGGCAGACAGCAAAAAGGGGGTTCCCCCTCTGCACACCCCACTGGGAAATGCCCCATCCCACTGCAAAGTGGATGCCCAGTGGAGAACCCAGCCCGTAACCAGCTCTCTGGGAGCAGGAGCAAAGGCTGGGGGGACGCAAAGCTTTTGCAGCGAGCCCTGTGGTCAGGCACTGAAGGGAACAGACTCCTTGTGGCCCTGCTCAAATGTTTCCTTGGCTGCAGAGGAGGATGAAGGGGAGGGCAGCACCCCCAGCAGCAGCGGGGCTGTGCCACGAACCACAGCACCAGAACAGCCCCGCAGGTGCCCGTGCCCTGCAGCGGTGGGCACGGGGAGCGCTTACCAGGGGCGGCATGTGCCCTCGGTGCATCTGGCCACTGGTGATCTGCAGCTGGGCCTGGGGCATGGTGCCCACCTGGAAGTTCTCGGGGCCCCCAGCCCCCGTGCGCATGATGGCCGGCAGGGCCACCGAGCCCAGCTCCGCCTTGCCGACGCGGTTGAACTGCTGCTGCAGCACAGTCGACCTGCAACGGGGGAAAACAGCAGCTAGATCCAGGAGCGCGCAGACAAACCTCCTCCCCGGAGCAGCACCACTGCTGTGCACGAGCCCCTGGGGGTGAAGGATGCCCACAGAAAGCTGGGGGCTGCAGGCGTGCAGCACGGCGGACTTACTTCTTTGGAGACACGGAGTCTTCCAGCATGGTGGACTCCTCATCCCCCTCCAGGCCAAAGTGGTCTTTGCTCTTTTTCTGTGGGGGTGAAGAGAAAACATGTCAGCCTGCGTGCACCTCCCAGCCTCCCCACCGCTGCCCAGGCTGGGGCACCCCCAAACCCCATGGCACGTCCCCAGCCCCCCCAGCAGCACCGCGTGCCCAAGGGGCACCTTGCAGCACCCCAAGGAGAGGAGCCAGCTGTAGGTAGGCTCCCCGCACACCCAGGCACTCGCCTTTTTCAGGATGATGTCGATGTAGCCGGCGATCAGCTGGGCGATCTGCTCCCCCTCCGTTGTCTGCACGGAGTAGTAGCCATCCTGGTAATCTCCAAAATCCTGCAACAGCATGGCACGGGGTTGCACCAGGGCAGGGCGCTTGCGCCTGTCCTGAGCCCCTCTGGTATGTGCTAAGCACCCGTGGCCAGCTGCTGTGCCAGGAGCGGGGCTCAGCACCTCCATGCACCCATCTCGGGGCTGGCAGAGGCAGGAGGAGCAGGGCAAGGCAGCCACACAGAGGGGAACAACTCAAGGGACGAGCAGAAGGGCGAGGGCTGGCCCCTACCAGGGTGAAGCTCTTGGGGGAGGCTGCCCAGCGCTTGATGTTGGTCAGGCTCCACTCCTGAATGACTTCCTTGGTTTTCTCGTCCACACGCATCACGCACTCCTTGGTGATCCCCAGCAGCCGCGGCACCAGCTTGTTCTTCCCCTTCATCTTCTCCTGCGGGACGGGACAAAGGGATGAGGGGCTGCCCCAGAGCTCGCTCGGGAAAGACTCAGCAAAGACTCCCAAGGCCACGCTTCCAGGTGATGGCAGCAGCAGCGTGGGTCTTGGAACGGGCATGGGGAAAAGCAAGAACCAAGGGGTGAGAAGGCAGCACGGAGGGAAAGCCAAGACAAGGGGCAGGCATAGCAGGGACACAAGGAAAGCTGGAGCAACATGGGTTGGGGTGAGGAGGGGACGGCGGGACAGGAATGATGAAGGGATGCTGGAAAAAGGGAGTTCTGGCCAGCTAGCATGAGAGGTGGGGCTGGGGAGCCGCTGCTCTACCTTGACCAGGAAGAAGGAGACGCCGTAGGTCTTGAGGGAACGGGCCAGCTTCACGTAGCGAACTTTGGCCTCGATCTCGCTCATGTTCCCGCAGCTCTTGTGGGCCTGCAGCAACGAGAGGACATCAGGACAGCTCCACGGACCCCTGGCTGCGACACCATGCCGCCACCATCCCCATCACAGCCTTCCCAGGCTCTCCCCGCTCCGCCCTGCACGTACCATGAAGATCTTGCGCTCCCCTTTCTGCTTGATGTACTCCTTGGGCAGGAAGTCCTTGAGCCTGCCAAAAGACAGCAAAATCAGCTGTTACAGCACGGCCCAAAGCCATTCCGCTTCGCCTACGAAGACACCCAGCCTCAGAGAAACCCCTGCCAGCACGGAGAGTTTTTGGGAACAGGAAGGATGTGGGAGAGGTCGCTGCACTAATGACAACTCCAGGACACGCAGGACCTCTCCTCCTCGGAGCCACCCGTCCGCCCTCCGGGATGACGGAGCCCCAGGGGCTGCGGCTCGGCGCTAGGGGAGGGGGCTGGCAGAGGCAGCGGCACCCCCGGGACACTCACTCCAGAAAGCCTGGCTTGTGCTTCTGCTCGTTGTGCGGCCCGAACTGGATCTGGCACTGGTAGCCGGCGAACTCGCACGCTTTGTCGAAGGAGACGGGGTGGGAGCCGTTGAGGATGTCATCCCGAGCCTGCGTGGGAAGAGAAGGCAGCGGGATCTGAGCACCCTGAAACACCCCCACGGCTGCCCCTGGCCCAAAACCTCAACGTGAGCCCTGACAGGCACAGGGCAGCGGAGCGAGGCACGCCGTACCTGCACGTAGAGCAGGTTGAGCTGCACGGGGTCTCGCGAGTCCACATTCTGGTCGGAGTAGAAGAACTTGCGCCGCAGCAGCAGCGTCTCGTTGTCGTCAATGCCCTGCTCGCGCAGGGTCCGGCCGTGGTCCAGCCAGTTCACTGCAGGTGAGGGCAGAGCATGAGCAGGGATGGACAGACACCCGGGCAGGGACAGACAGCCGGGCAGGAGGCCCCGCTCCCATCCCCGCCGCCCCCTGCGTGGGCTGGATCCATCCCAGGCACTCCCCACCACGTACACTCGTCGTCCGTGTGCAGTTTCTGCTTGAGCTTCTCCATCTTCTTCTCATCCCGCAGCAGGGTCTTGTCCTTCTTGAGCGTGCCGGTGACCTCCTCCTTCTTCTCCTCCATGATCTCCCGGACGAGGGAGTACTCATCGTAGTTGGTGATGCCTGCAGGAGTGCGTGGCACTGAGCTGGTGCCGCTCCCCTCCTCCCGAGACCCTCCTGTCCCTCACCACCGCCCGTCCCCTCACCGATTCGGGCGCATATCGTCATCAGCATGTCTGTGACGGTTTTGGAGTCATCGACCATGACCGTTTTCACCGTCCCGTCCAGCATGCGGATCTTCAGGGGCCGCTGCTTCTTCTTGTACTCCATGGTGTCCTGCAGGCACAGCGAGCACAGCTCCCAGCGCGGGCTCCGGGCACCCGCAGCTCCCCCCGACCCTGGGGCGACGCGGGGCGCGCGACGCGGGCTGGGTGCTTACCCCATTGCGGAGCATGTAGTAGTCCAGAGCCTTCCCAGCCTCCAGCCAGATCCCTTTCTTTGGATCTTCATCCGAGAGGAACAGCCCGAAATCGTTGGCTGGAAAACAGAGAGCCTCTGTCGGCACAGCCCCGGGCTGGATGGGGCCAGGAACGAGCGCTGCAGCGAGCAGCCACCACTGCCACGAGCAGGGGGAAAGCCCGAGTGGGCACAAAGCTGGCAAACGAGCGTCGGGGTAGGTGTTTTACATCCACTTATCTATGGGAAATGTCATCTACAGCACACCTACGCAATGCTGGCTCGGAGGTGACAGTCACAGCTGAGGGGGGAGCTTGGAGCTGTGCTTGACAGCTGAAATCTTTGGTGCTAAACGTAACAAAGCACGGCGATAAGATGCTGCAAAACTTAACAGACAAGGCACGATGATAAAACGCTGGGGATTACCGGGAAGGGTGCTGGGAACGAGGCGGAGGGCATCGCCTCCCCTGTCTGTAAAACCTCAGCACACCCAAACGCTGGGTGCTGCTGCCCCTTGAAAATACACCGAGATGGACCAGGAGGAGCAGCCGCTCGGCACAAGGGACTAAAAGAGATGGCACTCCTTGCTCTGGGGAGGAGCAGGCTGGAGGAGGACGTGCTGGAGGTCTACAAGGTCTCAGACATGGTGAATTGGCGCAGAAGCGATGTTCTGCAAGTCCTGCCAGCTTGTGCCAGGAGACTGGGTGGGTCGGCTGCTGCCAGAGCCCAGGGACAGCCCCGGTCCTCTTGTTGCGAGAAGCAAGACGGGCTCTGGCCCGGGGAAAAGCCCTTCTCCTCCCCTCCGGCAGCTGCTGGGCCAGCCATTGGTTTTGTAAGCGGGCGTTGCTGGCGGGGAAGGGGAAATTCCTGAGCTGCCCTGCGCCTGCCCGGCTCACGCTGTGCCGAGGATCCTGCTAAACAGAACAGGAGAGCCGGGGAGGCTGGCCTTTGCTTTGCCTTTTTTTTTTTTTTTTTTTTTTAATAAAAGAAAACAACTATTTTCGAAGCCAATTTTAAGAGGATAATTCTAAAGCTCTGAAAACTGAGCAGCTTGTCTGGATCTTTGGCTCGGGAGGGGAGAGGCGCTTCCCGAAACAGGGCAAGAGCAGAGCTGGAAGCTGTGCACAGAGGGTGCGGGGATGCCACATTTCAGCCACAAAACCCAGGCCAAAAGCAGGGGAATTGGGTAACGCCTGGCGCAGCAGCTTGAGACCCCTCTCCTGGTGTAGTGAGAGGAGCAGGGCAGGAAAGCATGCTTGGGATGGGTTCTCTGGGGGACAGGGGCAGGGTGTGCCCAGATTTAAGCAGCAGGACCCTGCTAAAGGTGACAAAATAAACAAGCAGCTCAAAAAGGGATCCACGAGGGCCACCGGGTAAGGGCAGCAAGGAGAAACAACAGCTGCAAGGATCACAGAGGGAAAGAAGAGCTCTGAGCAGATAAGTGGAAGATCTGTATGCAAGGTTCCCAAAACTGCAACCCAAAGGCTTTCGGAGAGCTGGGGGCACGGCGGCGAGGAAGGGGAGGCAGCGAGGAGCAGCAGTGCTGAGCTCAGCCCTGTTCCCAGCAGGGTCGAGCTCCAGCTGTTCTAGGGAAAAGCCGTGAGCAAGGGGGCAGGAACTCGGGCACGAGCAGCTCCCTTTAAGGTTTTCTCCTCGCCCTTTACGAGCAGCTTGGCTTGGGCCCAGGGGCAGGAAATGCAATGGCTGCGGATCTGTATAAACACACCGTCCCCCTCCGAAACCGAAAGCTGCGGTCACACAGAGCGAGAAGGCATTTCCTCTGCTCCGCCAGGAATCCGCTGCTCCCAGATGTCGTCGCCTTCCCCTCCTCCTCCTCCTCCTCCTCCTCCTTCTCCTCCTTCTCCTCCTCCTCTTCCTCCCGCGGTCCCCACGCCGCGGCCACTCCCTGCCCAACGCGGGGCTCGGCGGAGGGCCGCAGGAATCAATCGCCCGGGCACGACTCGCATCGTGAGGTCGTTTGTCATCGGCTTAATTCTGAGCCTGACGGCAGCGGGGAGATATTACAGCTGAAAGAGCTCGGCGAGGTAGCGGCAGACCAGCACGTCACGGCCTCGCGGAGGGCCGCCGGGGAGGGATGTATATTCCCCAAGAAAGGAAAAGTTAACTTATATGGTGCAGGAGCACCCGCTGGGAGCACTGCGGCTGTTCAAGCCCACCTAGGCTTGGCCAGATTAATGAATGTACACTGGAGAGAGGAGACAAGAGACAGGCGGGGAGCTGGCTTGGAGGGCTTGACCAGTATTTCATCTCCCGTGCTGCCCTGAGCCCCCACATTTCATCCCAAGCAGAAATAAGGGAGCACAAAGAGCCCCAAGGTCTGGTCCCGTGCCCCAAAAGCACGCTGATGGGGAGCATCGCGGTGAGAGGGGAGCACTTGTCAGGCTGCAGGAACCATTGGTCATTCTCATTTATTTACTTATTTTTAAGCAAGCGACCTTACAAGGTGACGACCCGCACCCTGAGCAGGCAGGTCAAGTCACCTCTCGGAGCTTTTTGGGGCCGCCACCCCGCACGATGGGGACACTGCCTTCGTTTCTGGGAGCCTGTGCACCCAGCGAAGGGGCGCCAAGCAGCAATATCAGGGCAACCTCTCCCAGCACGCTGGCAGAGCAGGACCTGCAGCGCACCTGTACCAGCATCGCTGCACCATGGGGAGGTTGGAGGCCTCCAAAAGCAGCCACGGTGCTCAACGAACACGAGAGCATCCTCGTGGATGAGGGCTGTCTCCTACAAAAAAACCACTTTGCACAAAAGCTTCTGAGGTTCAGAATCAAGTTTCTTTGCCCCCAGTGGTGCCTAGCAGGGCCAAGATCTCCTCTTCCTCAAACCTTGCTCTGCCCATGTCAAGGGGAGCACGCAACAGGCTCTCGTCTGGGTGCAGAAACCCAGACCTGCGTGGAATGAAACAGGAAAGGGAAGGTGTGAGATGTCAAATTTTTTTAATTTCTTTTTTTTTAGGGGACTGAACAGCCATATGCTGAGCAGCAACAGGTCATGGAGAGCAGCCTGGAATAAATTTGGCTAGTCCAAAGCTGCAGCAGTGGGAGAGGGGCTTGGTGTCCTGACAGTACCAGTGCCTAGAGTGAGCCTGTCCCAGGCAGGCGAGAGGTGTTGAGGGGTGTGAAAAGAAGAAAAAGGAGATGCAGAAGGGAAAGCAGAGACCGAGCAGCAGGAGAGGATGGGGGACAAGCCCAGGAGCAGGGCAGAGCCTTGTCCCTGCACTGCACGGAGGAGATGGGGTCACCGCGCACTTACGCTGTCCCATCTGCGCCTCGGGCACCCGCTCCCGGATCATGCGGCAGGCGTCGTACACCATGGTGGAGGGCTCGAACTGCATCGTCTTCACCACATTGCCGATGCTGATCTTCAGCGAGAGGGCAACCATGGTGGCGGCTGGACCGTCCCCACTCCTGTGTCACCTGCCGGGGGACACAACCGGGTCAGCTCTCGGTGCCAGGACCCCAGGAGGAGATGCGTGTGCTCGCCCCACCAAACGCGCCTGGATGCCGTGGTGGGGGAGCAGAGATCAGGGCTCGGCTCCCCAGCCGAGCAAGGGTTGGTGGTGGCAGCTACCGAGGTCCTTCATGGACACGAGGGCTTCAGATGAAGCTCCTCGCTCGTCACCTCGCTGTACCAAGGGCGGCTTTGAGCTCTGGCCAGGACGGTGCCTTCCCCATCCTTCACCCCGGCATCACGGAGCGGATTCTGCAGCCCTCACCCAGCAGCGAGGAGGAAGCGCGTGCCAGCAGGGCGGCGAGATAAGTTGGGACAGCGTGACGGAAGGGGGTTAATTATAACCGCCATGACACAGAAGCCACAAGAAGGAAAACCCTGCTCTGACCCGAGGCCACCAGTGTCCGGCCCCACTATCAGGGCCGAGCAGAGGTCCCACATGGGGACCCCAAGGTGCCAAGCCTGGAAAACCCGTACGTGCTTCCTGGGGGCGCAGAGCCCTAGGGGAGGAGATGGAGACCCCTGCACCGGGGGGCACGGGCGATGCAAACCTCTGCCCCACCGCCGAGGGGCCACGTGGGTGTCCCCTGCCCTCCGGAGCCCGCTGGACGGAGCGACCCCGCTCCTCCACCGGCGCTGACCCGCTCCAGGCTCCCTGCAGCCAGGGATAGCTGGAGGAGGCAGGAATCCCAGCGGATGCACACCGCATCTGCCCGGGGCCGGGCGGGAGGAGCGCGGTGCCGCCTCCGCCAGCGCATGGAGCCGCTCCAGCTGCGCATTCCTGAGCCGTTCGGCAATGCTGCGTGCAGCAGGAGCCCTCGCGGAGGCCCTCGGCCCCCGCCGACGAGGAATGCAAGGCGAGCGGGCGGGGGGCCCCCCCCCCCCAGCACGCCCCCTGCCCCGCAGCCCCCCGGCAGGATGAGTCCCCGCGGCGGGTGAGGAGCAGCCAGCGGTGGAAAGGGGTTTTCGAGCGCTCCGCAGACAGGGCGGGCTGCTGCGGTCAGCGGGCCGGCGCTCGTCATCTTCCCTACATCTAAAAATATTCCGGAGCTGAGCACCCGGCTGCCTTCCATCCCTGCCCCGGGGAAAGGAGGACGTGCAGCCTCCAGGGCAGGGACAGGGACCACGAGGAGCACAGCATCGGCTGATAAAATTAGCTCCATCCCAGCCCAAACCTGGATAACGCTGCGGAGGGAACGTGGTGCTGGAGCAAAAAGGATGGTGCGAGCAGGCAGGAGCCCTTCCAGCCGCGCTGACCGTCACAGCAGCCCCGCTCTTGACCTTTTTAACCAAAACAGCGAGTTCAGTTTTTGGAGGAACCGAACACTTTTTGGAGGCGTTTCCATCCCCAGAGGGGAAACGCACCATGCTGCAGCAGGGCAGGGGCCGCTCCGTGCCACGCACACTCCCCACGACCACCAGCACGTGGCCAACGCCGCGCTGAAAGCAGGGTGCAAAAAAGCAAAGCTCAGGGGGGAGGAAAAGGGTGTTGCAGCTTCAACGCCCGGCGTAACGCTGCGCTCACGTGCAAGGCGCTGAGCACCCTGAGCGAGTCGCCTGTAAAGCAGAAGTGGTCTCTGCTATTCACAGCAGCACGCCCCAAAGCCCTCGGGGGGGCCACACCGGGGCCAGGAGCACGCACGGACCCAAGAGCGACGGTGGGCTCCGGGATGGGAGAGCACGGCCAGCCTCCTGCCACCCCGGGGGGGGGGGGGGGGGGGAAAGTTAAAAGGGAGATAAAAAAAAAAAGGAGCTATGTGAACGCACACTGAATTTTCTGGCCGGGCTCCAGGGAAGGCAAACAAGCCAACGACTGCTCGCTGGCAAGCGAGGGCAGACGGGGCGGCCGGAGGCGCTTCTGCGGCGAGCCCCGGTGACGCAGAGGGTGCCTGCCCTCCCCGCGCGCTGCCCGGCACCGGGCGTCGCATCCCCGGGCAGGGAGAAAATAAAAGCTTTACGTTGGTAATAATAATGATAAAAAACGTAAAAAAGTTTTAGGGTCTGCTGCGCGGGAGGACAGCCTGCGCGGCACGGCGGCGGCACGCTCCCTGGAGCCGCAGACCCGCACCGAACGGACCCATTCCCCAATTTTCCCTGTTTTCCGGGCCCATTTCCCAGGTTTTCCCAATTTTCGCCCCAGCGGAGCCGCAGCGGGCTCCGGGCGCCCCCGGGAAGGGGCCCGTCCCCGGTGCAGGAAGCTCCCCCAGCCCTTCCGCCCGCGGTCGCAGCCCCGCCGCGGGGGCTCGGTGGCGAGGCAGGATCCGGGGAGCTCCGGGATTGTAATTTATTACTTTTTTGGGGGTTGTTTTTATTCCTTTTAACCAGCCGCGACGCCCGCCAGCCGCAGCCCAGCCCTCGGGGTTAACTTGTAACCGGAGGGCACGGAAATCCCAGCCGGCACCGTGCCGGTGGAGGAGGTGCGTGCCGGCCCCGTTTGGCCCAATTTTGCCCAGTTTTGCCCCATTTTCTGCGAGCTGTCAGCCGGGACGAAGCCTTCCTCCTCCTCCTCCTCCTCCCCGCCCGCGGGGTCACGGCGCGGCGGCTCCGCTACCAAATACGGGGCTGCCGCCGGTGGCCGGTCCCGGTGCACCGGGAGCAGGACGAGGAGGCGCGGGGAGGGGGAGGGGGGGAACACCCACACGGTGCCCCGACCCCCGACCCCCGCAGCGTGCCCCCGGTCTCCCCTCCCCCCCGCCCCCCCCCCCCCACCCCACGGTAAGAACCGGGGGCGGACACGTCCCGGTGCCCCGGGCCCCTCCCGGTGCCGGGCCGCCCCGCGGTGCGCCGTGCCCGCTCCCCCGGCCCCGTGTACCTGGAGCAGCGCGCCGGGCCCGCCGAGCCTGTGCGGCAGCGGGGCGGCACCGCCCGCTTCCCGCCCCCCCACCCCCACCCCCCCGTTCCCCGCCGCGCATGCGCCGGGACCGGGCGCCACCGGGCGGAGCGGGGCGGGGCAGCGCGGGACGGGGCCGTACCGAGCCCTCCCCGGTCCCCGGGCATCGCCCCGAGGCGCCCCGGTCCCGATCGTGTCCTCCCCA
>NC_048926.1:10617557-10630156 GCF_011077185.1 Oxyura jamaicensis | reverse complement strand
GTGCCCCCCTAAGCCGTCCCACAGCCCCCCCTGCCCGCCCCGTGCCCGCCGCCCGCTGGCTGAGGCCTGCCCCCGCTGCCGCCCGCCTCGCCCATGGCGTGCCCGCAGCCCCCGGCGGAGCAGGACCTGCTCGGGCTCCTCCTCGGCGGCGAGGAGCCCGGGGACGGCCTCCTGCTGGAGGACTGGGGCCTGCCCGGCGCCGAGGTGAGCCGTACCGTGGGGGGGGGTGGTTCCTCCCGGGTTGGGTCAGGCTTGGCTCCGTGCTCATTAAGGGATTTTTTATTTATTTATTTATTTTTCTCCGCAGCTGCTGAGCGAGGAGATGGACGAGTTCATCAGCCGCCTGCTGAGCCCCTTGGAGGATGAGGCAGGGTTGCTGCAGGGCTGCTCGCCGGCTGACAGCGACAGCGGCATTTCTGAGGACCAGAATCTGTCCCGCAGCCCCGGCAGTGACGTGGCCGGCAGCCCTCAGAGCTCGGACGTGGTGCAGGTTGATCACAACTATTCCCTCCACCAAGGCTGGCCGGCGCTGGAAAGCGTGAGGGCGGACACGGCAGAAGGGGATGTTTCCATCGACCTTGGTAAGCGATGTGGGGGGTCCTTCAGGCCCGGCTACGGGTGGTGCTGTGCCTGAAAAAAAAAAAGAAAATGGTGCGGAAAAGCTCCCCGACACAGAGGTCTGCTGTGGGGGCACAAAGTAGCGATGGAGAGACTACTGTCGTGCCTTTCTGCTGGCATGAAATCACAATTTCACGCTACTCGGATGTGGCTGGTGAGGTTTTTGTGCTGCTTCTCTGAGGCCCGCAGCTTGACTCTCTTCCTTCCCCAGAGACATGGACGGACTTGGAAAGCATGGCTGAGGCACTGGAACCGAGCTCCAGTTTCCCAGTTGCTGTTGATGTGGATGCTGGACCCCAGCTCGTGCCCGAAGCCGCTGTGCAGGTACTGACTGCTGTGCCTAAGGCAGCATGTGCTAGTGGGCCTGTCCTTTTCTTCTCATCACATCTTCCCTTTTCTCTGGGAAAGGGAGAAATTACTGTGAGGAGTATCCTCGGGGAAAGCTTGATGATGCTTTGGGAAAGCTTATCCTGGTTTTGTATGCCTTCTCTGCCCTGGGGTGGACTCCCTCCCCTTACTTTGGATTTTCTTTACATATAATTTTTGCTGTTTTCTAGCCTGGCTTCCCAGAGCTGGTGCTGACCGAGGAGGAGAAGCAGCTCCTGGAGAAGGAAGGTGTTTCATTACCGACCTGCCTGCCACTGACCAAAGTGAGTCCTCGCTGCAGCCTGTCAGTCCCAAACTGACTTTGATTCCTCAAACACATCATTGCTGAACGTGCAGGGCGGTGCCTTGGTGGGGCCACGTGCGGCAGGGCTGAGGGTCCTGCTCCTCCCTTCAGGGCCCTGGCTGCTCTCGGTCTCCTCCCTTGTGACTGACTGCAGGAGGCAGTAACACCACAAGTGCTTTCAGCCTTCTCCCTGCCTGCCTGGTGGCTCGTGCGCTGCGTGCTTTTCATCTTCCTTCGGTTGATTTTATGGCTCTGCTACGCTAGGAAGCTGCCGGTCTTATCAGCAGGCCAGAGTTTGCCTTGCAGCTTGTGCATTCAGTGGCGTGGGAGGAACAGGGGACAAAAGTACCCAGGTTTCTGCTTTCTAGGCTGAGTGCTGCGCAGCGTTTGTGAGGGCTGGGCCGCCATCACCTTGGGGTGGCTGCTGATCAGAAATGGCTCTTGCAGGCTGAGGAGCGGCTCCTGAAGAAAGTGCGCCGGAAGATCCGGAACAAGCAGTCAGCCCAGGACAGCCGTCGCAGGAAGAAGATCTATGTGGATGGCCTGGAGAACAGGTACGGGCACACAGCAGCTGTGCTGTGCTGCTGCTGGGATCTCGCCTCCACGAGCAGAAGGCGAGCAGACCCTGCAGGGGGCTCAGAAGCTCGGGGCATGGCCTGCCTGCCCTGTTAGGCTTGGGGGAGGCACGGAGCTTGCTCAGTTGGAGCCAGGTGCTGGCCAGACCCAGCAGTGCTTGCGTCTGCCCCAGCCACCCAGAGGTGGTGGCTGTTCCCTGAGGAAAAACCCTGGTGAAGTCCCTGCTGCTGACTAACAAGTTAAAACCTCTCTGTTTTCCCCCCGTGCTGTTCGTCTGTCCCGGGCAGGGTGGCAGCCTGCACGGCTCAGAACCACGAGCTGCAGAAGAAGGTGCAGCTCCTGCAGAAGCAGAACATGTGAGTTCTCTTGGTCGGACGTGTCTGGAGATGTGGCGGGGGTGGTTATTCTCCTGCTTGGGACTGCAGCCTGTCACTGGCTGCAAAAGGGGAAGAGGGACGCACAGCTCGTGGCCCGACTGCTGTGCTAACGTGTTGTGCCTGCTCTCCTGCAGGTCTCTGCTGGAGCAGCTGCGCAAACTGCAGGCCTTGGTGAGGCAGTCCACCACCAAAACCACCACAGCGAGCACCTGCGTCATGGTGAGTGGCTTCAGCCACCTTTGGGAAGGGGTCTCGGCTGCCCCTGTAAATCTGGGAGGCAGGCGTTTATTGCAAACAGTAAAGTTTGTCCATGTGCTTTTGCTGAGAGCTCTGCTGATCTCTGTTCCCAGGTCCTGGTTCTGTCCTTCTGCCTCATCCTCTCACCCAGCCTCTACTCATTCGGAACCAGAGGGCCGCAGCCAGAGCTCAGAGGTGAGTGCCCAGGGGGCCAAGCATGGTTCCAGGGAAAGCCCCTGCAGGGCAGAGCACTTCCCACAGAGCCCAAATCTTTGGGCACCTCCAACCCAAGAGCCCCTGGGGTGAGCGTTGGTTTGCCTTCCCTTTCCCAGCCCAGCTCCAGCCCCTTCCCTTTGCCCAGGGTTAGGGGGTGACACCAGAACTGCCCAAATCCGCCGCCGCGGGGAGCACGGGCTGTGCTCGTGCCTGGCGGCTGTGCAGCACCCGTTTTCCCCGCCTCCCTGGGAGGAGGCGGCCCTGCTTGAACAGTTTGTTCTCCTTGCGTGGGCTCGGCAGTGGCCTGTGCTCAGTAGGACTGCGAGAGGTTAACGCATCGTGCTCTCGAGGTGGGGATGACGAAGCAGCTCTTCCTCTTCTTGCAGTGCTGTCGCGGCAGATTCGCGAGTTCCCGAACCAGGCTTGGCAGGCAGCACGAGGCAGGCAGGAGGAAGCTGCGCTGGAGAGGCTCAGCCCCGAGCCTGAGGACACCTCGCTGCTGGGCAGCCTTAATCAGTCACGGGGAGAGGGGCAGAGTCCACCCAAGCCCGATCTGAGATCCGCCTTCAACAGCAACTCATCCTCTGACCCTCCTGCCGCAGCAGGCTCCGAGCTGGGCCCTCCCCAGCCACAGGAGCAGCGCTCCCGGGGCGACCCCTTGCACTCAGAGGTGCTGGCACCATGGAAAGCCAAGAGCCAGGAGTGGGTGGAGCGCACCGCCAGCGTCGTCATCCAGCAGCACCACGCCGACGAGATGTGACCCTCACCTCCTGCTTGCTGCCTGCCGGGGTGAGGCCGGGCGCCCCGTCGGGGAGGGACAAGCAGAGCCGTGTTAGCCAAGAACCCATCAGAGCAAACGCTTTTTAATCATCTCCTGATCGCTGGCAGCTCAGAGCGTTTCCCAGAGGGGAATCGCTGTGCAGATGATCTATTCCTACGCCCTGCTTTGTGTGTCTGTAACGGGAGCCTGCCCGAGATGGGGTGGGAAGCTCTGGGAAGCTCTGGGAGCTTTGTTCCACTGGGGTGCAGAGGGTGAAGGTGAAGGCTCAGTCCTGCAATTTGTGCCACGTCTGGTGGCCACGAGCACTTCTTCTTGTCCCTCCCCAGTGATCCCGCAGTGCTGTCAGGTGTTTGGGCATGAGATGGCAAGCAGGATGCTGACCTTCGGTGCCCTGCAGGGAGTGATCCTGCCCTTGCAACAGCCCCGGCGCCTCCCGTGTTCCTGCTGGCTGCTGAGCCACGCTGAGCTCGCTGCTGGCCGGGCTGGAGAAGGTGGCAGGGAGTCTTTCCCAAGCTGCGTGAGCCAGTTCCCCTCGCAGGGGCCGAGCCTTTCCTCTACCCACACCGCTGAGCTGAGCTTTTGCCCCTCGGGCAGAAGGGATGAGGCTACCGTGGGGGAGCAGAGCTGAGAGCTGCGCAGCATCTTGCTCCTCTGAGGGGTTTCCTGTCTGCTGGCTGGGTCCGGAGCGGTGCTGAGCACCCCAGCTTTGCAGGCAGCCGGGGCTTGGTGCCCTCCCTGCCGTGCAGTGCAGCCCGGTACCTGCTGAGCGCCTCCTTCCCCTGCTTCGGATCTAAGCCCGTGAGGACGTTTCCTCGTTAATGAAGTGTAAATAAGTATTAATGAAGTGTAAATAAAACCCGCTCTCTGTGCAGCTCTGCCCTCCGTGCTCTTTTCAGTCTGGGGCTGGGCTGACCAGGTGAGGCTGGAGCGTCGCAGAAGCACCCCGAGTGCAGGAGCCCCTCTCCCAGCCCAGCAGAGGCCAGGGATGCGTGACACCACCCAAACAGTTCGGGACAAACGGGTGCTGCCGGCACCCATGGGTGACAGCCGTGCGCGAGGAGGGGCGGCAGCAGGCCTGCCGTGCTGTGCCACGTGCAGCGATGCTGTGAGCGCAGCAGAACCGAGCAGCTTCCCCCGGAGGAAGTGCAAGGAGCTGCTGTCTGCCCCCACCTCTGCTTTCGTAAGGAGAAGCTGCACAATCGCAGGAAGTGGAGGAAAGCTGGAGTGGTGCAACAGCCCCGTCCCCTCATCTGGGGGACGATGGTTGCTAAACCAGGGCTGTGTGCTGAGCTCCGTTGCTAGACCATGGCTGTGTGCTGAGCTCTGTCAGGGTCACCAAGGCGTCAGTGGCTCCTGAGCTCAGGCTGCAGAGCCCAACACGGGGCGTGGGGTGCAGGAACCCAGGGACGCAGGCATGCTTACGGCAGAAAAGCACTGGAAGAGGTGTTGTGGGGGTGGATAAGAAGTAAAATTGTTTGCTTTGCCTCTGCTTGTGAGAAGAAGAAGTGGAAGAGTGCGGCTCACCCGCGGGCTGTGCCTCAGGACAGGTGGCAGCACACTTCTGCTTCTAGAACGAGGTGACCCCGGGAAGGCAGCCACTGCTCCTTCCACCTCCTGCGGTGGCAGGTTGGTCTGGAAGCCCAGAATTGCTTTTGTTTCATTTTCTGCAGTTCAAGGACAGGGTGTGTAATGCCACTGATGCCAGCTGGAGTCCCAGACGCTGCCCCGGGGCTAATCAATATCCGTGTGAGTCACACAAAACAAAACGTGGCGGTGTTGGCAGCAGTGCTGGGGGGGGACAGGCTCTGGCACTGCACCCGGCACCTGCCACCCGGCCAAGCATCAGGAGGGGAGAGCTGGGGTGGCCCAGAGCCCGCATCAGGTCCAGGTACTACCCCGGAGACATTTTGGAGTCGGTGCCCTGTGCCCTCAGCCTGTGCCACCTCACTAATTCTGTTTTTTTCACCGCTTTCTGTGCTCACCTGCCTGCCCCGCAGCGAGCAGCTGTGAGGCAGCAAGGGGAAGGAAGCGTGGCGTGGGCGCCACGCCATGGGACAAGGGGCAGCGATGAGAAAAATGCCAGGAATGAGCCCTTCAGACGCGTGTTGTTCCCGGTCAGGTGGAGGAACAGGAGGAGCCTGCTATTTCTGTGACCCCCCCCCACGCTCCTCGTCCTCACTAAGGACTGTCCCTGATGGCTCTTCTTGCATGCTGAGGTGCGGGGAGTGCTGCTGGCACTGCCACCACTCTGTCCCCAGCTCCTGCGGGGCTGAGCAGGGTCCCGCTGCCCTGGCTGTGGTGGGGAGCTGGGGATGATCATGGGATGGGGGCCACAGACTGGGGACAGGCGATGGGAGAGGCACTGGGATGTCACAGGAGGACGGGATGTGAGAAGACAAGAGGCAGAGGACATTTTGCAGCAAAACTTTATTGGGAGCAGAGGAAGGGGCAGGAGCTGGGTCTGCAGCCCAGCACGGACACCGGCTTGAGTCCCTACGGGGTGACCCTCACTGCCAGCGCTTGTGCAGGCGTGTGAAGATGTTGATGCCGACCCTGTGGAGACAGAGCAGGAGACGTCAGGCAGGAAGCACGGGGCCACCACGCCACTGCCCACAGACCCCGTGCCTCTGCCCCGGGCTCACCTGGTGGCTTTCCAGTCATCATCGATGCTGTCGACGTGTGACCGCAGGAGCCACATGGTCTTCAGGACCTCCTTGCCGTCCTTGTCCACGAAGCACTGGCCCGTGAAGACAGTGGTGGAGTCTGTGGGGAAGGGCAGGTGAGGGGAGAGTGGCTGGGGCAGGGGCTCCTTGGCCCTGGGGACAGCTCGCTTGGGCTGTCCCTGCCCTCTGGGGACAGTGGTGTTGGGGAAGGCAGGCAGGGAGGGACAGGGGCTGCATGGAGACGGGCAGAGACCAGTGGGCTTCAGCCCTAACCCATTCTTTGTGTCCTGGGACCAGGAGGTGGCTCTGAGGACAGGGAGGGGGAACCACTGGGGACACAGCAGGGGACGGGGGAAACATTGGGGACACCTAGGGCAGAGATCATCAGGGATGCTGCAGGGAAGGGCAGGAGAGGATCGGTGATGGGGTTAGGGGAGGCACAAGGAGGGATGGGAAGCACTGGGGACACCGCAGGGAGGCTTGGCAAGGAGGGTAACCTGAAAAGCTCCAGTTGACGGTGAAGCCGAAGGTGGGCTGGCTCTTATGGTTGGTGCTGTGCTGGTTTCCCTTCAGCGGTGACAACTTGATCTCGTTTGTCGTGGCCGTCACAGCTGTGAGGTAGGTGCCGGTGAACTCTCCCTTGCTGTTCACAGCCCCGATGGTCATGTTGGAGCCCAGGTCGTTGGTCCAGCGCCCGGTCAGCACGCACTGGGGCAGAGGGGGCTCAGCACCAGGCAGAAGGCAGGCAGGGGGGCCCCAGGGGCACAGCCCCGCTGCCCGTCCCCATCCCCATCCTCATCCCCATCCCCTTACCTTCTCGGCAGAGAGGCTGGGGGCCAGCAGAGCCAGGCTGAGCAGCAGCAGGAGGGAGGTTGTCGGCACCATCTCTGCAGCAGGTGGACCGGCGGCTGTGCTCCTTGCAGGGCTCCCTCGGCTTTTTATTGCCGTGGGGCTGTGGGTGCCAGCTCTGCCCAGGGTTTGGTTGTGCAATCGGGGCGGTTCCACCTCAGCAGTTCCCAGCTGCAGGCATGGATTCCCAAAATGTGGTGTTGAAACTGTCCCTCCTTGCTGCTGTTTACAGAGCCCCGCGGGGAGGCTGGCAGCACAGAGGCTCAGCCGGGGAAAACCCCTTTCAGGGAGGATGCTCCCTCCCTTTTGCTGCCCCTTGGCCACCTCGAGGCTGTGCCTGGGCAGCACATAAGGTGCCCAGCAGCATCAACACCAGCCCCCCCAGGGACAGCAGCATCACGGCCCCAGCCTACTCCTCCTCACCCAGCTCCGTCATGCAAAACAAATTTGGGACCAGAGCTGCTGCAAGGTTTCCAGGTGTGCAGCTCGCTCCCACCTGTGGACAAGCACCGGGTGCAGCCCCAGGGGCTCACACTCTCCCAAACCCCTTTTTAATAAAGTCTTTATTTCTTAATAAAGAACCCCCACCCCCAGCACTGAAAAACCAGCATGGAGCATGAAACCATCACATCCTGGGTGTGCCAGCATACAGGTTTGCTGCTGTGTTGGCAGGTTGGAGGAAAAAGCCTGATTCTGAGAAGCAAGCATTCCTCGAATATCTTGGATGTTGTGTTTTAATGCTGACAAATATTATTTTTACACTGGCGTTTTCAAGTTGCTTTAATCACGTATTTACATACTTCCGCTTTTGTTGCTGGCCAGCGTGGCTGACGTGACTCAGTTCATGCCAGATTTTCTCATATGTTCCTTAAAAACATCCAAGGTGACCTCTTAAAAAAAATACATTACTTCCCCAGTCATCACCCACAGGCACAGAGAAAAAAAATCCATTTCTTGTAAGGGAGCAGCTCAGAAATACATCTCCGTTCTCCTTTCCTTTTAGCCTCACTTCTCAGCCCTGGCTTCTCTCTGGCAGCAGAACTGATCAGTGCCCGTGCTGCTGGGCGCCTCGGTGCCACCTCTCTGCAGGAGCCCTGCAGACCCCTCGCTGCGCCCCCAGCATCGCGCTTCCCGGCAGGACCACCTTGGGGATTTAGGCTCCCGTGGCTCGTTTCCTGATGGATTTTCCAGCCCTTGGTCTCTGCTGCACGCACACATGCCCCTGCTGTGACAGCAGCCGTGCCTTCCTGGGAAAAAAATCCTGCTGCTGTGTTGACTTTGCTTTTATCTAGGAATCGGCTGCACCTCAAGGTAGGGTTTCCCATTAGGCTGATGGGTTTACTTTGGCTGCCCAGGCACAGCTCTTTTACACCTGGATAGGTTTTGTTCAGCAGAACAGAAGCTCCAGCATCAGGGTTATTTACCATTACTTTTCCGATATTTAATAAACCTTAGCCTGCTGGTGTGTGAGAGCTGGTGCCCAGGGTCTGTGCGCTGAGCATCCTCCGACATCCCCCAAACCCAAACTGGGCAGCACGTGGCGAGCCCTGCGACTGAGTCAGCCTTGGGAAGGATTTCTCCACAAATGGAGAAAATGACTCCTCTCTGGAACCAAAGATCGCCAGCCCAGCCTAGAGAATTGTCCATGCGGACCTGTCTGAAAGCTGGCCCCCTAAGATGCAATTGTAACTGATGTGCTAAAAAGAAAATAGTAGAATTATCCATTTGTACGGTAACACCGAACTCCCCGGTCTTTGAAAGAAAGCCTGTAGGCAGCCCATCCCATAGGGTTAATCAGCAGTTCCAGCAGGTCTCAGCAATTCAACCAAGCCTTGAAGAAAACCTGACAGCTTTGGCAGCTGTTTTTGCTCTTTGCCTGCCGGCCCAGGATGTCACCGTGCATGGGGATGGCCAACGGGGGTGAGTGGTTTGTTCCTCGGGGACCATGCACCCTGCTGAGCTCCTCGTGCTCAGCCCTGGGGGGATGTCCCCACGGCGCCAGCCTCGCAGCCCAGCTGACAGCCAAAGCCCTGGTGCAAAGCAAAGGGGGGTTGGCTTCCAGGGGGCGGCAGGGGAGTGCACCTCCCCAAAACCAGGTGGGTGCAGCCAGCGGGCAGGATGTGTGCCTGAACGAGGAAAAGGGACCAGGAGCTGGTGACACATTGGTCACAGGGCCAGCTGTGCCCGTCTCCCATGCAGCCTGGTGGCATTTTGGTACCCGTGCCAGTTTCGGTGCATTCCTGTGGGCAGGGAGTGCGAGGACTTCTTGCTCCCATCACCAGCCTGCGGGCAGGATCTCACAGGAGGCAGCCTGTACCCAAGGCGTGTCCCCAGGAAGCACAAGACGGGGAGCAGACAGCCGGACAATAGTTTGCTGGGCACTTAAAGTGATTTATCAGCTGAAACCTGCTCCCCCAGCTCGCGGCACGGTGCCAGGCCAGGGCCGTGCCGCTCCGCCGAGCTTCAGCTGCCGTGCCCGCGGGGCTCTGGGCTGGGCTGGGGGTGCTGGCGGTGCCATCCTGCCGACGGGGAGCTCGTGGCAAAGCCTGCGGGGTGGCACAGGGGCAAATCCTGCAGCTGGACACGGGGGGCTGTGGGTACCGGGACGCCCATTTGGGTACGTGCTGGGAATCGTACTGCTGACGGACCAGAAAGCTGGGATTTACCCCTTGCCTTGCAAGGGGTAAATGCTCTGCCCAGCCCTCAGTCAGCCCCACGCTGGTGCTGCAGAGCGGATCCCCTCTCCGTTTTGCTCTGCACACCGGTAGAGCCAGCTTTTCCTAGGCAGAGGAGAGCCCCAGCTGGCAGCAGAGGTATTGCAGCCCTTTCTAGGGGAAACCCCCGCGCCAGCACCGACCGTATTTTTTATCCTCTAGCACCAGCTGCTGGATGTCGGTGGAAAAGGAACAACTCGCGGAAACCTGGCAGCCCTTCCAAAAGAGGCAGCTGTCAACGCAGAGGGAGCCTGCGAGAATAAATCAGATTGCTTGGGAGACGCGATGCGCGTGGTCCGGCTTTGATGGGGTTGCGCAAGGAGCAGGGGACGGGACCCAAAATACGGGCTGTGCAGCGCCCCGGCTGTAACCGGAGCTGTGCTGGGCGGCTGGGGCGAGCGAGGCGAGGCCGGGGTGACCGGGGAACCTGCACGGCCGCGGGGAGAGGCGTGGGAGTTCATCTGCTGAGGGTGGTGGAAGCTGTTGCCTGTTAAAGCACGGAAACGCTCCGTGCTTTGCAGGTCCCGCTGCCTGGCTGGGTACCAGGATGGTTAAAGAAAAAAAGTACAACCTCGGCTGGTATGGATTCATATATATATATTTTTAATGTTAGAGGCTGGGTTATGTTGTGGCATGCAGAACCTGTGGGGTGCAAGCTTTGCCATGGCCACGGGGCAGAGGGGGTCACCCCGAGAGCCCCTGCTTTGCTGGGGGGACAGCTGCAGCCGTAGCACACCTTCAAGGGGTGGGTGAAGCCACATCCTCGCAGGATGAGGACAAGCTGTGCAGGATCTTCCCTCCTGGGGCACGTTTGCGCGTGAAGATGTTTCTGCCCACCCTGCAGGGAAGCAGAGAGGTCCTGTGGGACGACCCGCATACGCAGCCCCCTCAGTGCCGCGGGTGATGGGGGTGTCCCCAAACGTTCTCCAGCTTGCCCCATCAGCTCTCCCCCTCACGGGTGCAAACCCAGTGCTGAGGGGCTCCTGGGGCAGCCCCCAGACCCTGCTCACTCCACGAAGGGACGCTCTGAGGGGTGCTGGGGAAGACCAATCCCCAGTGCCACTGCCCGCCACGTCCCCCCGCTACCTGGTGGCTTTCCAGTCCTCCTCCAGGGACCCGACGGCTTCGCGCAGCAGCCACGTGGTGCTCAGCACCTCCCTCCCGCTCGCCTCCACAAAGCACTGCCCGGCGAAGGTGGTGGTAGCATCTGGGGGGAAGCATTGAGGTGGGAGGGGGATGGCACCCGATCACTGCCCCCTTTTGCTGGGGTGTCCCCACCCCACCCCACCCCCTTTTCCCCAGGCAGACTTCCTGGAGGATGACAAGTCCAGCCAGCTGCTGGAGCAACTCATGGTGCTGGCCCTGGTGCCCCAGGACTTACTGGAGAACATGTCCCACCGCACGGTGAAGGCGAAGGTGGGTGATGCCACCTCGCTGGGCTGCTGCTGGGCTCCCTTCAGCAGGGAGACGCGGGGACAGCCACCAGAGAGGGTCACCCGGGTGAGGAACTCGCCCTGGAAGCCCCCGTCGTCAGTCAGTGCCGAAATCTCCATCAGCGAGTCCTGCTCGTTCCTCCACAGCCCGCTGAGCTGGCACTGCGGGGACAGCGACACAGGCCATGCACCGTCCCCAGGCGCAGACCCCTGCCCTGTCCCCTAGCCCCCTACCTTCCTCTCCGTGGGGCTGATGCACACCACCAGGGCCAGGAACAGGGCCAGGGCGAAGGCACCGCTCCCCATGGCCGCGGGGCTGCCCAGCACCTGGCACGGCTCGCCCTGGCCCCTTTATAGGGCTGTAACTGGAGCCAGGGCCAGGGCAGGCCAGGAGAGGTCGGGGTGACCCAGGCAGGGCTGCGGGGGGGGGGGCTGCACACCCCGTGCCGGGGGCTCGCGCCGCCCACCGCCGTCCCGTGCCACCGCCAGCTGTGTGGTGTCAGCTCCTGCTGCCGGTCCTTAGCCGCCTCTGCTGGAGTGTGTGGCTTTCTTTGCTTGGAGATGGGGCTGTGGCCACAACCTGAAATTAATCCTTCCGGTATGTGCAGAAGGGGTCTTCTGGAAGACACCAGCAGGTCTGTGCACCCCAGCGGGAAGCGATGCTGGTCACAGTCCGGGGGTATGGCCCCCACCAAGGATGAGTGGTGTTCTGCAGGGCTGGGGACCTGGCTCAGGGACTCCTCTGTCCTCCCAGGATGACAGTCTGTGCTTGGCAAGGCTGCAGAAAGGGCTGAGCCAAGGGGAGCAGCCGAGGAGCAGGACCAAGCAGCCTTCAATTGCCTGGTGAGAGGGGAGCACCCTGGCTTCATCCACTTGGGAGAACGAACACTGGGTGGAGACATGGAGCACAAGGCCATTGGGTACTGAGATGTTGGGTGCTGAGATTCTGGGCACTGAGATGTGTGCTGGGCTGTTGGGCATTGAAATATTGGGTACTGGGATATTGGATGTTGAGATGTTGGGTGTTGAGATACTTAGCACTGAGACTTTGAGTGCAGAGAACCTGGGTGCTCAGATGTTGGGCATTAGGTGTGCCTACAGGGCTAGGAAACAGGCTGGGCAATCAGGAGGGACGTGCTCATTTTGGATTTCATGTGCATATTTTGGTCAGGAAGGATGTGTGCAGTGTGCAGTGCGGGTGGTGCCGGTCCAATATGACTCCCGTGTGCTGCTCCAGCGTGGAGGATGTGGCCAGAAGGTGAGGGAGCATGCCCTTGCTGCCTCACCCACGGGGCACAGCCCACGGGCACGCTGTGGTTGGTGACAACCTGATGGCATTGAGGACAGAAGCCCCCGCCCCGGGAACAAGGCTGGCCCTTCTGGAAAGCTTGGTTTTGGTGTGCAGCTGATAGGGAGCCACATGAAAGGGCCGGCCCTGGGGTGATGCAGCCACCCACGGAGCCCC
>NC_048926.1:10608638-10617547 GCF_011077185.1 Oxyura jamaicensis | reverse complement strand
GTTGGGTGCTCACGAGCTGGGTACTGAGGTGTCGATGCTGAGCAGTTGGGTGCTGAGTAGCAGGTTTATGTGGCAAGGTTTTGGTGGCAGGGTGGCTTCTGTGAGGAGCTTCTAGAAGCTGCCCCAGGTTAGGTAAGGAGGTAAGGGCTCCACAGCTGATCAGAGCTGAGCCAGTGATGTTGTTTGTGCCTCTGTGAGAGCATAATAAAGACAGGGAAAATGAAAATAAAAAATAATAAAAAAAAAACGCTCCACACGGCAGCTGGGAGAGTGAGAGGAGTGAGGAACAGCCTTGCAGGTGCCAAGGTCAGTGAAGAAGGAGGGGGAGAGGTGCTCCAGGCACCGGAGCAGAAGTCCCCTGCGGCCTGTGGTGAGGACCAAGGTGAAGCAGGATGTCCCCCTGCAGCCCATGGAGTACCACGGTGGAGCAGGGTTCCACGCTGCAGCCCGTGGAGAGGAGCCACGGTGACCTGCAGCAGCAGGTGACATGGCAGGAGCTGCTGCCTGTGGGGGATCAAGGCTGAAGCAGTTTGCTCCTGAGGGATGGACCCCGTGCTACGGACCCATATCTGGAGCAGTTCTTGAAGAGCTGCTGCCTGTGGGCAGCCCACGCCAGATCAGTTCAGCAAGGACTGCATCCCGTGGGAAGGACCCCACAGCACAGGGGATGGGAGCGACCGAGAAGGAGCGGCAGAGAGAAAGTGCTAGAGACTGACCATAACCCCCATTGCCCCGTTCCCCTGCACCACTCGGGGGGAGGAGGTGGAAGAGGGCGGATGGGGGGAGGTGCTTTTGGTTTTTCCTTTATTTCTCACTTCTCTAGCTTGTTACTAATAGGCAATAAATCTTACTATCTGCCTATGCTGAGTCTGTTTTGCCCATCACGAGAATTGTGGAGTGATCTCCCGGTCCTTATCTTAACCCTTGAGCCCTTTGCGTCGTATTTGCTCCCCCTTTGTCTTTGAGGAGGGGAGGGGGAGTGAGAGAGTGGTTGTGGTGGAGCTCGGCTGCCCACCCGAGTAAAACCACCAAAGGAGTTGGGTGCTGAGGAGTTGAGGGTTGAGGAATTGGGCGCTGAGGTGTTGAATGCTGAGGTGTTTGGGGCTGAGAAGCTGGGTGCTGAGGAGTTGGGCATTTGAAGAGCTGGGTGCTGAGACACTGGTGAACAGTTTGGTAGGAGCTGTCTGTGCACAAATGGTCTGACAGGATACCGGGTGTCCTCAGATAAGGACATGCCTTGCAACTACCTTGGCCAGCCCATGGCCCCTGTTCCTAATTCTCACCTTCCTTTGAAGCGGATGCTTGGACCAAATGCTGTGCATGTGGAAGGAGCGTGCAGGAGAGAATTTTTCACTTGCAGCAGCCAGCACTCGCTGGAAGCGTGTCCCCCACTGCCCACTGACCCAGTTGCTGTCCCCACTGTCTGTCGGGCTGCAGGCACAGCGCCTTGGCTGCTGGCACCGGGGACCTTGTCCCCACTGGCATCAGGGTGCTCTGCTGCAGACAGCGCTCAGTGGAGGGGCTGCAGGGCTGCTCGGGCACACACGGAGGGCACTTGTCCCACAGCCAGGTGTGCCCTGGGTGCTGCCAGGGGAATAAACTCCTCGATGGCCGTGTCACAGCCTCGTGTCCCTGCTAAGGGGACAGACCTGTGCCCGCCTCCTCCACCACGCTCGGCCGCAGGGGAGTGACAGAGACACACAGGGCAAAGCTCTGCTGAGCGCAGGAGGGTTTATTAGGCTCGTGGTGCGGGGTCACTGGGAGGCACTGGGAAGCACTGGGAGGCACTGGGAGGGATCCGGCAGGCAGCAGGACAGCAGAGAGCCCCAGGACCGCGTGGCACAGGCGGCTGGGTCCCCGTCACTTGATGCGAGTGAAGACGGAGGTGCCAACCCTGAGGGGGAGCAGGGTCAGTGGGGTGGGAGCGGGTGCTGCATGGGTGGCAGCGAGGGCCGGGCTCACCTGGTGGCCTTCCAGACGTCCCTGCGGGAGGGGACCCCTTCCCGCAGGAGCCAGGCGGTCTCCAGCGTCTCCTTCCCACGGCGGTCCACGAAGCACTGGCCCACAAAGACGGTGGTGGAGTCTGTGCGGGGTGAAACGGGGGCAGAGGGGGGCTCAGTGCTGGTGGCTCCGAGCGGGGGAACCTCGGTCGCCTCCCTCCGACAGAGAGGCCCTGCCACGCGCCCTGTGCAGACAGACAGACCTCCCTGCCATGCGCCTGGGGTGCAAGTCTTCCCCGTCACCCGGACAGATTTTTGGACAGCAGCCCTGCCCTTTCCCACCGACAAACAGATGAATACCCCGGCCACCTTCCCCAGGTGGGCAGACACCCCTTCCCCATTGCCAGGGCAGACGGAGAGTCCTACCAACCCCCCCCAACAGACAGGCAGACAGACAGACAGACAGACAGCGCTCACTGGCTGCCCCGGGACCATGCCGGTGCTGCCATACCTGCAAACTGCCACTGCACGGTGAAGCCGAAGGTGGGCTGCTGCCCCTTGGTGCCGGGGGGCTGCAGGGCTCCTTGCAGGGGCGACACCAGGATCTGCTTGTCGGTGGCTGCCACCGCGGTGTGGTAGGAGCCAGAGAAGGTCCCATCCATGTCCAAGGCCAGGAGGGTCATGTTGGAGCCTAGCTCGTTCCTCCAGAGGCCCTGCAGGTCACACTGGGGACCGGGGGACAGCACAGGGCGGTGTGGCACGGCACGGCACGGCGAAAGCATGCATCCCCAAAGCCATGCAACCCCACAGCCACACGCGCTGCACCCCTGCGACAGCACAGCTCAGCACGGCTTGGCACAGCTCGGCACGGCATGGCACGGCCGGCAGGCCCCCAGCAGCCCTCACCTTCCCGGCAGCAGCGGGCCGGAGGCCGAGCAGGGCCAGGGCGAGCAGGAGGCAGCAGCGGAGGCTCCCCATGGCCGTGCCTGCCGGGGCCAGGCTCTGCCTGCGCAGCTCCAGCCCCGCTCGGTCCCGTTTATAGCGGCGGGGGCTGCGTGGTGCCTCTGGGCCTCCTGCCAAGGGTCACCCGCTGGTGACGGGCCACCGCCTGTGGTGGCACAGGGGACGCCGTGACGTGGGCGCCACTGCTGGTGCCGGCACGCCACAGGGCAGGGGTCACGGGATCCAGCACATCGTCACCGGCCTGGGACCCCACGGGGTCACCCTCATGCCAAGGGGCGCAGGGAGGTGAAGATTTGGTGCCAACCCTGCAGGGACGGAGGGGGAAACGTAACGGTGGCCCTGTGGGGGACACACATGCCTCTGTGTCCCTCTCTGGTGCCAGGGGTGTAGAGCACTGTGCCCACCAGGTTGCTGCCCAGGGCCCGTGCCTCTGCCCCGCTCACCTGGTGGCTTTCCAGTTGTCACTGGTGCCATCAGTGCATGACCGCAGGAGCCACGTTGTCCTCAGGACCTGTGACCCAGGAGCTGGTGGCACATTGGTCACAGGGCCAGCCCCAGCAGCCTGGTGGCATTTTGGTACCTGTGCCAGTTTCAGTGCATTTGTGGGTAGGGGACACTTCTTGCTCCTATCACCAACCCTCAGGCAAGACCACCCCACCACGGTCCCAGGAACCACAAGACAGACACCTGGACAGTAGTTTATTAAGAACTTAAAATAATAATCCTCTAAAACCTGCTCCCCTGCCTGCCCCAGCTCGCGGCACGGTGCCAGACCAGGCCGGGCGCTGTTGGGGCTGGGATTGTCATCGCCCCCCCCGGGGATTGTTCCAGCCGGACCCCCCCCAGCTGTGGGGGTCAGCCCGGGGGGCTGCGCACTACAGCATCCACGTGTCTACGTGCGGGTGGTGGGGGCGGCCACGTCCTGCACCCAGCCCTGCACCCTACCAGCCACAGCCTGCAGGAGAGGTCACGCTTGCTCCTGGCCATGAGGGGTGCTGGGGAGGGATCCTGCAGGCTGGTGGAGCCCTGGGGAGGGGACAGCACAGGGCACAGCAGCACCTCCCCATCAGCCGCAGGGGTGATGGGACGCAAAGTGTGCCTCCAGCCCCCTCGTGTGCAGCAGGAGGGGCTGGGAGCCCCTCCCAGGCGAGGGGGAGGTAGCTTAGGGGCTGAGGAGGTAGGGAAGGAAAGGGCAAGTTGGGCATCCTTAAAGTGAGGGAGGCACAGGACAAGGTCCCTGCCTTCCAGCCGAGGCCACTGGGCCCAGGTTATCCCCAATGCTTTGCTCGGTGCCACCAGGCACAGGGCTGGAGAGGGCCGGGGGGGCAGGGGGTGCCCGGCCAGCTCGGCTCTCCAGGGCCAGCTGCATGCTCCAGATGCTGAGGGGCCGCATGTAAGCCAGCGAGCGGTAGACTTTCTTCTCACAGTAGGCTTCGGGGGTCTGGAAGGCCATGCCCAGCTGCTCCCACACCGTCCGGTAGCAGCCCTCGGCCGTGTGAAATCCCTCCTGCACCATCCCCTGGGGGAAGAGGAAACCATCAGCGTGTGCGCCGCTTGGAGAGGACACCGGCCACCTCCACCCACCCCACCTCCGCTCACCTCCTGGATCATGGTGGCAGCCAAGGCGTAGACAACGCCGATCCACACCTCGCTGGACTGCACGCTGGAGGTGTCGGGCACGCCGTCGGGCCTCATGCCGTTCACCGCCCCCATGGTGCCGCCGGCAAAGCCCATGACGTTCTTCTCAAAGATGGTCTGCAGGGCGCTGACAACGTGGCTCTTGGGGAAGACCTGCACAGAGAGAGAGGCTTAGTGACCCGGGAGTAGCTTCTCCATAAGAAACTGGATGGAGAACACCTTTTTCTTCCCCAAAGAGAAAAGCAGCTGCTCGGGGGAGATGCAGAACTTCATGCACACTTTCTGGTGGTGACACCTCCGGCATGCATGGTCCACAACCCCCTCCAGCCACCAGCCAAAACCGGTGACAGGCTGGCCACACCGGGACACGCCACGTCTGAATTCCCAGTTACGGCCATGGGAATCTATATTCAGCTCAGCGGAATAAGATAAATCAGGGCTCGTTTTTCACCGCTTTCAGGAGGACTTCAATCCCTCCTGCAGCGAGGCAGGACCGCGGCCCCAGCCAAAGGTTGAGGCGAGCAGGGGCAGCAGGGCGCTGAGTCTGGACCAGCGACACGTCCCGTGGCTCGCTGGGTCTGGCACCAGAGGCTTGAAACTTTCACCCCTAGTAAAAGTTAAAGGCCTGTGAAAGGTCATCGGCGCTCGCTAAACAAACAGACGCTTCTGTAGAACAGGGGAGGAAGTGCAGAACCTGCCCCGCACCCCCACCTGACGGGGGGAAAAACAAGTTATTCAACAAACTGCAGCCAAAAGCTCACGACACTTGGGAGAGCTGAGTAAGCTCTTGCAAAACCAAACCAAAACGGAACAACCCGAGCATGAAAAGGCCAACTGCCCAAGCAGCAGGGACGGTTGCATGAGGACAAAGAGCCCCTGCACGCAGCTGGAAGTAAATAATGCTTTTCCACGGTTTGCTGGGGATGAAAGCCAAAATGCATCGACGCAGGGGCGGTCACCGCCTGGGAGCAGGCTAACCCGCTGGCTTCTGTGGACTCTTCCAGGGAAAGGCAGCAGGTCCCTTTTGTCTGTGCTAAAGCCAGGCATCCGATACAGTCATGTTTCTGGCGTGGCTCTGGATTAAGAGATAAGCGCAAGCATTGTCTGGGAAGCCTCTTCTCCTGCGGGATGGTTCGGGGCAGAGTTTCTTCAGGGCTGAGGTCACTGATTTTTCTGACTTCGCATTCCGTTACTGACCCGTACACGCAGCAGGAACACGTTACAAGCGGGAGTGCTGCCAGCAGAGCGAGGGATCAAAACACGTAAAAAGAAAAAAAAAAAAAATCACCCAAAGAATGGATGACCGTAGTAAACAGAGAAGTTCACCAGTGCAGCCTCCAGCAAACTCAAAGCTCACCAGAGAGCACAGAAAGCAGTGGAGTCCGACGTCAACAAAAACAGAGTCGAGATTTTGGACCGTGCCACATTTTCCACATCCAAAAATGCTGCTGGAGCACCGCGGCACAGGGCTGGAGTAACTGCAGGAGGGCAGCTTCCCAAATCCTGCAGGCTGCTCGCAGGAGAGGGCGCCTGGGGCAACCCCTCAGCACCAGCAGAGGCGACCCACGGCCCTCCGGCACCCGGAGGGGCTGCCCTTTGCTTCCATCACCATCGCAGCGCTCTGCTCTCCAGCAGCGGGGTCTGTCAGGTCTCTGCTGCTCGGAAATAACCCGTAGCAGAGCTCTTTGCTGCCCCGCCGCGTCCCGGGCGCAACGCTACCGCCGCTGCTCTCGCTGCCCCCCTGTTGCACGCCAGCAGTCTCCAGCGAAATTCTTCTCTCACGACCAAACAGCTGCGGCCTTTCGGGCCCCAAACCGGCCTTCGTCTCCTCCAACACACTTAGGACTTCATACCGGGCAGCGCACAGCATGTGGAAACGCGTGTTTTCTCCGTTTTTTTTTTTTTTTAAACAAATACCATTTTGCTGAGAACACAGCCCAGCGGGACCTGGCTAGCAGTGTGCCAGGCTTGGAGGAGGCTGCAGGCTCCTGTCGCACAGCCTGTCCCTAAGCACTCATTATCGCACTGATTAGCCTCAAACAGCCTCCACCCCAGCGCTGCCCCGTGCACAGGAGGGGCTGGAGCCCCCCCAGGCCCACAGCAGGCGCTCACCCTGCTGCAAGCAGAGCCTCCCCCGTCCTCCCTCTCACCTCCAGCTCCCCCTGGTCCAGGCCACAAGCACCCAGGAACCACTGCCCCGCACACTGGTCCGACATGATGCTGCTGGAGGTGTCGCTCCCGCTGCTGTCGTAGTTGTAGTATTTCCCTGGAAAAGGCAACAAAAAAAGGGTAAGCGGGTAGCCGACCCCAGCACCCCTCCCGGCGTGGTTTCCCACCGGTGAGCGCGCACCGTTCCACAGCATCCTCTCGAAGGCCTCCTTGCCCTTCTGCAGGATGCCGCTGTACTTGTGCTGGGTCTCCTTGTCCCCCAGCACCTCTGCCATCTTGCACATCATCCGGACGGCCGCCAGCCACAGCCCACCGCAGTAGGCGCTGCCGGTGCAAGAAGGACAGCAGCGTTGGCAGCGCTGCACGGAGCTCCCAGGACGGCTGGGGAGTGTGTCCCCAGCTCCTGTGCTCCCCCGAGGCTGCTCTCCATCACCCAGCCCTCCTGCTCACCTGGCTCCGTTCACCACCCACGCGTCGTACGTCTGGTCAGCGAAGCCCCCGTTCTCGATCAGCCCGTCGTTATCCGTGTCAAACCTCAGCTCCGACTCCATCACGGCCTGCGGGAGGCAGGAGGAGGTCACGCAGCCCCTCTCGGGATGTCTCCCGTGGAAAGCCGTGGGGTGCCGTGTCACCCCTACCACTGGAGGGGCAGGGTGTCCCCCCCCGTACCTGGCAGACCGGCCACATGTCCCGCAGGTACAGCGCGTCGTGCGTCAGGTAGTAGTCGCGGTACACCTGCAGCACGAACTTCAGGTTCAGGTCCTTCCAGTTGGCCGTGTCGTGAACCAGGTAGGCGTTGACGCGCTGCCAGGGCTCGTCGTCTGCGCGGGGACGGAGCGGATGCAGCAGGGCCACAAGCAGCTGCCGGCCCCGCTCAGAGACAGGAGGTCCCCAAAGCACCACGCCGAGCAGCACTGCGGCAATTTATCGCACCCACTGCGGCCCTGCTGCTCACCATCCCTCCGTCTCCCTTGCGTGAGCTCCATGCAGAGCGTGCACTGCCGTCCCCGTCCTGCACCTCCAGCGCCACCCAAGCCTCTTACCACTTCTCTCTCTTACAGAGAAAGGGACGTGCTGCACCCCTCACCTGGGTCCCCGATGTCGTGGGGCACCACGTTCTTCAGCTTCACCTGGGCTGTCTGGCCGCTCATCAGGTACTGCCGTGGCTCCACGTCCTCGTTTACCACCGTGACGGCTGGAAAGGGCACGGGGTGTTAGCAAGGTAGGAAGCACTGCAGCGAGCCCCATGGTCCCCAGCCCATGCTATGAAGCCAGGCTTGAGGACCCCACGTGGCTGTAAGCAAGGCAGTGGCATCAGCCAGGGTGGGGAGGGAAGCCCAGGGGGCTCAGCCCCCAGCACAGGGCTCAGCTCCCTGCTGGCGGAGCCCATCCAGAGCATCAGGGTCTGCAAACAGCCCCACGCTTCTCCTCGAGGGGCACGAGGAGACCTGTTGGCATCAGGGACTGCCCTAGCACAGCAAGAGCATTTCCAGTGCTAGACAGAGATGCCAAGAGGCACCAACAGGGCATGGCACAGGGGGTTCGCAAATCCCAGGGCTCGGCAGGGGGGCTGGAGGGGGACGCTGGCTCTGCAGCGCCAGCAGAAGGCATCCCAAACCCTCCACAGCTCACCGATGTCGTACTGCAGGCTGATCTGCAGCTTGGGCCACAGCATGACGAGGGCGAAGGAGGCGTAGAAGTGGACGTCGTAGGTGTTGTACATGCGGTACTCCTGCCCTGCAAGCACCGGAGAGGCAGTGAGGGAGGAGAGACCCGCCATGGGGACCTCAGGAAGGGCAGGTCTCCCTCCTCCCCGTGCCACGCAGGGCTTCAACCCGCAGGGGCTGCTCAAACTGCCCGGGGACAGCAGGGGGAGGATGCTTTTGGGACTGTCCATACTGTCCCTGGGATTTACCTTCTAAATAAGCAAACCTTCCGTACTCCCGCAGGACAGGGAGGAGGTGGGACAGGCTGGCTACCCCCGGCCCCTGCAGCTCCTGGGGGAGGCAGTCGTGGGGCAGCTCCAGCCAGACGGTGCCCCCGTCCGTCACAAAGTACAGCTCGTTGAACAGCGCCGACTTGTACCAGGAGGGCAGCTGGCTGCGGGGGCAGAGAGGGGGGGGGGGGGGGGGGGGAAAAAAAAAACCACCCCCTGCCCCCCCCGGGGGTCCCCAGGGGGTCCCTCCCCCCAAAGCCCCC
>NC_048926.1:10582319-10608538 GCF_011077185.1 Oxyura jamaicensis | reverse complement strand
AAAAAAATCAGCCTCCGTGCCCCCCCGCTGTCCCCTGTGGGGTCACTGTCCCCATCTGTCCCACCTGTTCTCCAGGACTGGCTTCTGCCACGCGTCGATCTTCCTCTCCCACTCCTCGTAGTGCGCCAGGGCGTAGCGTGCCAGGGCGGGAGCTGCGTCTCCATCGCTGCCGAAGAAGCGCGTGTACCGCCTGCCGAGAGCAGTTCGGGGTCAGGGCTCAGCCCAGGGGACACCCCGGGGAGCCCGGCCACCCCAGCAGCTGTCCCCAAGCCGCCCACCTGAGGTGCAGCTTCTCCTTCGAGCCAAAGTGGACGCGGGGCATGTCCCACGCCAGGGCCAGCTCCAGCGTCCGGTGGCCCCGTGCGGGCACCGTGCAGGTGGCACACACGGCGGCTGCCGTCACCTCCCCCTTTGCTGTCACCTTGCTGCTACCTGCCAGGAAAATTAGGTTAAAAAAAAATGTCCACGAGTGTCCAGGGAAGCCCACAGAGCCCCAGGGGAACAAGGCTTTTGGGGCATGCCCCAGCGCCCTGCGCCCCGCAGGGTACATCCACTGCGTTCTGGAGATGGCATTAAGCGCACGTGAGTAACTGCTTTTTGCAACCAGGGCAAAAATACCTGCTGTGGGCGGAGGGGGTTAAAAAAAAGTCATGGAAGCAGAGGAACAAATGAGGCAGGAAAACCAGCAGGCACGCGTGGAATGGCTGGCACACCCCGTCACCGGGACCGCGTGGCTGCCAGCCCAGGCACCGGCACTTTGTGGCGACAGCCGTCGCCTCCAGCTCTCCGAAGGGTGCTTGAACTGTGCCCTTATTTAAGAAGCACCCTCAGGCGAGCAGGTAATTATATGCTGGTCCTGACATGTGTAGCAGGTAAACTCATTAAGGCAACGATTTTCACAGGAGCACAGATCCTGCCGACGATAACAGCGAGCGTGCACGAAGGACGGCCGCATCCCGGTAGCTCCGCGTGCCCTTGCGGATGGCAGGTAGCAGACAGCTTTCCAGAAATATTTATGCAAATGATGACATAACTCAAGCTTCACGAAATCCTGCAGAGGCCCGGCGCCAGCACTGCAGATCCGTCAGCGTTATCTCGTTTGCAGGCTGGCCTTGGTGGCGGCAGCAGGTTACCAGCACGCGCTGCGAGGTGCTGCCCCGCTCGAAATCAGCCTGCTGCGGGAGCGAGCAGGCAGCTGAGGATGACGCAGAAGCAACAAGGAAATACCAGAGACCTTCAGGAAACCCTCGCAGCAACAAGAGGGCAGCACACTGTGAGACTCGGGAGCTGCTAAGCGCTCCCTAAACAAATGGGAACCGGCTCGGCTGGCGGGTCTGGCGGCACGAACTCGAGGAAGGCGGCCGGGCACACAAACCTCAGGTGGACGGGACATTGGGACGTGCAATTAATGCAGTCTGAGAACAGCCCTGAAATGGTGCAAGCAGCTCGCGGGGAGCCACAAGGTCAGCACGACAGACACCGGGGAATTTGGATATGGACTGAACCCTACTTCAGCTCCCTAGATCTGGAGTCGGGAACAAGCCCCAGCATCACGGAGAGCAGGGCTGGCTCCACAGCTCTGTAGCCCCGTGGAGCAGCTGGCAGCCTTAAAGGCAGCTCTGTGCTCTTCCTGCACCCTACAAAGGGACAGGAAGGACCTTTCCATCGGGACTGACTCCCTCCACTCCTGGGGGAGGTTCCTGCAGACACCACGCATCCCATGTCCACAACAGGGCCCCAGGAGAAGGGAAACCCACCCTTGCTTATGCACGGCTGGAGCCCCCCTTGGGCCCTCATGATACAGCACTCACCAGTGGGGGACTCCAGCTTGCCGTCCTGCAGGAGGTCTTGCCATACATCCCTGCACGACCCCGTGGGATCAAACGCGGTGAGGTGGGTGACGACCGTGCCAGCCTGGGGACGAGGAGAGCATCAGGAAACGGCTCCCACCCCGAAGGGGCAGGCGATGTGATCGGATCCCACCCAAGCTGTACTTTTGGCAACAACAACCCAACAACGATCCTACAGCCCTAAACTTGCTCCCCATTGACCTCCAAGCCTGCTCTCCTGGCGACCTGTGAGCTTCACCCTCAGCTTCTCTTCCTGCAGACCCCACACAGCACCCAGCTCCGGGGCTGTCCCCAGCCCAGGGCCACCACGGGCAACCCTCCCCGTGGCACACCCCACCCCTGCTGCCAGCCCTCACCTTCTCCCGGGCAGCCACAGCAAGCGTGAAGGGGTTCGTGGGGGTGCAGTGGTGCAGCAGGACGCCGGCCACCCGCTCGCCGCCCTCCTGCAGGGCGAAGGGCTCGTTCCAGTGCCCCCCGCTCTTGTCCTCCTTCGCGCCCATGCCGTTCTGCATGCTGAACATGATGGAGACCTCCACGGGCTCCTCGTTGCCGTTCTCCACCTCCCAGATGAACACTGCCACCGGCAGGCTGGAGTCCTGGGGGGACACAACGCCGCGTGCAGGGCTTGCAGTGCTCGGGACGGCTGAGCTGAGGGGATCCGGGGAGCATCTGGTGCCCAAATCCAGACGCCGGGCAGCACGCAGAGCGGTGCTGCAGGCTCAGGCGGGTGTCTCAGCGCAGTGCCTGCTGCCAGCCTCGTGTGCCTCGCCAGGGTAAGAGCGAGGTCAGGGCTGTCGGCAGCTTCCCACCCTCGCCTGGGGCTGGGGAAGAGCAGTGGAGATGGGAAAAACATTGGGAAAGCCCAGCTGGGAAACCCCAGCTAATAAGCAGCCCTTCCCTTGGGGACGTCAGGCAGAAGGCAGCTGTCGTGCTCAGGAGAGGCTGAGTGAGCGCCCAGCCCGGCTGACCCGCACGTGAGGGCTGCGGGTGTCCTCAAGCCTTGCTGCTGAGCCTGCGGGCAGTAGGACCTGCATCTCGGGGTGGGCAGGAGCTGGGACTGTCACCCAGCAAAAGCCAGGGCAGGGAATACGCAGGACACAGTGTGAAAGCACAGAGAAGGGAAAGGAGCAGCTGCCGGAGCTGGAAGGGACAACCCCTGGCAGCACCAGCCTGGATTTCACAAACACCGCCAGCAGCTGGCAGCAGGGATGGGAAATTAGGACCAAAAAGTCCAGGCTGGGAAAGAAAAATTAACACGGAGGAAAGCCTGGCTGACTTCTAACAGTGCCTCGGCAGCATCTCTGCAGCTCTCCAGGAGCACTGGGGCCGTCATCACAAAGACACCACCTTATCCCCCTGCTCCTCCCAGGGCAAGGGCATAACCACAGCAGCATGCCAGGGCACAGAGCGATGCTCGGGGCTTGCCTCACCTTGTAGTCATGGGGGATGACCGGGGAGACCTGTCGGCACGTGAGCACCACGTTTTGCCCCGGCAGCTCGTAGACCATCCAGGCACGGGGATACAGCGCATGGTAGAAGGCGTAGTGCCCGCAGTACCCCCAGTTCCAGCCCTGCAGCGTGCTGGGTTTCTCCACCGACAGGACCTGCTGGTAAACCGTCTGCCCCTTGCGACGCAGGCACACCGTGAACTGGGGAGGAAAGGAGCACATGGGGGGCGAGATGAGCCCCGCTGCGGGGGTCTCAGCGGCACAGGCTGGGCGCAGCGTGCAGCCCCACACCGGCCCCGCTCCCCGAGCTCAGCATTTTGGGGACCAGGCGCCTCGGAGCCCTACCTGGTTGGCGATGACCGTCCCGTAGTGGTATTTCCCGGGGTTCAGCTGCCAGCGGCAGAACTCGCCGCGCCAGCCGCGCGTGATGGTGCCGCCGCCGATCCCGCCCAGCGGGCAGCCTGGGGGACACAGGGATCAGCGCTCCCCTCTTCCCGGCCACCCCACCACCCCCGTGTGCCTACGGGCTCGGGGAGGTGCCCACAGGGTCCCCTCGCCAAGGGGGTGGATGCTGCCGTCGCCTCCCACGACACCCAAACCGGAGCTCACCGTAGATCTGCTGTAGAGGCACGGCACACAAGAGGTCAATGAAGGCAGACTTCTTCTCTATGCAGGTTTTCTTGTACCACCATCTGAAATACCTGCAAGGAAACCGGGAGGAAGGGTGATGCACGACTGAGCCAGGCGGTGCCCAGACATCTCCTCGCTGAGGATCTGGATGACCAGGATGGTGCTTGCTGCTGAACCATCTGCTTGCCTGTGCAACCAGACGGGACAGACACACAGCCCCGCAACATGATGCTAAACGGGGACAGCAACGGGGAAAGGCTTTTCCAGCAAATCTGGGGGCGACGGCAGCCTGCTCCCTGGTTTGGGAGGCTAAGGCCAGCTTTGCTGGCGGAGGTCGGAGGCGCCAGGAGAACCGGCCCGTCCCGCTGCTGCTATCTGTGGCTGCATCTGCTGCCGCTGCTCCTCTCTCGGCAGCCCCGGTTTGGCAGCACGCTCCCCCAAGGGAACGTGCCTTCACCCAGCTGCTCCGTGGTGCATTTCTGGCTCAGAGAGGGAAGGAGCACCCCCAGAGCTGCTTCTGCTGCTGCCCAGGGCCACCCAGACCCTCAGGAGGGTTGCAGGGAAAGCCGTGTTCCCCCTGAAGCAGCTCTCCTGGAAGCACATAGCGGAGGGGACTGGGATTTTACAAGCAGGAGAAATCCGTCCTGCTCTGCAGCACGACGAGCCACACCGGGTCCACAGGGCATTGCTTTCCATGCAGGCTGTGGAATTAAAACCCGTCCAGGCAGCACCCAGCTCGCCCCAGCACCCTCTGCTGCCAGCACATCCTGGTGCACACGAGGGCACCAAGCCCCATAGGGCTGCACAGGGGCAGCCCCGGGAGCAACAGGTCCCACCCCAGGGGGGTCAGCACCCCACTTCACATCCTCCAAAGGTCTGGGATGTCCCCTTATGGGACCCCACGGCCACCCTGGGATGGTGCAGGAGCTTTCCAGGTGCCACAACAGCTTTCGAGGGCACCCTGCAGTGCGTTCCCTCCGTGCAATAGGCAGGGGTCTCCGTTTATTTGGCACCCACATGCCGGGTTTCAGTGGCTCGAACCCACAGCCTGAACCCCCAGACCATGCAGCAGCACCCAGGATCTAATCAGCCCCGTGGCCAAGCACAGCCCCATCCACCCAGCTGGTGGCACGAGGGGACTGGTGGAGGCAGCCTTGGCCACATCCTTGGTGCCGGCGGCTGATGCCGAGCTTCGCGCTGCCGAGTGACCCCTTCGATCCCCAAATCCCTTTTCCCCACATCTGCCCGAGGAGCTGCCACCAGCACGTCCCCACCGAGGTGGGGAAGGGGACGGGTGAGCGGTGGCCTCCACCTGGAGCCTCCAGGGGAGGCCGGGAGCAAGGCCGAGAGTGGAAAAACAGAGACAAACGGTGATGTCAAGCAAGGAAACCACCGAATGGGGCAGGACGGGTACCGGGGCGGCACGGCACTCGGGGGTGATGGGGGTGGGGGGGGCACAGTGCCTCCCAGTGCTCCCAGTGCCTCCCAGTACCCCCAGCACACAGCATCACCCCACCCCTACCTCCCCCCCATCTCGCCGCTCCCACACCGCGATGACACCGCTGATACCACCCAGCTCCGGGACTCACTCCCCGTACCCCGCCCGCTTCCCAGGCCCCCCCCCCCCCCCCCCCCCCGGTTTCCCCCCGGTTCCCCCCCGCCGCCGTTACCGCAGCGCCATGCCGACGTGCCGCAGGACGTCGCGGAGCGGCACGTCCCCGGCTCCGTAGGGTCTGCGCGGCTGCGGGAAGCGGTGCGCCAGGCAGAGCCGCCAGCCGGCCGCCGGCACGCCGCGGCCCCGCGCCGCCCCCTGGTAGCCCCGCATCAGCGGCCCCGCGTCCGCCATGGCCCCGCCGCCCGCCGCGCTCCGGGCGCGCCCTCTTCACCGGCGCGCCACGCCCCTGGCCACGCCCCCTCTGGCCACGCCCCCCGTCCCCCCCGTGGCCGCGCCCAGCGGCGGAGCCCGAGCGCGCTCCGAGTGGTGACGGAGGTTGCCGGAAGTTGCCGAGCGCCGCCCGAGGGTTGCCGAGCAGCTTCCCGAGCGCCGCCGGAAGTTGCCGAGCGGCCCCCGGGGCGCTGTGGGGGAGGCCGCGGTGAGTGCGGGCCGGGGGGCGAGGGGACGCTGCCGGGAGTGTGACCCCCGCCCCGTCACCCCCCAGATCCCGGGGGGTTGTTCCGTGGTTCGGGCGGCCCTTAGGGGATGGGGAAGGGGAGTAGGGCCGGGGCCTGGCTGTTCTCGGCCTGTGTGAGGGCGCTGGGCCTGGCTTACGGCGTCGGGCCTGGGCCTGGGCTTGGGCCTGGGCCTGGGCCTGGGCCTGGGGGGGAGGGGCTGGGGACATCGCTCTGCCCCCCCCCCCCCCCGGGGGGGGGGCCCGGGGGGGGGGGGGGGGGGGGGGGCTTTCCCCCCCCCCCCCCCGTGGGTGTCTGACCTCGTGGGTAGGGCTGGGGGTGTTCTTGTCCCCCCCCCGAGGGTGTTTCTCTCCTGTGGGTAGGGCTGGGGACATCCTTGTCTCCCCCGTGGGTGTCTGTCTGCTATGGATATGGCTAGGCCCACCCCTGTTGCCCCACCGTGCGTGTTCGCCTGCTGTGGGTATGACTAGGCCCACCCCTTTACCCCCATGGGGGTCTCTGCCTGCTGTGGGTATGGCTTAGGCCATCCCTGACCCCCCTCCACCATGGGTGTCTGTTCCCTGTGGGTATGGCACCCCTGTGCCCCCACCATGGGTGTCTGTCTGCTGTGGGTACGGCCAGGGACATCCCTGTCACCCCCCTTGGCGGTGTCTGCCCACTATAGGCACAGCTCAGGTTATCCTTGTCCTCCCCAGTGGTTGTCTGCCTGCTGTGGGTATGACTGGGGGTGTCCCTGTCCCCCCCCCATGGGTGTCTGTCTGCTGTGGGCACAGCTGGGGCCATCCCTGCCCCCCCCCCCCAACCCGCATGTGTATCTGCCCCGTGTGGGTATTGCTAGGGCTATCCCTGTCCCCCCCCGTGGGTGTCTGCCTGCTGTGGGTAGGGCTGGGGCTGTCCCTGTCCCCCCCCATGGATGTCTGTCTGCTATGGATATGGCCAGGCCCACCCCTGTCACCCCACCATGGGTGTTTGCTTTCTGTGAGTATGGCTTAGGCCATCCCTGTCCCCCCCCACGGGTGTCTGTCTGCTGTGGGTATGGCCAGGGACATCCCTGCCCCCCATCCATGGGTGTCTGCCCCCTCTGCATATGGCTAGGCCCACCCCTGTCCCCCCACCATGGGTGTTTGCCTGCTCTGTGTACAGCCAGGGTCATCCTTGTCTCCCCCCGGCATGTCTGCGCACTGTGGGCACAGCTGGGGCCATCCCTGTCCCCCTCCGGTGTGTCTGCCTGCCGTGGGTATGGTCGTGGCCATCCCTGTATCCCCCTGTGCCCCTGCCTAGCCCTTCTGCTCCACAGCACCGTCCCAACTCTTTCTCTCTCCCTCCCTCTCCCCGTGCCCGCAGTTCCCTTTGGCAGGCGTGCAGCGGGGCCGTCCCAGCCATGATCGAGGTGGTGGCCAAGCTGGGCCGTGGGCCCGTCTTCCTGGCCGGGGAGATGCTGGAGTGCGTGATCACTTTCACCAACCCTCTGTCGGCGGCCTCCACCTCTGCCAGCAGGTACGGCGGCACCGGGCCCTGTTCCACGCTCACCCCCACAAAGGCAGCACCAGCACGGAGCAGACAGGGGTACCCCAGCAGGGCTGTGGGGCTGCGGTGCCAGCTCAGCCACCGGTGACTTCCCCACCCAAGGTGCTCCCTAATGGTGCTTCGTGCCATCTCCATTTCAGGGCGGAAACTGAGCTAATAATTCTGGTTTTCTGCCCCCAAGGAAGAGGCTGGGAAAAAAGTATGCGGGTAGAGGCGCTGGGAGAGGTGCTTTTAAGGGCCCCTCAAGTGGCAGCAGAATTGCTGGCAGAAAATGAAGCCAAACTGGCTATCAAGGCAGGATATCTAGTTACACCGGAGTGAGTCTCTCGGGGCAACAAGCAGGCAGCGTCATTATTTCCTACGTCTGTGGAGGGAGCTGAGGCAGCAGTGTCATCCCTGCTTCCAGAGCTGGCAGTAGCCAAAGGGGCGAGCGGTGCCCGGAGGGAAGAAGAGGCCGACTTCCACACAGCCTTTTCTGTGGCCCAGCCTTCGGGCACTCCCCTCTCCTTGACTCAGCTGTGCCCAGAGCAGGCGCTGAGCAAAGGTGACCAGCTAAGGAGCTTCCTACCTTGGCTCACGGCAGTGACTCACCCGAAGCCTCAGTGTCAGCAGTGTGTGGCCTTGTCTGGTGTTCCAGGGGTGGAGGTGGTTTTCCTGCCCTGTGTCCTTCCTTCCTGGGAAGTGTTGATGTCCTGCCCGGTCAGGTTCAGCACCTTTGTATCACCAGTATGACTTTCAGAGGTGGCAGCTTTGATGGAACCGCTTCCAGCGCTCGCAGTCTCAGCAAAGCAGCCTATTGCGTTACCACTGGAGGACTCTTTTAAATTGTCTTCCTTAACTTTCTACCACTTCATCCTTGTTTCTCTTGCCTGCTGAGCTAAACATTCAAATTCAGCCACGCCATAAGCATCGAGCTTTCCAGAGCTTTATCTCGTGGGGAGGTGGTGTTACTCTCCCCACTTCTGAGAGCATGGCTCTGGGCTGACTGCTCAGAGGGGAGCTGTGGCTTCTGAAACACGTGGGACTGCACAGGTACATGGTGGGGCAGTTTTGGAGGTTCACAGACTAGTTTTGGAAGGTTTCTTTGGGAACCTCAGGCCTGTCCTGGTGCCTATGTAACAGCCTCATGAAAAAAGGAGAGTTTTCAAAATAAATAAAAAAAAGCAAGCTACTGACAGTCGGTTAAATCATAGGAACGGGAACAGCTAATGGCTTGGTGGTTAAAGGCTGAAGCTGTAGGTCCTGTAAGGGCAGCGGCCAGAACAGCGCAGAGTGTCTGTGACACAGCTAGACCCCTCAGGAAAGAGAAGCTTCCAGCGCCAGCGCGTGGGGCTGTGCAGATGGAAGAACTGCAGCGTGTATTTCAAGCACAGGAACGGGAGTCAAGGGCAGTAAGTACCGGCAGAGAGTGAGCTGGGTTGAGGCGTGTGAGGCATTCCAGAAGCGAAGCTGCCCTGCCCCAAGCCATGGACTGTGGCTGGTGTGGGCTTCAGAAGAAGCTGTAGGGAGAAGGGAGAGGATCCTTGTGTGTCCTGATGGCTGGATGAGGTCTGCTGGACGGAAGGCACACACAAATTGTGTTTGTCTGTCTGGCTAATGAATTAAAACAATTCAGCAGCATATCATCGGGCAGTACTGAGAATAAATGAAAAATATTCAAAGTGCTGTGTTTGAAGGTGCTGTAATTATGGTAAGCTGACATTAAATTGTTCAGCATTGTCTCTTGTGTAAGGCACTTCCCTGCTTCCACGCAGCAGACACCTTATGGAAGAAAACCTTAGGGCAGCCCTTACGAAAAGCCACTCTGGTGCTTTTGGAGGCACAGAGCTGCGGCTTTCAGGGCTGGAGGTGTCTGGGCAGAGGATCCAGCGTGTGTTCAGAGGGCAGCCAGTGCACACATGAGATCAAGTACTGCACAATTAGGCAGTACTTGATTAGCAAGGTCTTTCCCTGGTTCGTCTGCACGTTCAACTGGTTTGATTAGTCACACCGAGGGATTCCCGTGTGCCACAAAAGATCCCGGTAGAGCCTAAAGTTCTGGTGTCAGTGCTTACTAACCGGATTGTGATGTTGGGTAACACCAGGGGAGCCGGACACCGGCTAAATTCACGAGTCTGCCATTGTTCCTACAAGTCTCTAAGAACAGATACGGGGTCAGGAGCCTGGAAGATGTCTGCAGAGCCATGGGAGGTGCCCATGGGGTGACCCTCAGAGGGGTCCTGAGGGGGTTGGAGGGGTCCTGGAGGTGGCTTTGGGTCAGTGCCCCGCTCAGGTTTGCCGTGGAGGCATATATATAGGGGGGGCTTTGAGGATGGCTTCAGCAGCAGTAAAGCAGGGCCTGCTTCATTCCCAAAAAGCGTTCACGTATGGAGAAGGGCAGGAGAAGCTGCTGTTCTCCATCCTGTGCTCACTGCCACCCAGATGGAAGCACAGAGTGAGTTTTGCTTTTCTTTGCCCTCAGCGAGATGCTGGCATGGGCCAGCGCCCAGATCCACTGCCAGTTTCACGCCAGCGAGAACCGGGTGGCGCTTCCCCCCTCCGACGGCAGCAAGCACGATGTGCAGGCAGAAAACGAGACAGTCTTCGTCCCCAACAGAGGTGAGCGCTCCCTGTTACTCGGGCAGGGAAGCTGAGCAGGAATCAAGCAGGCTGTAAGGTGTGTGCCCGAGCCCCTGCTGGCTTCCTGCTGTAACTCCCTGCTGCGTGGCCACCGCAGGACCTCATTAATGCTGAGATCACAGCGGTGCTAGCTTGGAGCAAAGCGGGAGGGTTGTCGGTCCAGCTGTTCTGGGAATGTCTCACAGTCTGACCAGGACGTGAGATATTTCCTCCTCGGCCCCTTCTCTTCCCCATTCCTCCCGTGAGGGTGAGGCACGGATGGCCCCAGGTGCAACAAGTGCCCCCCTCAGCCCGCGCCCCAGGGCTGGCCAGGGGCAGCGCTCACATGTGGTTCCTCTCTTCCAGGAGAGCGGGGTCAGTGTATCCTGTCGACACCACCAAAGATCCTTTTCTGTGACCTGCGGCTGGATCCCGGGGAGTCAAAGTCCTGTGAGTCCTGTCTGCTGTTTCCCCTGCTCAGAGGGTTCACATTTGGGGAGCCCCACTCTCTAGCTGGTTCTGCACACCTGAGTGCTGCCAGCAGCCAGCCCTGGTGCTCGCAGGAGGCGAGTGCTGGGAAGTGAGTGCTAAGGCACACAGCCAGAATCTGTTCTCCACATGCTGCAAGGTGTCCCTCAGCTCTGCCCCTGGCCCGTGTCCTTTGGCACAGCTCCGTGGTGCAGGTGCATGGCGTGAAGCGTTCCGAAATACCTGGCTGCAGCTGCAGGAACAGCTGCACGCGCCTGCATTCCCCTGCCTTTATTTCTTCAGATGCACTGGAGCATGCCTGGAATTTAGGCTGGCACCCTCTGCAGGTGTGTGCTTCCTCTTCAGGCTGGGGATGTCCTGGGGATTGCTGTCTTCCTCCTGCTCTAATTTCCCTGACCTTTCTGCCAGGAAAGGGAGCACTTCTCATCTTCCCTGGCTCAGAGCTGTCTGCTGTGCCTCCAAAGCTCTCAGTGTTCTTCCCGTGGGCCCCCTTTAAGCTCTCCTTCATCGCTACTTTCCCTTTTGCGTTTTGGAGAGCTTTTTATCCTTTTCAGAGGAAATCTGCAGCAACTGATTTCCGTAGTTCCAGGGAATGTTTTGTACCAGGAGCTTCTACCTGATCAGGCAGCTGTGAAAACGCAAGTGTGTGCTGTGGCCGCTGGGCTGGTGGCTGCTGACCCAGCCTGTCACCTTGTGCCAGATCTCCGCACTGCCGCTTGGCATCAGGCTCTGCAGGCTGCGCGTGGGCGTGTTCCTCGGGATGTCCCAGCAGGGATCCATCCGAAAGAGGTGATGGACACCTCTCAAGTCGCAGAGTGATGAAGCCTCTGATGGAAGAGGCTCTGCTGGAGCGTTCAGCAGAGCTGCGAGAGTGAGCACGGAGCTGTGTGACGTGCTGCTTTTGATCAGCCCAGGTAGCTGGGGCAGATTGAGGGGACTTCCTTGCCTGGCAGCATGGCAGGTGGAAGGTTTGTTGCATGTGGTGCCACAGTGTGCGACTCCAAAAGGCCCACTGCGTGGCCAGGCTGTGCCAAGCTGCTCACGCCAGTCCCACCGTGTGGAGCTGCTCCCCTCACACGAGGCCGCAGCTGGCACGCTTGCGGGCCATTCCTGGGGGCTCCTGCCAGCTCCGTGGAGGCAGAGTTAAGGCTGTGTGGGTGTGTATCTTAATTCTTCATTTCCTGTTTTTCAGAAGTTTTGGGTTTTGCTGCACAGCTTGGAAAGGCAGAAAGAAATCAAGAGATCTGAATTCTGCTTCGGCAAAGCACCGTGCTATTAAACCGTGGCAGGAGTTGGCACTTAGGGCTGAGGTTGTGTGAGGCTGTCGCTTGATAGAAGGCCTTGTTTTCAGTTGCTTATGAGCTTCTTCCCCACTGTCTTCCCCGTGTTATGGTACCTATATGTTGAAGGTGACTCACCTCCCGTCAGCTTGACATGCTGCCCAGACTGAGCTCTTTAAATTTGTCACCATAAAACATTTTTTCAAGCCCTCAAGTCATTTCTGTGGCTGTTTCTGCCTCCCCTCTGGTGTTGCAATACCTCTAAATACTTGGTAGGGAGGGGAGGAAATGGAGGCAGCCTCAACACAAGCCAGAGGGTACGGCGGGAGGGTCGGGAAGCATCTGAAGTGCCAGGAATGTGTTTCCTCCCGGGGCCCGTGGGGAGGCTGGCCTTCCAGAGGCTTCCTGAGACTCCGCATTCCTGTGCCAGGCAGCAGGCGCCACGCATTGCCCATCTTCCTCCCCACATGCCCCAAAACACAGTGGTCTCTGCTCAAGTTGTCCTCACTGGAAGTGGAGACCCTCGTGAGCAGTTCTACTAAACCTGCTGCAGGGGGTTGCAGTGGTCTACAGCAGCACTCCTGAGCCCTCCTCTGAAATTCCTGGTCTTCCTCTCTGTCAGGGCAGTTCTCAGCTTTATCAGCACCTCGGTCCAGCGGGACTGCCTATTGTTTTGAGGTGTGAGAACCTGTGGGCTCTGGTCACTCGCGTGGGCTTTTTTGTCTTTCCAATCCTCTTTTTTTTTTTTTTTTTTTGAGTCCCGAAGTTATATTTAAAACACAACCCTAGCGTTTGATCTAAGCCTCAACGTTTAGGATGTGCCAGAGCTGGGGAAGGATCTGTGGTTTAACAGCAGGATGCTGCCCTTCCTCTGGCAGCATGCGTCTGCGTCACGGTGGGCAAGCCAGAGGTGGAGACTTCTCACAGTCCACTGCTTGCGTCTCTCTCCATACACAGCCTGCAGTTTGGGAAGGCTGCAGAGGTGTTCACGTTGCACTGAGAACTGCTGGGGGTTGTGCAGTGAACGAGGGGCTTTGAGAGCGCTGAGTGTGCTGCAAAGCCGGGCCCTGGCATCTCGGGGGGCTCAGGATCAGAGTGTTTGTGGTCCGAGTCACCACTGCAATGGGGCATTACTCTGCAGGTTGCTGCAAAGGTCTCTTAATTGTTCCTTAGCTGTTGAGACCCAGTGCTGGTAAGCTTCAGAGGAAAACACAGGAAGGAACTAATTTTTGTTGCTGTTTGGGGCTTGCTTGTATAAAGTGAATATCAGAAGAGGAATGAGGCATTGATCAGCATCCCTCTGCCTCGAGTATTACGTGTGCATAAATGAGGCACAGCCCCGAGGAAACCGTGGCACGTGACTGCTGCTCGAAAGTCGTGTTTATGTGGTACGCGAAGGAAGCGTGCAGAGGCAAATTCAGGTTGAAATTGTGATGAGCAAGTTCAGTTTGTATTCCTGGATTTTACACCTTTCACATTCTTTCGAGGCACAATTTGTATACGCTGGAAGCAATGTCTGGATGATGATGCATGTGAGGTGAGGGGTGCCGGTGCAGGGAAGCTGGGGATGCGCTTGGACCACTCAGGAAAGAAAACTGTCAGCACGATGAGACAGTGATCAGGAGCCTCCTTGCCAAGCAATCCTTTCTGTGCTCGTTGCAGACTCATATTGTGAGACGCTGCCCATCGACGGCCCTCCCTCCTTCCGGGGACAGTCGGTGAAGTACGTGTACAAGCTGACCATCGGCTGCCAGCGCGTCAACTCCCCGATCAAGCTCCTGCGCGTGCCCTTCCGCGTCCTTGTGCTGCACGGTAAGGCCACACGCCGACCTGCCCTCGGGCATGGTCTGCAGCCTGCCCCGCTGACTCTCGCCTTCTCCCCAGGCCTCAAGGATTACCAGTGCCCACAGGATGAGGCCGTCGCGCCCTCAAACCCCTTCCTGGAGGAGGAGGAGGGCTTGAAGAAGGACTCTCGCCTGGCGGACCTGGCGACGGACCTGCTCATGGCAGCCACCTCCCGACGCAGCCTGCGTAGGTCGCTTCCCCTGGGCGAACCTGCTGCCCCCACTTGTGCACGAGGCAGGCAGTGCCTGCCGGCCTGCCCCCTTCCCCACTTGGTGCTTGCTGCAAAAATTCCCTTGCTGGCAAAGCAAGGCTCTGTCTGTGGCTGTGGAGCTGCTCGGTCAGGGCCCGCTCGAATCAGAGTTTCCCGCAGGCTCCTCCACGCCAGTGTGGTTTGCTGTTGCTCACTGCTGACCTTTCCCGAGGGAAATGCTGCTTCCAGGGCCTGTCCTTCATTCCCAAGCAGCCAAGCTGTGTCTGATGGGCTCTTTGGGTAACCCAGGCTGCGGTGTGGAGCACAGCCTCCTCCTGCTGCAGCTCTGCCCCCCTCTCTACTTTCTCCATAGACCTGTACAATATCAGCAACAGCCGCGGGAAGGTGGGGACCTTCTGCATCTTCAAGACCGTGTATAAGATTGGAGAGGATGTCATCGGGACCTTTAACTTCTCAGAAGGAGACATCCCGTGCCTGCAGGTCAGCGCTGGCTTTGGGTTCACCGTGGGGAGAAGCAGAGCTTTTGGTTGGGCAGTGGGAGAAGGGATTGGGGTAGCACTGAGCTGCTGGGGGGTTTCTGGTGAGGTCTCAGTGGGAGGCAGCTGGGGAAGGGCTCCGGTTCTCAGCTCACTTGGACAACGGAGGCCCAAGAACAGTGCAGCTGTGTGAGTGTGAGTTCTCTGCTGGTTGCCCTGCAGTTCTCAGTGAGCCTGCAGACAGAGGAGAGCATCCAGGAGGAGTTCCAGCGCCGGCGAGGGCAGCCCGTCTCCTTCAGCACGCACGCCCGTCATCAGGAGGCCTGCCTGCACACAGCCCAGAGCAGCTTCAGCCTGCCCATCCCGCTGAGCTCGACCCCAGGATTCACCACCAACATCGGTCAGTGCCCTGCTCGTCCCCACAGGACAGCCATGTCCCCAGCCCTGCCTCTGCTGCCCTCCTCCTGCTGGCAAACCCTCCACGGGGCCCTGTGGTGTGGGAGGAAGCCGGCCCTGTGCGAGTGGGAATTATTTGCTTGTCCCCTTGCCAGCACAGAGGCAGCTGCTGGCCCTGTGGTGTCGGCTGCTGACCCGCCTCTTGCCTGCAGTGTCCCTGAAGTGGAGGCTGCACTTCGAGTTTGTGACCTCTGGGGAGTCAGCGGGGACCTGCCTCGTCCGTGGGAGCCAGCCAGAGGCCGTCACCTGGACCGGGGTGGAGCAGATTGAGGTGGACACTTTCAGCTGGGACTTGCCCATCAAAGTCCTTCCCACCAACCCCATCCTGGCCTCCTACGTCTCGCAGTTCTCCAGCACCAACTCCATCACCATCTGAAGCGGGGACAGCCGGTAGGACCCTGCCGTGCCAGCTGGGAACGGCGGGCAGGACCACGACCAGCATGCTGGGGGTGTGCGCCCCAATATTCCCCGCGGTTCTCCTGCGATGCCAGGGTGGGCAGCGGGGAGAGGGAGCACTGCGCTCGCCATGCCCTGTGCCTTCAGCCGGGGGCCAGACCCTTTGTGCAGGATGAGGTCACGGGTCGCAGCGCTCACCAAAACAGGATCTGCCTCCGGGGAGCAGCCCCGTGTGTGCCTTGCCCCAAGAGGGGCTTCCAGTAGAAAAGGGCCCAGCCCAGGGAGTGAAACCTTGCGTGAAGGTCCCTGCAGGCCAGCCTTGTGCTGCCGGCTCCTGCTGGACTCCTGGATGTGGCCGAGTGCTCTGCATGGAGCCAGGCAGCAGCACCGCAGCGATGACCCAGAACTGAGAGGTGCTGAGCGCCCGGGCTGTCCTCTCCCTCCGCTCCTGAGCCCGAAGGCATCCTGCTGGTCTCGGGATCCTCGGGGAGCCGGAGTGAATGCATGCTGTGTGCTGAGGAGCTGGGATGGAGGTCTCCCTGCTCATCTGCCAGCCCCACGTTTCTACCAAACCTTCCAAAGAGTTTTCCTCTTTGTGTGGAAATCTAATAAACACCTGAATGTGCAAAACAGCCTGAGACAGAACATTTTCCTGCGCCCTTCCCAGTGGTAGAGGCAGCCCAAGGTTACCAAAGTCACTGTCCGGAGACCTCTTTGTTTGATACTTTTATTGCAAGAACAGAAACATCTACACAAGGCTCTGCACAGCACAGGCATGGCACCAGCTGGGGCAGGCTGCTGGGCAGCCGGCTCCACCCGGGCACAGGCAGGTTGCTTCAGCTCCCTGAGCGCTAGCGGGGCACCCAGCACCCTGCAGCTGGGACGGGGCAGTGGGCGGGGGTGGCCAGGCTCCTGCTGGGGACATCTTCCACCAGTTGTCCCCACGTGCCCGGCACGCTGCTGCCTGCCCAGGGTTGGCTCTGCTGCAGTGTTGCCCAGGGCTGGCGTGCAGTGCTGGGGGTCCCTTCTTGTCCTGGGAGCTGCAGGAGCAGGGGCATTAGTGGTTCCAGAGGTGGGTTGTGCCCCTCGTGCTCCGGGACAGAGAAGGGATGGGCCAGGGCATGTGGGTCCTGCTCGAAGGGCCTCCGTGCTCCTCAGTGAGCTCCCAGTGGCTGCCTGGCACGGGGATGGGGGTCGTGGGGGGAGCTGCTTAGCTTGCAGCTGGATGCGGGGTGGTTTGGTCCTGTGGCTCTTTGTTTGGGGGCTGGAGGTTCCCCGCACCCCTGGGAGGACATCCCCTGGGATCTGCATTCCCAAGGGCAGCTTGGCTCAGGGCCCATCCTCATGTTTTGAAGGCGGCCCCGGCATGCCTCGGGGAGCTGAAGGCGGAAGCAAAGCCGTACTGTGGCAGCGCTAGGGTGTAAATGTTAGCTCAGTACAATAGTTATGGATAGTGGTTTCCCTGGAAGGTGGCTGCAGTGGTGTCTCTACGGGACGGGGCAGGTCTGGAGCATGCAGGAGGTGCGCTCTGCAGGAGAGGGGGCTGGTGGCGGGGGCCTCTACCCGCTCAGCCCCGCGTCCAGCACCTTGTTGCTCAGCGGCTCGGGGGTGCCGGCCGAGCCCCACTCGTGCTCCACGCTCTTCACACACGGCAGGCTGGGGTTGGCCTTCTGCACCACCGAGATCTGGCAGGTCTGCGTGTCGTAGTGGGCCTCGCACCAGTCGGGGAAGTCGATGGGGTGCTGGGTGCTGCGGGAGAGGGCACGGTGCCGTCAGCTCCCCCTGACGCATGCCAGGGGGCTGCTGACGCACTTACCAGGCCTGCTGGTGTGCATTTGTTGCTCACAGACCCCTCCACGGCACCCCTCACCCTGCCGCCCCTTGCTGGGCTGAGCTCCCTGCAGCCCCTGGGGTCTACAATGTGTGTGCTGCCCCCAGACCCCACCGCAGCCCGTCCCCGGCGCCCCTCACTCACGTCTCGCAGCATCCCACGCCGATGGGGTGCAGGCAGGTGCACAGCAGGCAGTTGGTGCTCAGCCACGACTCGCCGAGGGAGAACTGCTTCCCCTCGTACTCGCAGGGAGCTGCAAATAAAAAGGTGGCAATGAGCACCGGGGCGTGTGGGAGCCACCTCGGCGTCCCTCCGGCCCGCAAGGACACGGGGCCGTCGGGGCCTCCCTGCGGGGAGGCGGCAGAGGAAAGCCGTGCAGCCCTCTTCCCTGTGCTGCTGGTCCTGCACGCTCGGCCCCAGCCGGGCCCCTTCCAGGAGCTCTTCGTGGCCCAGCGAGCTGTTTCTCAGCCAGAGCCCTGGGGAGCTGTTCTGTGGTTTATAGACTGCTCCTTCCAGTCATCACTGGCCCGCGATCATGCTCCCCAGCTCGGCACAGCCCGTGTAGCGCCTCGCAGGCAGGCAAGGCACAGCCCCGCCGCCCCAGGGGAAGATGAGGCCTCGTCCTAGCATCCACGACGCCCTCCCGGCTCACCTCCCCGCTTACCTTTAGCCTGGAAGTAGCATTTGGCCTGGGAGCCTGGCAGCTGGAGGAGGAGGGAGAGCAGCAGGCAGAGCCTGCCCCAGGCGCACGCCGGCTTCTGCGCTCTCATGGCCATGGCCGTCGTCGAGCTGGGCTTCCCCGCGGTCCTGCCGAGTTGCCTTTCTTCTCTCTCTCTCCTTTGCTCCTTTCCCTTTTCTCTCTCTTTCTCTCTCTCTCTCTCTCTCTCTCTCTGCCTTTTTAATGCTCTTCCCCTGATCCCAACAAGAGATATTTATAAAGTTCAGCTTTACGACCCTGGCCACCAGCTGTGCCCCACTGGAAAAGTTGTAAAACTCATTTCCTGATTTGAAAGGCATGAAAACAAGAGGTAGGATCAAGATTTTTAACAAGCTGTGAAAAGCTGATTCATGCCCTCCAGAAATGTCTCCAGTTGGAAGCCCCTGTGGGTGCAGGGCTCGGCAGCGAGGGGAGATCCGAGGGACCCCGGTGGGGTTGCCCTCGGCAGGGTGACAGGGATCTCCTGACCAGGAGGAGAGCTCCGGCCACCCGTGTCACACTCACTGCAAGGTCTCCGAGCATCCCATCGGGCAGGGACTGGAGTGGCACAAGCACCACGTTAAGCACCAGTGTGGGAGGCAGAAGGGCACTGTCCTTGGTGGGTGCAGAGGTGCCGCACGCAGCTCACGGGGGAGATTTCCCCCGTCTCCGAGCCCCCAGTGTGGGCTTGTGGCCATGACTGGGCTGAGGGTAAGGGCTGGTGCCCTCGGCCGAGGGCAGCTGGGGTGGTGATTCCCACTGACACGGGGCCCTGCACGAGTCCCCAGCGTCCATAGGGCTCAGCTCGGTGGTTCTGGTGCGGGCGCGGGGCCGCCGGGGCTGAGCAGCCCCTTCCAGCAAAAGCAGGGAGGCGACTGGAAGGACGAAATCCGGAGGCACAGGTGGATTTGGGCAACAAGGGAGCCGAGAGGGGAGCGAGGGGCTTGGCGGGGGGCATGTTCCCAAATGTGCAGACTTTGTACTCCAGGTCGCAGCACTGCGGCTCTTATCGGTGGCCGAGGACAGGGGATGGAAGATGTGGACAATGTCAGGGCACCGGGAGCCACACGGCCCTGGGGAGCTGCCAAGAAAGGGGCTGATGTGCCCGGGGCAATTCACAGCCCTTTTCACAAGTCAGAAAAGCAGGGCTACGGGCGCGGGACAGCCCGCTGGTGGCTGCAGTAGCAGCGGTGTACGTGGGTCATCTGCCCCGCCGTTCATCTGCCTATTGCTGAGAGTTTGGGATAGGTTTACACCCTGACGCGTGAGGCTCAATATCCCTTCCAGAATTTGTGTTGGCATCCTCTGTTATAGCTGGATATTTTTGTTATCCGCGCAAATGTCCAATCCCTCCTTGAATCCCGCTGCATTTTGGCCTGAGCGTTTTCCTGTGGCAGCCTAATTAAGAAGAGAGTGAAAAAAATAAATAATAAGAATAATAATAATAAAAAAGCACTTCCTTTTATCCGCTTTGGATTCGCCACTCTTGGATTTCAAGGTGCTGGGGTAGTCGGGGACCCATGGTCACCCTGTGTCCCTGTCCCCAGATGTCTACCAGACCTGTCTCAGCGGATGCGGGGAGCTGGGCTGGGGCTGCCTCCCTTAAAGCACTGCCCCGGCTGAACAGGAGGCAAAGAACTTGCGTGTCCAAAGAGAATGGGGAAAAACCACAGGGAAAAAAATACGGAGAGGCAGAGGGCAGCGCGTGTGACCGGCTGGGAAAGGCTGATGATAAATCAGAGTGGCTCGGGGCACCCGTGAATAACCCATGGGCCGTGGGCTGTGGGCCGGGACGACGAAGTGCATCAGTAACAAATGAAAATCACCCTCTGGAGCAGAGCTGTGACTATATAAGGAGGATAAAAGTCCCCGTCGACGGGGCGGTAAATGAATATTCCTATTGTGTGTTTGGAAAAAGGAGTCTGGCACGCTCACAGCCACAATGAACTAATCCGTCTTCGTTTCATCGCCGAGCAGAGAAAACGTTAAACAAAAGCGGTGTTTTTAATTTGGAGGCCCCGGAGGTTTCCCCGGGCATCCAGAGGGACGCCAAAAATCTGGGGAGAGGGTGGCTGTGGGGCGGCCGGGGGCTTGGAGCTCGGAGAGCATCGCCTGGAGAGGGATTCGGGGCTCGAGGGCTGCAGCGCGGGTGCTGGGGATGCTGCGGCTGGAGCATCCCTGCAGCACTGGTGTCCAGGTGTGCCGGTGGGCAGCCACCAGCCCCGAAATCCCAGGACCCTTAGTGAGGAGCTGCATCCATGTCTCAGCATCGCCCAAGGGCAGCTGGCTGCGTCCCAAGCAGGGCACGGTGCCGCCGGGCTCCTCGCAGAGCTGCTGCTCATCCCCCTGCCCGCAGCTCCTGGTGCCTGGGATGGGACCCACGGACGGGCAGGGGGTGCCGGGATGGGGTGGCGATGCTCCCCCTTCCCCCCGGCCCCGCAGGAGGTGCGTGGGTAATAAAAGCTGATGGACAAGTTGCCATCGGCAGGATCCAGGAGAGTTATAAAACCTGAATCTCCTGAGCCTTCAGCTCAGGCTGCAGCTGCAGAGCAGGAAGCAAACAGGATCCCGGCTGGCATTGTGAAAGCAAACACCATAAATCCAAGGAAGTGCTGCGATTGCTGTTTTAGGCACTGGGGAGCTTGGCTCCTGCTCCCCACAAGCACTTTATTTTCTCTCTAAACAGCAAAAATAAAAAATAAAATAAAATAAAAACAACACAACTTATCGCTGGGCCGAGCTGGGTCAGTGTCAGTGCAGTCCCAGGGCGCAGGGCAGGGTGCTGGGGAGATGCCGGCTCTGAGCCGTGCCCGCTGACCTGTCCCCGTGTCCCCAGCTCCCGCAGGGGACCCCAGGGCATCAGCAGAGCCCTCTTCTGTGCCACTGAGCTGCTGCCACACGGCTCACAACCACTCCACAGGGTGAAAGCGGACAACACGGAGAACGTGATGGGAACCTGGATGTCCTGTTAGCTGTCGGGCTGGGCGCTGCTGCCTGGGATACCCCACACCGTGCCCAGCCTCCTGGGGAGCGGGGTCTGGCCTCTGTATGCGCTGTCTGGTGGGCTTCCATGCTCCCTGGCACTGCCCTGTGCTCCCCTGGGCTCCACCATCCTCTTGCACTTCCATGGCTCACACTCCCTTGCTCACCTCATGCTCCGTCTGTCTCTGTCATACTCCAATGCTCTCCATCATGCTCCATCCCTCCTCATCTTGCTTCATCCCTCTTCATGTTGCTCCATCCCTCTTCATCTTGGCCCATCCTTCTCCATCATGCTCCATTCCTTGCCTTCATGGTCCATCCCTCTCCATCATGCTCCATCCTTCATCATGCTGCATTCCTTGCCCTCATTGTCACCCCTCTCCAGCATGGTCCTTCCCTTTCCATCATGCTCCATCTTTCTCCATCACGCTCCATCCCTCTCCAACATGCTCTATTCCTCTCCACCATGCTCCATTCCTTACTTTCACGGTCCATTCCTCTCCATCATGGTCCATCCCCTTCCATTACTCTCCATCCTTCCCCACTGTGGTCCATTCCTCTCCAACATGCTCCATCACTCTCCATCGTGGTCCATCTCTCCCCACCATTTTCCATTCCTTTCCCTGACTGTTCATCCCTTTCCATCACGCCCCATCCTTTTCCAACACGCTCCATCTCTCTGATAATGCTCCATCCCTCTCCCTCTCCATCCCCTAGGGCGCTGAGGGAATCGGTGGCTGTGATTGCTGGGCCACTCTCCATCATCTACCAGGGGTCTTGGTCCTGGAGAGGTCCCAGAGGACTGGAGACTTGCTAATGTGACGCCCACATATAAGAAGGGTTGTAAGGAGGGGACCGGTCCAGCTGGGGACCGGTCACCAGTGGTGTTCCCCAGGGGTGAGTGTTGGGGCCCAGACTCTTTGATATCTTCATGGGTGACTTGGATGAGGGAATTGAGTACTAATGGCTAAATGCCGGGTCCTGCACTTTGGTCACAACGACCCTGTTGCCCCCCTGCACGCTGGTTCCCAGCTGGATGAGGTGATCGTCCCCTTGTACTCTGCTCTGGTGAGGCCGCACCTCGAGTGCTGTGTTCAGTTCTGGGCCCCTCACGACAGGAAAGACCTCGAGGGCCTGGAGCGTGTCCAGAGAAGGGCTGGGAAGCTGGTGAAGGGCCTGGAGCACAAGCTCTGTGAGGAGCAGCTGAGGGAGCTGGGGGTGTTTGGTCTGGAGAAGAGGAGGCTCAGGGCAGAGCTTCTACAGCAACCTGAAGGGAAGGGGTGGGGAGCTGGGGGTTGGCCTCCTCTGGCAGAGAACTAGCGATAGGACCAGAGGGAATGGCCTTGAGTAGCACCAGGGGAGGTTCAGGTCGGAAATGAGGAGACATTTCTTCTCAGAAAGAGCAGTCAGGCACTGGGATGGGTTGCCCAGGGAGGTGGTGGCGTCGCCGTCCCTGGGGGAGTTCAAGGAAAGGCTGGACGTGGTGCTTGGGGACAGGGTTTGGTGGGTGACACTGGGGTAGGGTGTTGGTAGGACCAGATGATCTTGGAGGGCTTTTCCAACCCTAATCATTCTGAGATCCTCTCCCATGCCCTCCCCAGCCTACCTGCCCCACTGGTGGCTGCTCTGTGCCACCTCCCCCTGTCACACCACCCGGCTGCCCACCGAGAGGCCCCGCTGTGCCTCCTGCACCCCGGTGCCACCCCTCCCGGCAGGGCTCCAGCACCTCCTGCGGTGCTCCCAGCGGCACCCGCAGGCACGCTGCTCCCTGCCCTTGGCACCGGGGGTTACCCCACGCGTCCCCCCGGCCCTCGCCGCTGGCACCGCTGCCCCCGGCCTCCTCTCACGGGAAACGTGACGGGAGGGTGCGGGGTGTTTAGGAAAACAGGCCTTGGCACCCGGCGGCCGTCCCGGGAAAATAAAAACATCCGGGCGGGCAGCGGTGCCGCGAGCGCGAGAGACCGGCACTCCATAAATCCCCCGGAGCAGGTGCTTTGTAGTCGGCACAAGGAAATGAGCACATTATTCATCTCGGCTTAAACCCCTAAACGCTTCCTGTCCTGTGAGTCAGAAATAACCCTGGGAGATCGGTCCCAGGCCGCGCAGGAGCCGCGCTGTCCAAGAAAGTGCCACAAGCCTGCCAGGCCTGGGGCCAAGGCGAGGGCGGGCGCACGTGGCAGAGAAAGTGGTGCTGGGACAGGGGCACCACTGCAGGACCTCTGGGGCTGGTGGCACCAATGGAACTGGTGTCACCAGCAAGGCCGGTGGCGCCAATGAGGCTTCTGGTGCACTGGGACCGGTGGCACCGATGAATCTGGTTTCACCACTGAGTCTGGTGACACCAACGAGGGGAGTAGTGCAGCGAGGGCTGATGGCACCAATGATGCTGGAAGCACCACTGAGTATGGTGACACCAATGGGGCTGGTGGCACCACTGAATCTGGTGACACCTCCAAGGCTGATGGCACCAATGAGGCTGGTAGCAGCATTGGGGCTGGCGGCACCACAAGGGCAGGTGACACCAATGAGGCTGGTGGTACCACCAGGGTTGGTGGCACCAATGAAGCTGATGGCATGATCAAGGCTGGTGGCACCAAGGGGGTTGGTGACACTACTGTGGTTGATGACACCACAGAGGCTGGTGGCTCCAATGAAGATGGTGGCCTCACAGTTAGTGGCACCACCGCAGCACGTGGCACCACGGGGACTGGTGACTCAAGTGAATCTGGTAGCACCATTGAGTGTGGTGGCACCAAAGAGGCAGGTGGCACCGTTTGGGCTGGTGGCACCAATGGAGCTGGTAGCAATACTGAGTCTGGTGATGGCAGAGAGGCTGGTGGCACTGATGGTTCAGGTACCACCATGAGGCTGATGGCACCAACAAAGTTGGTGGCACCACTGCAGCAGATGGCATCACTGGTGCTGCCAGTTCAGCAGGGTGCAGGGAAGGAGACACCTGCAGGAACACTGGGGCTTTTCAGGTCCAGGATGACTCCTGCAGACCTTTGCTGGCCCTTCTCCTGCAGCAGAACCACAGCTGCTCCACGCATGCCTTCTCCAGCCACAGCCCCCCTCCCCACCCCACACCCGTAGGGCCCCTCCTTGGCTCTGGGGCATGGTGGCCCTGAACCTGCCCTGAACCCGAGGAGCAGCAGAGCTGCTGCATTACCCACGTTTTTCCCTTTAAAATACTCGCTTCTGCTCCATTTTTTCCACTGTTGGCATGCCAAACCCAAACACAAACAAGGAGTCCTCCGGGTTACCCTGACAACTGCAGCGCACGAAGCCCATAAACGCAGAGGTTGCCCCGCGTGCCGGCGCCCGGCCCCACTGACGCCGTGGCCCGTGACCTCCTGGCCAAAGCCACCCCAACCTTCTGGAGATGTTCTTCACCCAGCAGGGACTGGGTGGCCTTTGGAGCTGATGGGGAGCAGACGGAGAACCCAAAGCCATTTCCCCTCCACCCTCACCATGATGTGTCTCCAGAGGTCCCCGTGCTGTGGCACAGCGCATCCCCGGCGTGGTGGCTCCCGGAGCAGCTCCTCCACCCAGCCCGGCGGAGCCGGAGGTCCCGGAGGCACCCACTGCTGGTGCCTGGCGTGCTCTTCACAGCCACCTCCCGGGGCTGACAGGTTTCTGGCCCCGCTCTCGGTGCAGAGGTGAAGGCGCTTGGCAGGGCTCTACAGACCGCCAGCTCCAGGAGGTGGAAAAAACATTTTATTTTATTTTATATATTTTTTACACTCCAGGGGTGGTGGGGGAAGAGGGGTGACAAGGACAAGTCCTTCCCGTTGGGACACCGGGGGCACAGTTTTGGCAGCGTGCCCCCCGGGAACATTTCGGCACAAACTCTCCAGGTCTGGGATGCGAAGCTGCAAGGGGAATGCGAGGCACAAACACCCAGATATCTGCCCGGGCAGCGTCCCCACGTGCCCGAGGGGGCTGGCGGGGCACGGAGCCCACGGGTGACCGGCTCCACGGGAGGGCAGCCGTCCCCTGCTGCCCCTTTGCGATGCCACCCGTGGGAGCTCCGTGCGCCCTGGGCGCAGGAGCCGGTCCCCGGGCCCCCTCTGGCGGCCCGCAGACGCCAGCACGGGGTGCTCCGGGAAGGTGCCGGGGTGGGATTTTTGGCCAGGTTTCGGATGCTCCCGCTCGGGTTTCGCCGCCCCACGGCTATTTATACCCGGCAACCCAATCCCCCGGCTGGCCGAGGACGTGTCACTCATCGTGGGGACACCTGTGGGGTGGCACCGGCGGGACGAGCGGGGGTGCCGCGCCCGCAGCTCCGCGCTTTGTCCCCCCTCTCTTTTTCCCCCCAAAATCTGGACGGTGACCTCGCGGCTCGGCACTGTGTCGCACCCCCCCCTCAGGGTCGCCCCGCGTGGGGCAGGCACGGGTGGGGGGCTGCGTATGTGGGGGGGGGGACGGGGCTCCCGCTGCCCGCCCGTCCCACGGGACCGCGGGCGGGCCGGGAATGCGAGGAATGCGGGGCGGGCACGCTGCCCCCTGCGGGGGCCCCGCCGCCCCCCCGGCCGCCCCCTGCCCCGCCTGTCCCTGCCCCGCAGCCACGGCTCGCGCCCCCGAGAGCCCCGGTGGCATCCTGCGCCCCGAATCCACAGGGACCTCCCCAGGGGGACACACAGATCCGGGCACCCCCACGATGTCCCCATGCTGGGGACCCCACAACCTGGGTACCCACACATTGGAACCCCCCAGAACCTGGACACACCTTCCCCCAAATCCCCTCGTGCTGGAGACCCCCGGAGCCGGGGCACCTCTTCCCCAACGCCCCCTCTTTGGGGACCCCCAGAACTCGGGCATCCCCTCCCCAGTCCCTTCATGCTGGGGGCCCCCAGAGCCTGGACACCCCCTCCCCAAAATCCCTGTGTGCTGGAGACCCCCAGAACTCAGGCATCCCGTCCTCCATCCCCCCCCCCCCGGGAGACCCCCAGAACTCGGACATCCCCTCCCCCAGCTCTCATGCTGGACACCCCCTCCCCAGTCCCCACGTGCTGGAGACCCCTGGACCCTGTACACTCTTTCCGCAAAATCCCCTCACGCTGGAGCCCCCTGGAGCTGGGACACCCCTTCGCCAACACCCCTGCTCTGGGGACCCTCACAACCTGGGCACTGGAGACCCCAGGTTGGAGACCCCTCGAGCCTGGGCACCCCCTCCCCAGCCCCCCCACACTGGAGACCCCCGGAGCCTGTACACCCCTTCCCCAGATCCTCTCGTGCCGGAGACCTCCGGAGCCGGGCCGCCCCCTCCCCAGTTCCCTCACACCGGACACCCTCTCCCCCAAACCTCCTCTTGCTGGAGACCCCCGGAGCCAGAACACCCCTTCCCCAGCACTCCCCCCGCGCAGCCCCTCC
>NC_048926.1:10574825-10581919 GCF_011077185.1 Oxyura jamaicensis | reverse complement strand
CTGGCGGCGGCGGGGGGCAGCGGCGGCGGCGGCGGGGGGCGGCGAGCGGCGGCGGCGTCCCCCGACGGCGCGGTCGCCAACCTGACGGTGGCCGTGGTGCTGCCGGAGCGCAACGTGAGCTACGCGTGGGCCTGGCCGCGCGTGGAACCGGCGCTGAGCCTGGCGCTGGAGGCGCTGCAGCGTGGGGAGCCGCCGCTGCTGCCGCGGCCCTTCTCGGTGCGCGTCGAGTTCATGAGCTCGGAGCTGGGGGGCGCGTGCTCCGAGTACGTGGCGCCGCTCAAAGCCGTGGACCTCAAGCTGTACCACGACCCCGACGTGCTCTTCGGGCCGGGGTGCGTCTACCCCGCCGCCTCGGTGGGCCGCTTCGCCTCGCACTGGCGGCTGCCCCTCATCACGGCCGGGGCGGTGGCGGTGGGCTTCAGCGAGAAGCGCGAGCACTACCGCACCACCGTGCGCACCGGGCCCTCGGCGCCCAAGCTGGGCGCCTTCGTCTCCCACCTGCACGCCCACTTCAACTGGAGCTCCCGCGCCGCCCTGCTCTACGTGGACCACAAGACGGACGACCGGCCCTACTACTTCACCATCGAGGGCGTCTTCCAGGAGCTGCAGGACGGCAGCAACCTCACCGTCCGCCACCACATCTATTCCCCCGACGAGGGCGGCGCCGACACCGCCATCCACTTCATCAAGGCCAGCGGGCGCGGTGCGTGGCGTGGCGGGGCATGGAGGGGGCCGCGGGGGGCGTGAAACGTCCCGTGGGGTGCGGGGGAGCGGTGGGGGGAGTGTGGGGCGTGGGGAGGGGATGGGGACGCGGTGGGACCCGTGGGGGGCGCGGCAAGGGGTGGGGGGCAGTGGGGTCTCTGGGGGGGGCATGGTGAGGGGTGGGCACAGTGGGATGTGAGTGGGGCACAGGGAGGGGATGGGGGCGCAGCGGGACCCGTGTGGGGCACAGCAAGGGGTGGGGGGGCAGTGGGATTCATATGGGGCACTGCGAGGGCAGGGGGACGCAGTGGGAGCTCTGTGGGGCACAGCAAGGGGGTGGGGGGACAGTGGGACCCGTGGGGGGCACGGCAAGGAGATGGGGACGCAGTGGGACATGTGTGGGGCACAGCAAGGTGGCAGGGACACAGTGTGACCTCTGTGGGGCACAGGGAGGTACCAGGGGAGCGGTGGGACCCCTGTGGGGTACAGCAAGGGGACAGGGACACTGGGACCTCTGTGGGGAACAACAAAGGGGCTGGGGTCACAGTGTCACCCTTGTGGGGCACAGAGAGGGGTGGGCACAGTGGGACCTCTGTGAGGCACAGCACAGCAAAGAGCCAGGGGAGCAGTGGGACCCGTGTGGGGCACGGTGAGGGGACGGGGACACAGTGGGACCCATGTGGGACCCAGCAAGGAGATGGAGGTGCAGGGGGATCGCTGTGGGGCACAGCGAGGGGTGGGCACAGTGGGACCGCCGTGGGGCACAGCAAGGGGACAGGGACACAGTGGGACACACATGGAGCACAGCAAAGGGGTGGGGGCGCAGCGGGACCCATGTGGGGTGCGGTGAGGAGAGGGCACAGTGGAACCCATGTGGGGCATGGCATGGGGCTGGGGACACAGTGGGACCCCTGTGGGGTGCAGTAAGGGGACGGGGACACCGTGGGACCCTTGCGGAGTACAGCAAGGGGACGAGCATGCAGTGGGACCCGCATGGGGCACAGCGAGGGGGGGACACGGGGACCTCTGCAGGGCACAGCGAGGGGCAGGGGACGCAGTGGGAGCCCCGTGGGGCACGGGGAGGCATGGGCAAAGCACCCTGTGGGTACAGGGCATGGTGAAGGGTGGCCGCAGCAGGGCTGAGGGGGCAGCAGGACCCCATGGGAGCCCCCCAGCCCCGGGACCCCCGCTCACAGCCCCCCACTGCCCTCACCCCCTGCAGGACCCCCGCCCCCCGGTGGGATATGTGGCATGGGAGCGGGCAGAAGGACACAGGGGCGCCCTGGTGGCGCGCTGTGGCTTGCACCACCCTGCCCTCTCTGGCACAAGCCTGGGCGCCAGCGGGGTCAGGATTTCCCCAGGGGCAGGCTGGACCCGGGCACCGCGGGGAGGCGGAGGGGGACGGTGTGGACGTGGCCGGCTGTCGGGTGGCGCTGGCGGTGGCTCCGGTGCCGGCACGCCGAGGTGGCCGTGCCGTGCACGGGGGGCAGGTTGCAGCCCCCTGCCCCGTGCCGGTCCCTGGTTGTGGCCGTGGCGAACGGATGGGGACGGGGCTGGGGACGGCCCCACCCTGGTGCCTGGGGGGGGGGGGTGTAAATCAATTTGTCGCCTCGGGAGAGCGGCTATATCGGGCCGGGAGGAAATGGAGGGGCTTGCGGAGGCAGCTGGAGAGCAAGGGCAGCCTGACGCTCGCTCGTCCATTATTGATGAGAGGGGTGTATCGATCCTGGAGGCAGCCGCTCCGCGCGGCTCCTTAATGGATCCTGAGATGCTGTGTCATTAACGAGGACATCGAGCCGGGACCAGCGGAGCCAGATGGGGCAGCGGGGGGATGCGGCCGGGGAGCTCAGCGCCGTGGGGCTTCGGGGCTGAGGATGGGCGGCTTTGGTTGGGACTGGGACGAGGCACCACACGGGGGGAAAGGCTGAACGCGGCCCTAAATCGCCCCAGTGCGCATCGAGGTGGTGGACACCAGGCGTGGGCTTACCCTGGGGCTGCCCTGGCGAGGGACGCCACATCCCCAGGACCTCGGTGCCACCGCAGGGCGTCAGCTCCCATCTCCCAAGCGTGGCTTTGGTGAGCCTGGGGTCAGCCACGCGTGTCCCCCCGGAGCTCCTCACCCGTGATGCTCACAGCCCCGAGGAGCGGGGTCCACCGAGAGCGGGGCCGCCACGCACCTGCCCTGGCGCCTGCGTGCGGCCACCCGGTGCTTGCCATCGTCCCTCTGGCAGGGGCCTGGGCGACGTGCAGGGGCCCACGTCCCTCCCGCCGCCTGCGAGAGCGCTGATATAATTAGAGCCGCGGCGCAGGGAATTACCGGAGCATCTGCCCGCGGAGCGCAGGTCCTCCGCCTGGGGGAACGGGCGGGCAGGAGGAGGGGGCCTGGGCACCTTCCCCTGACGCCACCACCCCGCGTTAGCCCCACGTCCCACCCCGGGAGCCACTCGGGTGCCGTGTGCCCCCCTCGCCCCCCTGCCCTTTGACCGGGCGGGCGTCTGTCACCGCTGTGGGGCTGTGCCACCATCTGCCACCAGCTGTCACAGCCCCCCTGCCACCAGCACCGCTCCCAACGCGCTCGTCCCCTCCGTTTTCCCCCCACCCCGCCTCATTCCCGGTGGTGTTTTTCTGTGTGTGTGTGTGTTTTTATTTATTTTTTTAATTATGATTATTATTTTGCCCCCGCTGCCCCCGAGCCCTCCCTGGTGCCCGCGATGGGGCCGGGGCGGGAGGGCCGTGCGCCGTGGCCAGCGTCTGAGCGTGACATTCCTCCGGCGCCCGCCGCCTCCTCCCCCGTTGCTCAATCCCGGGTTCCCAGCCAGGCTGGCTGGAGCGGGGGCCCTGGTTTTCCGGGGGGAGGGAGGAGGCAGTGGCAGGAGCCTCCGCTCTGGCCCTCCACGAGGGTGAGGAGGGCCCCCGCTCGGGGGGGTTTCGGACACTCTCCGGCGCAGCCCATGGGGCAGCCAGCCCCACGGACACGGTGCCCGCGGCCACCCCTACGTGTCACCCGCTTGGACATGGCGCAGGGGCTGGCGGAGACCCCGGCGGCGGGGCTGGGGTCTGGGGGGGGTGTAAGGACGGGGCCCGGGCACCCCCTTGCCGCCCGGGTCGCGGCAGCAGATGCTCTGTTTCCAATTAATGCCGCGGCCTGCCGAAGGTGCTGGAATCCGGGAACCTGCACATTCCTGCCGCACGACCGACCGCAAACCCAAACATGTTTTTGTCCTTTTCCTCGGCATGGATTCCCCAGCGGCCTCCGGGCAGAGGCTGACTGCCTCCGGGGCACAGCCTCGCTGCTCCCCCCGGACCCGTTTTGTCCCTATCCAGAGCTGGTGCAGCCCCCGGTGGCGTCCCCGGGGTGGGGTGCAGGGGGGCGCCGGTAATTTTGGGAGCTCCCCTTTTTCTCCGGGGTGCCCGATGTGGCACGGATGAATCAGGGCAGGCGAGGGATGTCCCATGATGGGGTCAGCGTGGGGCAGGGAGCGGTGTCCCCCTGACGCCCCGTGTCCCCGCAGTGGTGTACCTCTGCGGGCCGCCGGAGATGCTGCGCCGGATCATGCAGCTGGCGCAGCGCGAGAACCTGACCAACGGCGACTACGTCTTCTTCTACGTGGACGTTTTCGGGGAGAGCCTGCGTGGGGACTCTGCCCGTGATGCCTTCAAGCCCTGGCAGCAGGGCCCGGGACAGGACTCGGGGCTGCGCGAGGCTTTCCAGGTGAGCTGCGCCCCCGTATGGGGACGGGGACGTGCCCAGCGTGGCCCCCAGTGCGTGACACGGGGCGCCGTGCCGTCCCGCAGACCGTGCTGGTGATCACCTACTACGAGCCCCAGAACCCCGAGTACCAGCACTTCCAAACGCAGCTCATCCTGCGAGCCAAGCAGAAATTCGGGGTGCAGCTCAACTACTCCCTGGTGAGCGCGTCCCGCTGCGTGGCGGGGCTGGGGCGGGGGCCGTGTCCCCGCGGGGCTGTGGGGTGGCTGTGGGAGCAGCCACGCGCGGTGCGGTGACATCCCGGCAGGGCGTGCGCGTGGCCCTGGTGTGGGGTTATGGATTTTCAGGGGTGTGCGTGGCCCTGGTGCATGGTTATGGGGTTGAGGGGGTTTGCATGTGTGGGGTTATGGGGCTATGGAGATGTGCGTGGGCCCAGTTTGGGGTTATGGGGTTGCAGAGGTGTGCATGGCCCTGGAGCTTGAGGTTATGGGGCTAGAGAGGTGTGCACGGCCCCGGTACATGGTGGTGGGTTTAAAGAAGTTTGCATGGCCCTCGTGTGGGGATATGAGGCTATGGGGGTGCGTATGGCCCCAGCGTTGGGTTATAGGGCTGTAGGGGTGTGCCTGGCCCTGGTGTTGGGTTATGGGGCTGCAGCAGTGTGCGTGGCCCCGGTATGGGGTTACTGGGTTGCAGAGGTGCGCATGGCCCTGTGGTTTGGGGCTATGGGGCTAGGGAGGTGTGCATGGCCCTGGTTATGGGATTGCAGGGGGTTTGCATGGCCTGGTGTGGGGTTATGGGGCTAGGGACATGGCCTCGGAACATGGTAATGAGATGGCAGGGTTTTGTGTGGCCCCAGAGTGGGGTGATGGGGCTACGGAGGCATGCAGGGCCCCAGTGCAGGGCTGTGGGGCTGCGGGGGGGCAGGGGGTGCTGCGCTGAGGTCCCTCCCGGCAGATGAACCTGGTGGCGGGGTGCTTCTACGACGGGGTGCTGCTGTACGCCATGGTGCTGAACGAGACCCTGCGGGAGGGCGGCTCCAAGAAGAACGCCACCCACCTCATCGAGAAGATGCGGGACCGCAAGTTCCAGGGTAGCTGCGAGGGGCGGGGGGGGGGGGTTTGGCAATGGGTCTGGGGGGCTCGGGTCCTGCCGTCCCCATCCCACCCACCTGGGTCTGGCTTGTCCCCGCAGGGGTGACCGGGCTGGTGAGCATGGACGGCAACAACGACCGGGACACCGACTTCAACCTGTGGGCCATGGGCGACCCCGAGAGCGGGCAGTACGAGGTGGGGGGCGGCACCGGGGGTCCTGCAGGGGGCTGGGGGGGGGTCTGAGGGGCTGTTCCAGGCTCAGGTCTGTCTGCCCAGGTGGTGGGACACTACTCGGGAGCGGAGAAGCAGATCCGCTGGCTGGGCCGTCCCATCCGCTGGGTGAAGGGGGCCCCCCCCTTGGACAACCCGCCCTGCGTCTTCGACGTGGATGACCCCTCCTGCGATAAAAGTGGGTGCATGCCCCCCCCCGCTGCTGGCATCCCGGGGGTCCCTGGGTGCCCAGCGTCCTTCCCTGGGGGTTTATGGGCTCCCCGAGGGGCGTGCTAACATTGTGCCCCCCCCCCCCCCCCACTGTTTCACGGCAGCCCCCCTCTCCACGCTGGCCATCGTGGCTTTGGGCACCGGCCTCACCTTCGTCATGTTCGGCATCTCCAGCTTCCTCATCTTCAGGTGGGTCGGGGCTGGGGGAGCCGTGCCTGGGTGCTGGGGGGAGCCTGACCCCCTGCGTGTGTGTCCCCCCCCAGGAAGCTGATGCTGGAGAAGGAGCTGGCCAGCATGCTGTGGAGGATCCGCTGGGACGAGCTGCACTTCGGGAGCGCCGAGCGGTACCACAAGGGAGCGGGCAGCCGGCTCACCCTGTCCCTGGTGAGAACCACCAGCCCCCCGTGTCCCTGTCCTGTCCCCGTCCCCCCCGTCCTGCCCTCCATCCCCTACAAAACCACAGCCCTGTCGCACACATCGTCTGCAGTCGTCCATCCCCTACACATCCCCTATCCGTGCCCCCTAGCGCACCGTACCTCGTCCTATAGCCCCTGTGTGGGGCGTGCAGACCTGGTGCTGGCCCTACGCACCACAACTTATCCCCCGCCACCCCCTGCACACCCCTGGCGGTCCCAGCCTGGCTCCGTGGGTGCCTGTCACCCCTCCTTGGGGTCCCCATCCCTAACCCTCCCTCCCCGCAGCGCGGCTCCAGCTACGGCTCCCTGATGACCACCCATGGCAAGTACCAGATCTTCGCCAACACCGGGCACTTCAAGGTCAGCCCGAGCGCCGCCACCACCGATCCCCCCTCGGTGACACCCCTGGTGTGGCGCTGGCACCCCCCTCCCCAAATCCTCCCGGCGGGCGCTGAGCTCTCTCTCCCTTTGCCCCCAGGGCAACGTGGTGGCCATCAAGCACGTCAACAAGAAGCGCATCGAGCTGACGCGCCAGGTGCTCTTCGAGCTGAAACACGTAGGTGTGGGGTGGGCACCCTTTGGGGGGGCGCGGGGTCCCCTCCTGGGGACGGCGGGGCTGGAGGACCACTGGGGGCACCCCCAGCTGGGGGGATGGAGAGGGGTCCCAGTGGCTTTGTGGCCACGGTGGGTGGCACACTGGGGAGCAGGGGCACCAGACGCTGCCTGTCCCCCCCC
>NC_048926.1:10569462-10574815 GCF_011077185.1 Oxyura jamaicensis | reverse complement strand
CCACCCCTCCCCATCTGCTCCCGGAGAGCTGGATCCCCTTGCTCAGAAGATGGGGACGGACAGACGGACACCGTCCACGCACCTGTAGGTGGGGATCTTCTCCGCCAAGCCGAAGTCACCCACCACAGCCGTGTAGCCGCTGGCCTCGCAGCGCACCAGGCAGTTCTGGGGGGACAGGGGGACCCCGTCACGCCACCAGCCCCCATGCCCAGGGTGCCCCGGGCACCACCTCGCTGGGAACGGGGAGGCGAGGGCAGCGGGACGGCCTGTACCTTGGAGGTGAGGTCACGGTGGAAGATGCCCTTGGAGTGCAGGTAGCGCAGCCCGCGGGCGATGTCGAGGGCCAGCTGGATGCGCGTGGACCAGGAGAGGAGCACGGGGCTGTCCAGCAGCTGCTCCAGGTTGCCGCCGTTGATGTACTGATGGGACAAACACCGCCTCGCTGCACCCCCTACACCCGGGTCTCTTCCCACCCCGTGGCACAGCCGGCCCCCAAGACACGTGCCATGTGCCAAGGAAGTGTCCCCACGGCCACCGCCACCCCCTCCCCACGGAATCCCCCCGGACTTGCAGCCACCGTCTCGCTCTCACCTCCGTCAGCGCGTGCAGCTGCCCCTGGTGCACGCACACCCCCATGAACCTGCAAGACAGAGAAGGGCTGAGGGTGGCACCGGGGGGACAGACGGACGAGACGCCAGCCCCAAGGAGCTCGCCCAGCCCTGGTGGCAACCCCAAAACCCCCCCAGGCTCTGGGGAGCGGGACCCACCTGAGGATGTTGGGGTGCGAGAGGCGGTTCATCAGCTGCACCTCCCGCAGCATGTTGCCCCGGTTGCTCGTCAGCTTGTTCATCTTCAGCACCATGATCTGCCCGGACTGGCGGTGCCGCACCTGCAGGGGGGCACGAGAGGGGGCTCAGCACCAAAGGTTCAACACCCCGGGGACCGATAGCATTACGGGGGGACTCTCCCAGCCCAGCAGCACCCTGAAGCCCATGACACACCACCCCACCCTCCCTGGGACACCCCACTTGTTGTGCTCCCCCAGCACATGCCCAGACCCCCGGAGATACGATGGTAGCTCCTGCAAGCCACAAGGGATGCAGGATTGGGGCGCAGCCCGGGGGGGCAGCACAGGCTGGCTTTTTTGTCTCAGCACCATGAGTCCAGCCAGACCCCAGTCAGTTGGGGTTGGAGGGGGGGGGTGAGGGCAGAGGGGTTGCATCCTGCCCAAATCAGCCCCATGGGGCACGGCGCTTGGCCGAGGCCGTATATTTAGCCAGCCCCCGCCCGATGCTGTCACACGAGCTGGGGGCTGGCCCCCCGCCAGGAACAGCAGCTGGGAAGGCGGCCAAGCACGGACACCCCGGGGCCCCCCAGCCCTGCATGGGGGGGAGGCGAGGAAACGGGCACGGGGCCCCCAGCTTTGGGCAGAGGACAGCACCGGGGGTTCCCCTCCTGAGCGAGCACAGGGGTCAGGACAGGACCCTGGTATCAGCTGCTGGGGAGGGGGGCACCCTGCTGGTCCCGGCCGCCCCCCCGGCACGCGGGGAGCTGCGCACGGCGGCGCAGGCATTCCTCGGCGCTGCCGTCAGCTCGCCGCTCTTCTCCTTTTTAGTCGATGCTGGTTGCAGCCGCTGTGCCGGTGCCAGCCCCTGGCCTTCCCCACACCCCCTCCCCTTGCCGTGGCAAAACACAGACAGCGTCTGCAAAACATCGGGGGCTCCCCCAGCACGTGCTGCACAGGCGGGGACGGGAGCCCCACAAGATCCCGGTGCTGGGCACCGGTGCCCGACACATCCCGGTGGCAGCGCTGCCCTCCCACGGGGCAAGGGGCTGTGGGGACCAGCTGGGTCGCTACTGGTGCCGGCACCCTGCTTGGCCCCACGGGGCTCCAAGGCACGGGGGTGCCCATGGCCGTGATGGGGATGCCTGGTGGCATGCTCCGCGGTGCTCCTCGGTGGCCGTGTGCCGTGGGAAGGGCTGGGTGCAGGCCAGCAGCAGCAGGGAGCATCCCCTGGGGGTTGGGGGCTCGCTCCACGTGGCCGGGTTGTGCCCACGGGCCCCAGTTCCTCGCTAACAAACCTGCTGCCACTGCAACAACCGAGGTCAGGCCCGGGTGGTGTCTAATGCAATCCTGGAGGATCCTGCGGGAGGGAAGCTCTGGGGACCCCCCTCTGCCATGGGAGTCCACCGGCCCTGGTGCTCTGCGCCCAGGGGCAGGAGGGTCCTGGCACAGCCCCATCCGTGAGCCCACGGGGCCATCCAGCACCCTGAGCACACTCACAAGCTGTCGTGATGTCTGTCCTGCCCGCTGCACGGCCGGAGGACACCCCTGGTCACGCAGAGGAAGGGGTGACGGTCCCCTGGCCTGGCAGGTGGCTTCCCACATGCACTGGCCTCTTCACCCAGCACCACCAGGGGCTGGCACCATCCCAGCACCTCGGATGCCCTCCGGAAGCAGTGGCAGCCCCTAGGCACAGCAAGCCATGACCCCAGGCGACACAGGCACACACCGAGGGGTTTTCCATCCCCTCCCCGACCCTCCCAAATGCCAGCATCAAAGGGAGTGAGCAGCAGAGCCCCCCTGGGCAGCACGGGTCCCCCTCGCCTCTCCACGCCCTGGCCTTGAGCCCAGGAATCCCAGCACATTCCCCAGAGCTGAGCTCAGCCGGGCGCTGGGGGAGGAAGCAGCCCTCTGTCCCCCACCCGGGAGCCAACCGTCGCCCCCCGTCAATGCCCCCCAGCACCCTGCAGAGCCCCCACAGCGTGCGCCCAACAGCGGGCACCCCACCCGACCCGCATCCCCATCCCCATCCCATCTGCTGCCCTGGCTGGGGGAAGGGACGGGGCTGGCTGCGGCCCCAGCCTGGGCACAAGGGATCCGGGCTCTTTTAACAGCGGAAATTAGAGTCTTATTTAAAGAGCATGCTAATCAGAGCAAGCAGACGGCCTGGGCCCTCCCTGCAGCCGGCGCTGCTGTCTAGACGCAGGGCGAAGCCCCCGGGGGGGCTCGGCACCCACTGCCCCCCAGCTCAGTGCTCCTCCCCGTGCCCCAGCCCGGCGCGGTCCCACAGGGGCACTATCCTGCACCCCTGCTCCCCGGGGAGCCGTGTGGGAAGGCGCCGAGGGCAGAAGGAGCACACACACACACACGGTGCTGTGGGCAACCCCAGGGCGGCCGTGCCTGAGTTCGCAGGGATCCCAGTAGCGCAACAGGTCTTTCCCCGGGCGGGACTGGAAAAGCTGCTCATCACGCGGGAAAGGAGGATCGTTCAAGGAAAAACGATCCAGGCTGCTCCTGGGATGGCCTCTGTGAATTTGCTTCCTCCCCGCCTGCCCCGGTTTCCCCATCGGTGCCGCCTGTGCCACGCCGCTCCACCCTGCTTTGTGAAACAAGGCAAGGTCCGCCGATGAAGGGCACCAGATAAGAGCGAGCGTGTCATTAGCTGCGCCGGTGGTTCGGGAGTAAACAGCAGATCTCAAAGGTTGGCAGGGAACACCGGCGGAGACGGGCAGGCGGGCGCCGTGCCGTAGCTCTCGTGCAAGGTCAAGGCACGGCACAGGGCTGTGTCCCGCAGCCAGCGTCTCCGTGAGGACAGCGATGTCCCAGCACAGCCCCCAGGGGGGTGAAGCCAGGATGCTGCCCGCAGCCCCCACACCTGCTGCGGATGGCACGCGGAGAAGCGAGCAAGGGACCTGGGGATGAGATGCAACAGTGGTTTAAGGGCTGGAGAAAATGTCTGGCACACACACGCCAGGCTCAATCTGCTCTGTCTATCGGAGAGATGGAGAGGCGGCTCGCTGCTACGTCCGCACACCCGAGAGAACGGGCGGGCCTGGTGCCTCCGAAATCACACGAAGGCGAAGAGAACTGGCACATGGGGCGAGAAAACAGGCCCAGCTTCGGCCTGGCAGGGAGCAGCCCCTGGGGACAAGGGCAGCTTTCCATCACTAGTGCTCCCGCCTGCTCCGTGCGGCCTCTCCGAGAGCTGTGCTCAGGCCCTGGCTGCACCAGGGGTGATCCCAGGAACGCCATCAGAGAGCCGTGCCTGCACCCGCTGCCAGCAGTGTGCCAGGGCACGGGGACCGAGGTTCAGGTCCCCTCCTCATCCCCTCTCACCCACACACCCACCACGGCTGGAATGAGGCAGGACCCAGGGACCGCACGGAGGAGGGAGCCTCGAGCACCCACGGCCATGGAAAGCGCTGCGGGAACAAGGGAGGTGGGAGGAAAAGGGGCCCCGCGCTGCCCTGCCAAGCTGCATCCTCCTCGCGAGCCTCGCCTGCCCCAAACCCCAAGCTCGGAGGCAGGGCCTGCCCCACGATCCTGCTGAGATCTTGGCCCCAGCCCACCGCACAGCACAAAGCCCCATCTGGCCTCCTCCTGCCCCTGCCTGCTCTGGCCCCCAGCCCCTCGGTGGGCAGGGCACCACCAGGACAAGCAGTGCTGGAGCACAAGGAGCATGCTGTGGCTCCCGGGGGGGATAAGGGGAGCGGGGACGGCGAGCAAGGAGACACCGTGTCTTGGCAGAGCCAGAGCAGCATCCATTATTAAAGAGCCGTAAGCACGCCTGGCATTATTAAATGCCTCCCCCCGCTCCCAGGTGCCGCCACGCGCTCCCAGCCAGGGATCGATAGCAGGAGCCCGGTCAGCGTGGAGCCCACGGCCTCGTGGAAAGAGAGGTCCCCCGTGTGCCCCCACCCTGCATCCCCCCTCCCTAGGGGCTGCTCCTCCCGCAGGCGGGATCTCAGCGCTGGCAGTGGGGTCCCGGCTGGGCAGAGCAGCTCTCGAAGCCGCTGGAAGCGTGAGGGCGGCACTCGCCCTGCGTTTTGCAGCGACGCCGAGGACAAAAACAACACGTGCACGCACCGCCCCTCGGCACGGTGGTGACAGAAGGCGGGTGACACCACCGGGACCCCAACCCGGGCACGGTCACACGCAGAGCATCCCCACTCCGGCAGCCCTCACCCACCCATCCCGAGCATCAGAGGGCACAGAGGGAGCCGTGGGGTGACAGCGGGGGGCTCTGCAGCATCACCCCGCTCTCCCCACCCCGCTCACCCTCCGTGGGCTCCCCGTGCACCCCACCAGGGTCACCCCAGAGCGGCTGCACCTCCTGCCACCGGCACGCCCGGACCCCACAGCAGGCTCCGAAGGCTGTCACCCCCCCGGGGGCTGTATGTCCCCCCCCGTAACCCCGGTCGGGATCAGATCCGCCGCTCCCCTGCTCCCTCCGACAGAGCGACAACAGCACCGGCGGCCGCGTGGGGTCCCCGAGCATCCCCACGGACCACCCCCAAACCCCCACCGCGGCGGTACCGAGGATCCCCAGAGCCCTCCTCGCAGACCCCC
>NC_048926.1:10413309-10489462 GCF_011077185.1 Oxyura jamaicensis | reverse complement strand
TTCTCAGGTAGCGGTGCTCAGAGCTGGGGCACGGGTGAGGCTGGCCCAGAGGATTTGGCACGCGGGAGCCCTGCTGAACGGGGATAGCCCCATGCTGCCTGTGCCACAGTCCCCCTCACTTGAGGGGATTTTTTTGGCATTCAGACAGGCACAGCAGTGTGCCACAACTCATCCTCTGTCCCCTGGCCTGTTCCCCTCTCCCTGATTGTACCCTGCTTGTGCCCACGTGCTGCCCATGCCTCTGGGTGTGGCCAACAAGTGTTCGTGTTTCGATTCCTCTTTTTCACAAACACCAAGGTGCAAACTCAGCAATACCGTCTCCGCTGCAGGCAACCCCGGAGTTCTCCTAGGAAGGATGGGTGACTGAGATGCGCGGAGCACACAGAGGTCTTGCCAGCTACCGTGTGCTTGCTGTGTCCTGCAGCTGTGTCCTGGCCTTCATCTGCCCTTGTGCATCGTGCAAACAAGCTGGAGAGCCACGGCTGCACGCACTGGCCCAGCAGGACAGCTTTGGTGGAGGATTTGGGAAAGGGGCAGGGGGATGTCTTCTGCTGCAGGCTTTACCCTTGGTTTTCCAGTGACGGTGTGCTGTGCTCATGCTCCCTGTACCTACAGGGTCACAGCTGCCCTGGCCTATGCCATGCAGCACAGACCCTGCTCTCCCCCACCTGGCCTGAGTTCAAATCAGCACCGGAAAAATCCCAGTCCCATTTTTGTGCCCTGGTGACAGCCAGGGTCCTTGACTCGTGGGCTCCTCCAGCCTGCGCCAGCCCAGGGGTATACATACAGCAGGTCCGTACAACGTAAGCACGTGCTAATTGAGCATTTGTTGCCACCCAGATGCAGCAAGGTTAGTTTAGAGACAGGCTCCAGGTCAGAAGGATGCAGAATAAGGCAGGGTGATGGTCCCCAGACCTGGGCTCAGGCCCCAGGCGGTGCTGCCCTGGATGGGTTCACCATCTCCTGGAAGCTCAGACAGCATGTGGCCCTGCAGACATGCAATTAAATGGCTCTGCTGAGATTAAAATGTCCGTGCCACTTCTCAGTTTTGCTGACGGATGCTGGAAATGGCAAAACAACCTCAACCCGCTCTTAGAAAGCAAGCCTTGCTGTGAGGTACCCCTGTGGTCTTCGCATTCCACCGCCTCACCCCGTCCTGGGCTGCAGACCCTGCTGCTGTACAGGGGGAGCTGGGGGCTGCCTGGTGCTGGGGGGCCTCACCCCACCACACCCCGACCGATGCCCTCATGTCTCGGTCCCTTGCACAGACATCACCTCCAGCCCTCTGATAGAACTGCCGCGTGCTGCTGGTGGTGAAGGTACATGGCAAACGTGCAGCAAGGGAGCAGAAACACTTTCTCTTGCAGGGAGAAGAGCGACCACCTCTTACCTGGCTGTTGGACATGTTGTTTGTCACCAGTCACATCCTTTTCCACCTCTTCTGCTGCCAGCAGAGGCATGAGGGTCAGGAGAAGGCTCCATCGCGGGGCCATGCTCCCTTCTCTCCCCTGGCAGGACCAAGGGCTCGTCCCGCTGGCTGCCTCTCAGAGCGCCCGCCCGACTGCGAGATGTGCAAGCGCCGAAAGGAAGCAGGCAGGCAGAGCGGCTGCATGCGGTACGAGAGGCTTCCTCATTGGAGAGGGAACCTCTGCCGGTGTCAGCACTGCTTTCGTTCTTCGGAGCACCGGGGCAGATTCACACCCATTTCACAACCTTGCAGCTCTCTGAGTTCTGGACTGAGAGGTGGTTTTTGGTCTCTTCAGTGGGAGCAGCCACTCAACACAATGCCCAAGCTGCCCCCTCGGGACAGGCAGCAGCGGTCCCAGAAGGATGTGTGAGCAGCCTGGCTCTCCAGGACTTCTGCAGGAAGATGGAGCTTCCACACTCAGTAAAGTCATGCAGAGACTACGTCAGCACAACTCTCCCCCCTTTAATGTCTGAAAACATAGAATTGTGCAAAAAGTACACCAGAAGGGCATCGATGGTCTTTGTGACCTGGTGGTGCACGCTTGTGCAGGAAAGCCAAGGTGCTGGAGCACAGGCTGAGAGCGGATGCTGGGTGACACGCTGGTGACAGCCACGGGGACCTGCAGCATCGGTGCCATGGCCGTGATCCCAGGCCCTGAGAGCCTGTCTGGTGGTAGGAGCCTTGAGGTGTTTTGTTTTCTGTAATGGAGACTTTGGACTCTTTCAGTGTAGAGGCTCAAAAAATACTTACAGAGCTGCAAAAGCAAACCACATCAGTAGGAATCAAGTTCCCCTTTTGGGGGAATCTTTGGAAAATAACTAGGAAAATTCCACGTCAAAAAAAAAATCCCCTGAAAAAAAAACACATCCCCGGGGCCTCCCTTGCCCTGCTCCCAGTGCTAGCAGCCTGACCTCCCCAAGAGCCCTACATTACCCCATCTAAAACCTCAAGTGCCCGTAGAGGAAGCATGGCCCCCATGCTGCTGGGAAGCCCTGTATACTTGCTCATTCTCTTGCTCTTGATACTTCCCCTTCATTGGAGCCCATAATCGGGCTCCGTGGAGAGGACAGGGGGTGTTGCAAGCCGCCGCTGCCTCGCGGCACGCCAGGCGTGCTCCGGTTACACAAGGCCAAGCCAAAACTGCAGAGGCAGCATCTGGCCTGGTCTGAGCGCCTGGGACACCACAGGTGATGCTGGGCTTGTCGGGTTGGCAAGTGTCACAGCCACCCCGCTGTCACTGCGTGGCATCCGTGGCACAGCTGGGAGGGTGAGCAGCGTGTCTCATCCCCTTCCCGCACTGAGGACCGCATCCTGCCACAGGGCCACCCTCAGAGGTGACAGTAAGTAGTTCAGCACTCGCAGCCTGGCACCAGAGCTCTCCCAGGTGAGGCGAAGCCAAAGACCCCCCTAGCTTTTCCATAAGGAGCTGTCTCCTCTCAGTTCTTCATGCTCTGACCTACCAGCACCACAGATTTTCGGGGCCGATGTGCAGTTCACAAAGTGTTTTTGCAAAAAAAGGACTGATGTCTGCTTCTACAGGCTCTTGGCTCTTTATTTTTATTTTACTGATAAAATCTTTACGTCTCACCTGCCTGATGCTGTTTTGTGTCATCTCGCCATGACTTCAGCTCTTTGAAGAGCACCTCTCTGTTCCAAATAACCTCTGGCCCTAGTATTTAGACCTGCGGATGCCCCGCTGCCTTTTGATACCGGGAGCCCTGAAAGGCTGCCATAAATCCTGGCACAGGCTGCTGGACAGTGCTGCTTCCTTTGGGTACATCTTACCCAAGTTTCCGCTTTTCATGCATTTCCCCTTTCTGAAGCTGAGCAAGATGCCACTGGACTTTCCAAGCTTTGTTGGTTATTTAGGGTCATGGAAAGAAAACCCATTGCGACAGGCAGTCCTTGGCTGACACCAGCCTCAGCCCGGCCCTGCACAGAGCTCGGTTCCCCATCTTCCTCCCTGGATCCTATGTCCAGCTGCAGGCTCCTGCTTCAGCACCCCGGGGTGCTGCCACCAGCGGGGTCACACCAACAGGGACCCAGGAACGGGATCCTGTGAGCCTGGGCTGGGCTGGGCACTGTGTGGGGCTCAGCGTGTCCCCAGGCCTTGTGCTTAACCCTGGGGCTGCCTGTCCTGCCCTATGAGCATCCCATCCCACCTCTCTGTGCCTGTCCCCAGGGCAGGTTCCTGGTGCTCAGGTGGCTCCTCCCTTCCCAGCCTCCTGCAGCCATCACGGAGAGGTGCCCACACTTCTCCAGCCCTGCCAGGCAGCCCGGGATCCAGCCGAGGACCCAGCCATGGCCACAGACTCTGCCCCACAGATGAGCCGGGTCCTGATGCCTCCGGACCCCAGCTCCATCCCTGGGTAAGCACCAGCTGCAGGGCACCAGGCTCCGGAAGCAGCAGCGTCCTTGTGCACTGCTCCCTGTCCAGGCTGTGTCCCTTTTCTGCCCCCTCCAGACTCCCCCAGCCCCACAGGGCACTGCTGCTGCTCCCCAGCTCCCTGGGCACTGCCAGCCCCTGCTCCACCACCCAGGGTGATTTTCTCTCTCTGTTTTGGGAAGAAAGGGAGCCGACAGCTCTCAGGACGCTGTGTACAGGCATCCATAGCAACCCCGCACAGCTACAGCCATGCCAGGGAGGCAGCAGCAGCCCAGAGCAAGGTGGCACAGCCACAGGACCCCCCAGTCCCCAGCACTGAAGGACCCCAAACACCTTGAGGGAGGCTGGCTCTGGGGTTGGGGAGTCAGCTTGTGTGTTTCTCTGTCAGCTGCCAGGGCAGGCACGGCGGTGCCACAGGTCTGGGACTGTCCCCCACCTGCCCTCACTTTGCTCTTGCAGCTACACTGATCACCGTGTACACCGCAGGTTGAGCGGGAGGAAACCGTACGTGGAGCTGAAGTCCTCACTCCTGCACAGCCCCACGGTCCAAAGCTCCCACCGGATGGTGCTGCAGCCTGCTCACGGGTCCTGCTGGGGTGCTACGCCCCCGGGGCTGGGAGCTTGCAGGGGGGCAGGCGCTCAGCCCCTGAGCTGCACGGCCATCCCTGGGTATACAGGTAGGAGGAGGCCATCCCGCCTGGAGTGGTGACCTGCCTGTGCCAGCACCCAGTGCTGCCGCCCCCTCCCTGCTCTTAGCCTTACAAAGTGTCCCTGCTCCCACTGCATCTTCCATTCCCCCTAACCATGCCCTTACCCCGCTTAATGCTGGGCCCCAGAGCCCTGTCACTGCTTCAGAGCAGAACTGTGCCGCGAAGCTGGGCTCCCCCTTGCTTCCCACCTGATGGATGCTCTGCTCCCAGGGTTCATCCCCCGAGCCCAGCACTTCTTCGCCAAGACTTACTCCGAGGTCTGCAAGGAGGCCAGGAGCAGCTTCGCCCAGCAGCGGCTGGGGTCTGCCCACGAGGAGCAGGTGCGGAGGACACGGCTGCTGTGCCAGGACCCCATGCAGGACCGTGACGTGAGATGGGCAGGACCCAATTTGCATCATGTTGTGGGACTAGGGCTGTCCCCAGTGGGTAGGGGGACATGGGGCACACCCACCATGGAGGGCCGGGGGACAAGGGGCTGGCTGTTATGGGGAGCCTGTCAGCACGAGGTTGTGAACGACTTCGGTTGGTGGCAAGGGTCCTGCATTGTTTCCTACAGTGGAGGTTTGCTGGGCTTGTGTTTAGGACAGCATCTATGAATGTGACATTACTCTCTTTGCTCCTGTCTTCTCTGGAGGTGCTCACAAGGCTGTGGGCCAGCCGCCAGCACCCACCCCTCCCTCCATCACCACCAGCACCCAACCACATCCATCTTCCTGCCACCACGTCCCAGCCAAAGTGGTGCTGGGAGGATGCTGAGCTCCCTGTGCTGGGGCTGGCTGAGTTTCCCTCCCCAGACAGGGACCAGCTCCAGGGCACAGCAGCACTGGAGGCTCCTCTCCCTGCTCAGCCTGCCCCTGGCAGTACTCACACCCCAAATATCCCCACCAGGACCCTCCTGAGCCAAGTAGCCACCAGGGCCACCCAGACACAGGAGAAGCAGCAGCTGCCACTGCCCTGTGCTCATTGCCGTGTGCATTCCGGCCACAAGGATCCCCCTACTCCATGGAGGATGATGATCCCCAAAAATATTTCATCTCAGGTAAGGCTGCAAGGAGGGGGATAGGGATGGGATGAGAGGGGACAAGCAGGGTCCCTAAGCTCTCCATTAATAGCCACAACTTGCAGAGCCCCGCTGGGGTCTGCCTGTACCCCCAAACAAGGATCTTCCTTGCAGCTTCAGCATCTTTTAGGGTCATCCTTCCACAGTGAGGATAGACCCAAATACGCACACATTTTCCCCTTGCCCTGTCTGGGGACACTGTCCTGATGGTATCTCCGCATCCCCTTTGAGGCAGGAGGTTTGGAGGGGGTGTTGGGCATGGGGTGTCCCCTGGATGAGCTGGGGGTGCCTACTAAAGGCTGCTTGCAGCCCTTGTTACAGACAGCTCTGACCCATGCAGGCTTCACGGGCTTTGTGCCCCGTGCCCGGTTCCTGATCGGGACAGGCTACCCGATCACCACCAACCGGGCCCTGCTCGAGTTCAGCCAAATGACCCTGAGGAAAGGCGGCAGGAGCAGGACCGAGAAGGGCGGTGTGGTTCTCTCACCCCTGGGAAAGACTTACCCTGCGGACAGGGGTCTGCTGCCTCATTACGCAGGCTACGTCCCAGGTGAGCACCAAGACACACACCTCCCTCGTGCACAACAACATAGTTTTGGGGTGCAAAAAGGTGTTGCAAAGGTGCTCCAGGCATAGCTTTTCCCTTCTCCCAGGAGCTACCGAGGTGCAAGGGGAAGGGATGGGCTCTGGGGGCTTGCTCCCGCAGGGCTGGGGTCCAATGCTCATGCCAGTCTAAGTGCCAATGCCCCAGAACCATTCCCTGTGAGGTGGCCCACAGCCTCTGAGCCTCGCGGACAGATTGTACCAGCACCACAGCCCATCCCTCACCACCTCCTCCCTGTGCTGCTCAGGACCTCCTCCCGCTGCCCACAGGTTACAAGTTCCAGTTTGGCCATACCTACGGACACCTGACTCACAACGCCCTGGGGCTGAGCGCCCTGGAGAAGAAGATCCCGGACTGAACTGGTGTGAACTGCTGTCCGAAAGCTGCTTGGCCCCTGAAAGCATGCACAGGGAGTAAAGACGAGGCACTCTGGCACTGCCACAGCTGGGAAGGGACAAAAGAACATGGGCTCACCCAGGACAGCGGGGAAAGAAAACACCAGGCAGGGGCAGCCACATCCAGCCTGGGCCTGGGGATTGTCTGGAGGGGTGCAGAAAGGACCGCTGGATGACACAGAGACTGGATCTACTACTCTTGGCCAGGTGGTGACCATCTCCTCCCTCTCCCATGGTCCGCCATGAGCCAAGGATATCAGGGGACAACCTATCTTGCTCTGAAGGTCTGTGGCTGGAGGCAGGAGAAAGCACAGGTATCTCCCCGGCCCTTCTCAGGGACAGGCTGAAATCAAAAGGCTGCAGAGCAAGGGACCTCAATCAGCACCTTTTTTATTAATATGCATCATAAATAAAGAAATAAATAAAGGCGAGACACCTTGTTCTAATGGGGAAATACAAATTAAATACGGTGCAACGTCCGCTAAGCGATGTACAAGCAGGAGGTAACCTTGCAAGACCAGGGCCCCTCGCCACAGGGAAGCCAGCCCAGGCACAATGCCGTGAGCAGCACCCACCCGGCCAAGGCACCAAATACTGGCACGGCCTTTCATTAACACTGTCCCCCACCCGGTGGGCAGGCAAGGACCCCCACCCCACCCCAAGAACATGGCAAGGCAGGGGTGGGCTGGCATTGCCTCTGCCGAGGAGCCCCAACAACCCCTTGTGCTCATGCACGACACTCACCCCTGACCCCACGCCATGGGGAGCATCCCCCCCCCCCAACCCTCCATCCCCATCTCCCTGCTCCCTCTGGGAGCACCCCCTGCTCTCCCTGCCAGGAGCACGGCCCCCGTCTCCAAATAGCATCCCACCCCTAGCCCTGTCAGGGACCCTGCCCTCACCCCTTCCCCTCCCACCCCCCTCCACCGAGCATCCCAGGGCCTCTGAGGCACTGGCTCCCTGCTCAGCGTGGAGGGCGTGGGGGCACCCCGCAGCACCCGGCTCCGCACAGGGTGGCACTACCCAACCTGGACCTACGTCACACCGAACATCCACGCGCCTTCCTCACAACCCAAACACCCTTGCTCTGCACACACACACACCCCATTTCCCCTCCTGTGGCCGTGGCCGGGCAGTGTGGCAGTGCACAGTGCTCCCACCCTGTGATGATGACACCGGGGGTGCTGGAGGATGCACTGCCACCCCCGGCAGGGGATGACCAACATCCTGCACCCTCCAGAGTGAAACTGAGCCAGCGCCGCACTGGCAGGGACTGCTTGGATCCCTGCTATGTACAAGCCCACCACCTGCAGGTGCTGGAGGTGGCGTGGGGTGGAGGGGGCTCAGGCGGTCCCCGGTGTGGTTGCATGCACGGCGATGCCTGGCAATACGAGGTGCAGCTCGTGGAAGGCCCCGTGGCCGGTTTGGCCTTTGGCAGCTGCACGAGGAGGAGCAAGAAGGAACCACCTACGGTTACTGTATTCTGTAATGGCAAGAAAGGTAAGAAACTAGCAAGAAGCAGTGTCTGTTCCCTTGGTAGGGTAGACATCCCCAGAAGAGCCTCAGCAGCCCATGGTACTGTGCTTGGCCTCCCAGCCACGTCAGTAGTCCTCGTCCTCCGGGTGGGTGACATACATGATGGGCACCAGTCCCTTCTCGGAGCCCAGGCCGCACTGCAGCCAGTCACCGTCCACCTTGGAGATGACCTGCAGGATATCCCCTTTGTTGAAGCTCAGCTGTCCTGCCTCGGTGGCGATGTGATGGCAAAGGGCTTTCACCTCGCTGTGGGCAGACAAAAGGGAGAAATGGTTAGATCACCACAGGATGCTCACGCTGCTGAAGCCCAGGGACCACTTGGGGGGGGGGGGAGGCAGAAACCCCTCCTGACATTACATCCAGACCCATGTGAACTCCATCCCACCGTGTCCCCAGCCCCTGTGGGACAGCAACAAGCCACTGCTCACCAGGGAGGGTTGGGACACAGCCCCCGGGCTGGCCGTGGCACGGGTGACACTTCAGTTGGCTCTGTCCGAGGGGGCTCTGGCTCAGGGGCTGCTTCTCGCCACATGCTTGCCCCAACCGTCTGGGCCACCAGCTGGAACACAGACTTGTCCAGGCTCAGCCAGCCGGAGGGCAACCTGCAAGGAGAGAGAAGCAGGTTGTGTCGGGGAAGGCAACCTCTCATGGCAAGGTCATGCCTTAGAGGTCTGGATCACACACAACATGCACCGCATCCCCCAGACTATTTCCTTTCCAAGGGACCCAGCATCCTCCAGACACACCAGGTATGACAGACGTCCTTATTCACCTCCGATGTACCACCACAGTGTAGCTCAGAGCCCATCTTAACCAGCCCCTCCAGCCCTAAGCCACCCATGTCCCTACCTGTTAGGTTGCCTGGGCTCTTTTTGCACCTTCCTGGACCCAAACAAGTGTCCCCACTTGATGGGCTGGCTGCTCTCTGACACACTGCTGCTGCTTTCCTCTTGGGGGGCTGCTGCTGCTTCCAAACTTTGCTTAGTCCCAGTCTCCTTCTCCTTGCTGTGCTTCAGCTCTGTAACCACCGAGTCTGGGGGGCTGCCCATCCAGAAGGGCCAGCTCCGCTCCTTGACCTCTTCCCCGGCTGGTACCTGCTGGGGCTTTTCCAGGGGCTCTTCCACTGCTCCAGGACTTGGCCTGCTGGTGGCCTTGGGCTTCTCCTCCAAGATGCCTTCAGTGATGGGGCAGGCTTCTGCACCCTCCACCACACCTTCACGTGGAGGTGGTGCCTTGTGGCTCTCAGCTGGCCTGGGGACACCACTCGATGCCTTCTTCTTCTTTTCATAACGGATGAGCTTCGAGCCTTCAGTCGAGCCCTCGATGTAAATCTGAGAGCTCTGCATGAGCTGGTACCACCAGCCCGCCTGCTTGTCCTTCTTCCCCTCCCATGTGCTCTCTCGCAACTTCCTCCGCTCTTCCTCCCTGTCCCCATCTCCAGAAGACGCCCCCACTCCCTTGACCCTCTCACTTGCAGCTTGTTCAGGGCTGTGGCCTGGTGACACGCCACCGTCTCTGCCACCCACTTTGCACGCTTCAGGGGCAGTGCTGCAGCCATCGGGATCCTCGCTGCTGCCCCGTGTCCGCATCAGCTGCAGGGTGGAGTGTGCGGAAAGCAGCAGGTCCTGCTTGACACGCAGCAGCTCCTTCTGCTGCTGCTGCTCTTTGCCCATCTGCATCAGGTGGTGCTCAAAAAGCAGGTCTAGGTTGAAGGGCAGCAGGGAGAGAGGCTGGAGAAGGAGCAGGAGCTCCTCAAACAGAGGCTGGCACACGCTATGAGACAGGCACAAGAAGCCCACCGGCTGGTAGTGTGCCAGGATGATATCTGTAGGGTAAGAGGCAGTGGTTAGATGAGAGTCCCCTGCCACCTTTGCCAAGCCACCAAGAAGTTACTGGGGAAAGGAACTGAGCACTGGTTTCTGGTCACAGCTGTGGCTGCAGTGTGAGGCTCAACAATGGGGCAGGGAGCACTGGGCAAACTGGCCCAGATCCTGCTTCCTGCAGCCACCCCCTGCCTGTCAGATTACCGACTGGAGCAAGCAACCTCTGTCACAAATGCCAGAGGAGCAGAGTGAAAACTAAAAGCATCAGAGATGGCTGTCACACATTAAGATTCTCTTTTCCATCCCCCTGGATATGAACAAGGAGCTGCAGATCTGGGCCAGTACCAGTGCCCTACAGGGAGAGGTGTCAGGGACAGCTGAACGCAGCCTGTCCAGGGATCTGGCTGGGCGGCACCACGGATCCTAACAGAAAACAGAACAGTATTCCTACCTGCAGCATTCATCCTACACTTCCCTTGGCCACTTCTGCACTGTCCCACCACTAGCTTTGTTGTGAGGTGTCACTCACAGGACCGAGTTGGACATTGGCTTTGTGCCTGTTTGTCTGCGGTGAGCTAACAAACTTACACCGCAGAGATGATTTGCGCTTTATCTGCAAACCCTATGCCTAGCCTTCAGCCACCTGGCAGCCTCATCTCACGCTTTCAGTTCTTAATGATGGCTTGAAACAGAAGATTTGCAACGGTTATCTTCTGCTCCAGAAAAACAGGGTGCTTCCTTTCGTTACACCACTCACTGCAAAGGCAATCTGCTCCGAAGTGCTGACAGCACACACGGACCCAAGCAATGTCTGCTGTCAGCCCTTAAACTTGCTAGAAGATACTGGGCTGGACTTCTTGCAATGCATGGAGCCCTGGGCTGGGCATGCACTGAGCCAGCAGCACTCTCAGGGAACCCAGCAGGTCAAGGGTGTCTGCCTCACTGTGCACTTAGCACTTAGTCATCTGGCTTCTAGGCATCAGGCAGCTTGGTTGTTGCTGCTAGGTTATCTACATGCTCCAGAAACGCTTCTGGTTGAAAAGAAAAACAACAGATACATCCAGGAAAATCTGCTGTTAGTTTGCCTTAAGGCTTTGCTTTCTATTTCACATGCCTCGAGGGCTTCAGGTAAGTGTTCACACTTCGAAGCTCTCAGGCACTGGACAGGGGACACAGACATTTGGAGAGGGTTAGATCTGGTCTCCTGAGGGCAGACTGAGGGATTTGTACTGTAGGATATAGTCTTGGCTACCAGCTGCAGCTGGGAAGGACACAGGTGGGCAGGCTCTCCACAGCTCAGGTGGAGAGAGCCACATGGAGCTTTGACTTCCACCTCCCTTCCCTTAGCTGAGCAGCAACACCTACACCAGGAATGCAATAAAGTCTAGCAGAGGGGAGCAGCACAGGCTGAGAGACCACCAAGAGAAAAATAGGGCCCAGAGCTTAGATCTGTGCTGCACAATGTGCAGAATTTGGTCCTCTCTGCAGCCCACTGCCACTTACCTTCATGGTTGTAGAGGTGGTTGAACCAGAACTCCAAGGACCGGATACTGTAGGAAGTGAACATGGGCAGGGAAGAAGAGAAAAAGCAAAAATCAGTTTGTCCCCTTCATCACTCCCATCAGCATGCACTGAGCACAGCCACCCAGCCTGTGAAGGAGCAAACTTGTTTGCTTTGCAATGTGGCATTGTGCAACTCTAATCCCTAACAGCCACGCTCCCAGCAAGTTTCCACACCACTTAGCTCCTATATAAAGAGCTTAGCTCTGCTGAGAAGTGCTCACATGGAAGTGGCAAAACAACTACAAACATGCAGTCAAGTGTGGCCCAAAGTATGCTGGCATCCTGTGCCAGCAAAAGAAAGCTGGGCCAACCTGGGCCAGGAGAGCAGGGCATAGCTTGCTCCTAGGGGTCCCACGATATTTGGAGACCTTGGAGACTCCATCACCAGTCTCAAAGGCCTTGCTCACATCTGCAGAGGAACAGGGAAGTACTATCCTAACAGCACTCATCCTGTCGCAGGCAGAGACAGAACACCACTGACTTTTTCTGTTTAACACTTAGTGTTTACACTCTTTATTCAAACTAGAAGGATCACCCTTGGGTCCTGGACCAGGGCAATTTCCCTTTCAGAGACTCATGCACTGGGATTAACTGCAGCCCTAGGAAGCAGTGTCAGAGGGATTTTCAGGAGAAATATATGCATATGTTATGTCAATCCCTATATGAATCCTGACAGACTTCTTCCCACCTAGCATTTTGGGGTCAGAATAAGCTGACAGAGTTCTTCAGTGGGCCAGCCCTTCTCAGTCCTGGCCTAGTAGGGGCAGGTTTTGATCCCTCTGGTGTTCCCTGAGGTTCTCAGCTTCTTCCTTCCCTCACCTACAGCTGGGAAGCAGCTTTTCAGGTTCCTTAAGTCTTTTCATTGTCAACTGTGACTGCTTCCATTCAAGGAGCAGCACCTTCTGCCAGCCTTGGACAATGTCATGCAGTCAGCCCAGGGAGCCTGCTTACTTGAGGAGGCCGAAGATGAATGCGTTGAACCTCATGTTGTGGTTGGTGAGCTCCGTGTACTGGCTGATCTTGCTATAGAGGCTGTGCAGCAGCTTGGTAGAGGGGCCTGTCGAGAGAAGCAAAATGCTGGGATTAGTTGTGGTCAGCAGAGCCAAAAGAGCACCGCAGGAAGCAGCCTTCAGGCATAGCCAGAAGGTGTCTGAGCTCCCCTGCCTACAATACGCCTAGCTCCCATGCCTACATGACCCTCCACCAGTCACCAAGATGAGTTCACTCCATTCCAACAGCGAGACTCCACAGAGGAGATGGGTTGCAGTCTTTCTCAGGCTGTCACTCCAAAACTTTGGGAGAGTTTCAATGCATGAAGGTGCCCCAGGGACCTGTTTCCCACAGTTGAGAGACAATCATGGCCCTCAGCTCACAATCACCAGGCAATAATAACATTGCAGTTGTTGGTTATAATTTGAGGTGTTTGTAATCACAGAGAGAACCCCAGAGCTGGAGACGAGCTACAAACAGGCTAGAAGGCTTCCCAGCCCTGGCTGTAAGCTCTTTGTGATGCAGAAATCAGGGTGGGCCTGCCATCTGTAACCTCAGAAAGGAGTTCTGCTGGATGGTAGCCACTGCTACAATCCAGGGTGCAGACTGGTACTAGCAGAGGGTGCAGGTGACATGGGCATTCTTGAAAGCAGCAAGCTGTGTGTGCAAATATTCTTATAGATCAGGCTGGAGCACAGCTCTGCCTTACACCTGCAACTGTGCGAGGCTAAAGATCAAAGTTTAGAAACAACCCAGAAACTCAGGGTGGCAGGGGAAGAGATTTATTTATTTATTTATTTATTTATTTATTTATTTTATTTTATTTTATTTATTTGTCTGGGCTTTTTTCATTGCTAGGGCCTGTTATAGAAGGATTTGGACCTTCCCCAGCACCTCCCAGCCACAGCACAGCAGTACCACACAGCGACAGGCATCACCACACATCCTCCATACCTAGTTGGGTGGATGCTTCCACCACACTCCAGGGGATGTTTCTCCTCTGGCCAATGATCATGTCTAGGACGTAGGCCTTGAGCCCGTCGCTCAGGATGTCCCGGACAGCTGGGCACAGGTATTTCAGGATGAGATGTCCCACATTGGGGCTCACGGAGCTGTTCCCAAGTTTGGCCTAAGGGAGAAGAGGCAACAGGAAGAGGGTTGGTAATTGCTCTACATGGTACAAACACATGAAAACATCCCAGGCCCACCTGCCTACTAGTCACCTAGCTGGCAATACCCAGGCTATGATGAAACTCAGCAGCTCCTGGAACAGGCAGGCTCTTTCTCTTCATTCCTGCTGCCTCATAAAACAGTTCTGGGTTGCTCCCTGAAATGTCTGACCCAGGCTGAGATAAGGCAACAGCTTGTGAAGAGAATATCTCAGCTTGGAAAGAGGATATTCCAGTTAGAAGGGGTAACCAGTTCTCCTCATGAGTATACCAAGACTGTCTTGCTGGAGGAAGACAAGAGATGGGACTTCCCTGCTGCCAAAGAAGATTTTCATGTTGCTATTTTAGAAGCAGGAAGCAGCAAACGACCTAGGAACTTCCAGGACAGAGGGGTTAAGGAACACTTAACTCAGTGACGAGCTGAGCTATAATTCCTAGGGATTACTATAAATACACAGGATGGAGGAAAATGGCTGGACAGAACCCAGGATGAAGTGAGGAGGCATGTAAGAGCCTAGCATCAGCAAAGAGGGACACATCCTGCTCCATGCAGTCCTTGAGATGCCAAGGCTCAATCCAAAGTGGTCAGCCCTGGCCTTACACATCATGTTGGTAGTCCAAGGCAGCTGGGCACAGATTTTACCAGCTGAGCTGGAATTACACTGGCCAGTTGGCATGGGTCCATAAAGGCCTGAACTCAGACTGAACTTCTGGGTCAGGAATAATCCTGCCAGATCCATCAAGCGTGGGAGCATCATGTATGGGTGCTGCCTTTTGACAGGTGAATGCTCAGCCCTTGGCACTCTGACACATAAAGAAACCCCGGATCAAAACCATAGCATCGTCTGGCAAGTAAAGTAATGGGCGAATGTTGCAGTTATTCCCCAAACCAAGACAGCAGACATAGGAAATTCACAGTGGAGTTTTCAAAAAGCTGTGGAAATCCAAACAGCTCAAGTTACACTGTACAACAATCTCTGCCTCAGCAACAATTGTAATTAGGGATAAATTACCCTGGGCTGTGAGATAAGACTGAATTGGCTTGGAACCTGTCCTAGTCAAGTTTCTCCTTGGGGATGGCACTTCAGGGGAAGTTGTCATCTTCAGACAGTGCTACATTGCTACAGAGTCCCTGCAGCTGAAGGATACTGTTCTGGTTTGAGGATGCACCACAAACATGATGAACATCACAGGACTGAAAACACTGTCTGGGTCAAACAAGCAAGCTTGCTCTGCTGGTGTTAGTCCAGAAATGAACAATGAGGGGAGCACAAGCCAAAGACAGTCATGGGTGATCAAGATGCACTCTGAAGGCAGTGGGTGTATGGTAAGTGCCACAGGGAGAGACCACCTGCCCCAGATGGGCAATGACTAATCCATTTTTTTATAATTACCGAGTCCTGTCATACATCAAGGCACTGTACTGTGCCCTGCCACAAGTTCCAGAACACAATTATGAGACAGACGGAGAAAGGAGACATAACTCTCCACTACATGAGAAAAAAGAGCACATCCAGCCAGAGGTCCAGCTGGCCTGGTATTCTCTACCAGGTGGAGTATATCAAGCAAGTACATAAGAAACAGTCAAACAGGAGCAAAAATATATACTTCCATTTAATAATGCTGTCCCAGCCTACAACTAGGACTACCTAAGGTGGACATGGTTCCTTTGTGTGTAGTAGACATCAACGAATTTCCCTTCCGCATATTTTTCCAATCTTCCCTTAAACCCACGTAATCTTTTAGCCTGCCCAATATCATGCAGCAAGAACTGTCACACATTTACTGTCCACTGCATGACATAACATCAGGTTTCTTTATTTTGTTCTTGGTACTACTAGCTTCACTTGATGCCTCTTAGTTTTTGAACTGGAAAATAATGGGGAGGCAGTATTTCTCCATCCTCTCTACATCACTCATGATGTTGAGCAGACATACTGAAAGCAAGACTTACCTTCACCCCTGGATCCCTGCTGGTTCCAAAGTGAGCCACAATCAGGTCAACAGCAGTGTTGATTGCCTTCACCAGACCTAGAGGAAAAGAGAATCACAGCTGCCCCAGGGGCTTCTAGGACAGACCCAGACCAAATGCTTCATGAAGAAATCAGGCAGGGGTATTTCCAGGCTGTGTCAGCACATGTAGTCTCTCTGAGGACATGATCAGCTCATGGCTCATCTCTGCCAGAAGCATGTAAAGTCTGTCCTAACTCCTCAGCAAATCTGTCCCTGCTGGTTCCAACACTCACGCATCAGCCTGGCAGCAAGGCAAGCTCTAGAAGTGGCTGAAGACGTTAAGTGGCTGATAAGATATCCTGTCAAATATTCCCAAGGGACATGGAACATCACCTTCATTGCACCATCCCCTGTGGGAGCAGAAATGGGGTCTGAGGCAATGACAGGGTGGAAACCATGCATTCGGCAGGGGCTAACAAGCCAGTGGTGGGTAATCTGACATCTGCTCCAGCACAATGCAAGAACAGAAGTGGGACAGAGGGGAAGGCTGCCCTCTAGGAATCACCAAAACATAACTGATAAGGGCATAGGGACCTTTCTGCACATCCCTTGCCTTGAACGTGATACAGAGGCAGCTGCCACAAGCCTGTCCCCAAGTATGCATCTAGTATGGATCCAATCACTTTCTCCCACCCTTTGATATAAAGGCTTCACCACATAGGACCCAACAGACCTTTTAACTACATCACACACTCAGGCTAACATCTGCAGCACCACACAGATTCAGAGGTCTACCCTTTATATTGAGATGGGGTGGCTGCATGCCCTGCCTTAGGGCCATGCTCCCACGCCTGCCTGCTCCCTTCACACATTCTTGTGGACTTAAGGCCCTTTCTCATCATACAGAGAACACATGAAGATGTTGTGGAAACACCTGGTAGTCCAGGGGGGACATCTAGTTATGATGCTACAGCAGGGAAGAGCAGGCAAAGAAACTATTATCTCTACAGAAATGAAGTGAGAGAGAGAAGCACCGTTTGACTTATGCTGTGCTACGCCACATTCTCCTCCACTGCCACAAGAGACACATGGACTCACCCTTCTTCTGCAGCAAGTCGATAGAGATGGACTCTGTGTTGCCATCAGGGGAGAGGCAGAATTCAGCTGGGGGCTTCTCAGCTAGTGAGAAGTAGTCAGGAAAGAAGTCAGTGTAGGTAAGCTGGAGTTGCCTCATGGACTGTCCTGCAGGGCCAAAACAGGGGAGAGAAGGGTCAGCCCCAAAGCCTCTCCCACATTGCTTATCCCAGAAACAGGCTGCACCAGCAGGAGTCTTCCCATCTCTCTGTCCAAGACTGGGACAGCAAGGCTTGCTACTCTACCAGAACTGTTTCGCAACATGTTCAACCCTGCAGCTCACCCCACATCCAGCTCCAGCTTTGCTGGGGACCCACAGGCACTGGAAGATGCTGCGGGAGGTTCACCTGCATGGGCTGGTGCTAAAGAAAAACTTACTGCAGCAGATTCTCAGGGCTGCTGTGCAGGTAGCCCCAGCAGTGATGCAAGTAGGTCAAAAGAAGAGCAGACTGAGAATCCCTACTTGTCTCTCACAGGCATTGACAGGCAATAAGCAACATGCCTTCTGCCTGGCCCCTGCAATGGGCTCTGTTTCCATGGGGATTCTTCTGCAGGAGTCCTGAGCTACAGCCCAACATCTAGCATGTGAGAGATGCTGGGGCAGATGGGCAGCCACTGGGACACAGACATGAGATCTCCAAGGGGCACAACCCTCGTGTAAGACATGAACCTCAAGCTGGACACACGCCTGGAGCACTTGCTGAGGTTTGAGCTGGCCCTTCAATCTGGCCCAGAGCCAGGCCTGACTGTTCCCAGCTCACGGGGAAGAAGGGAGGCTCCACACGTTGTACCAACCAGTAAAGCAATTTTCACCTTCCTCTTGCACCCCTCAGCCCCACTGTGAGCAGATGCCTCGACCCTCCTGCTCAGAGCTGGCAGAGCAGTGACGAGGCCAGGCTTAGTTGGGATGTTGTACCTGAGCCCAAGGTCACCCCCAGACCCCCAGCAGAAGGGCAGTGCGCACCGTTCAGCTTGCAGTGGAAATTGTTGGCGTTGAGGGTGCCGGGGAACTCAAAGATGGGGTTCCCCCGGTTCATCCGGGGCTCCTGCTGCCTCCTGTCTAGGCTGCCAGCTAAGCCGGGCAGCCCTGAAATGCGGTCCAGGCCCAGGGGGTTTCTCCGCCTGTACTCTCGCCACTTCAGCGCTTGAGGGGAGAGGTGGTTCGCTGCAACGCCGCAGGCAGCATGCACCCAAAGAGAGGACGTGAGTGGACAGGAGGACGTGGAGGGCAAACGGGGAGAGAAGGATGAGAAGGGGGAAGAACAGAGAGAGAGAGAGACAGCAAGTTAGTTGAAGTCTGGCAGCATTTCAGGACGTTAGCACATATACACAGGGGGAGGTGGAGGCCACAGCCTGGCACAGCAGGGCAGGAGCCCAAGCGGCCTGGTGGCTGCAGGCACAGGGGGAGCAGGTTTAGGGTGCCAGCACCCAGCATGGGGAGCTGGAGGATCAGCATCCCTCCCAGGAGACACTGTGTAGGAGCCAGGACTGGAGGAACATGCTCTTAGTGCACAACTTTCTTTTGCAGGCAGTGATCACAAGGGCTGCTGGATGCTGCAGCAGCCTGATGAGAATTTGGCTCAGGTTGTTGCTGTGGGAAGGGAGGTACTATAGAGGGCAGCCACAGCCAGGGAGCCGGAGATGTTTCCCACCAGCATGTCCTGGTGGTTGGGTACCTACCATTGAGGGGCCGCATTCCCATGCCGCTCAGGGGACCAGAGCTGCTGGTCTCACTGCCACTCCTCCAGTGGGGATCTGCATGGGCTCCACCTCGGCTCATGGGCGCACTGCCCAGGGAAAGGGGCAGGAGGGACCCACTGTGGAGTCGGTACTCGGAGAGCGGTGGGCTTGGCTCCAGCGGTGCCTCTTTCTTGGGAACCAGCCTGGGGTTCTCCTTTTGCCTCAGGGCATCGGCTTTGGTGACCTGGGAGGGCATGGCACTGACAGCAGGGGAAGACCTGGTAGGAAGCAGGTTGGCGGAGATGGGGCAGGACCTGCTCCTGGGAGGCTGGCTTTCTCCAGCTCTCTCTGCGGTGGGTGAGGAAGAGGAGTCCACGCTCTGAAAGAAAGGCACATTGCATCGCACGGGAGAATAACTGCCCAGGGGGGACGGCCGAGTTGTCTCCGGGGCTGGCTTCTTGATGCAGCCATCATTGAGGGAGGCAGCTCCATCCACTGAGCGCTGGGTCAGCAGTGTGCTGTGGGCTTGGCTCCCTGCTGCCTGCTCTGCCAAGGTGGCAGAGGCCTGGGAATTGGAGGAGATCTGCTGGCTGGCAGGCCGGTTGCTGGACAAGCTGTAGAGTTGAGAAAGGCTGGAGGCAAAGTGGCTGTGCAGAGCACGGGCCTTGGGCGGCTTGCTGAAGTGGTGCTGGAAAACAAAGGGCTGGATGGGCAGAGTCGTGGGACGCTGGTCCTTGCTGTAGCGCACCACAGGCTTGCTGTCTGTGCCACCACCTTTGGGGAGAGAAAGGGGAATAGCTCGTGAGGATAGGCAAAGGGAAAATCATCATGAGCTTTGTGGGTCATAGGCAAAAGGGAATGAGCTCTCAGCTGTGGGAGGAAGAGGATGAGCTATGTACCACTGACAAAAGCAAAGTGGTTCAAGTGTGAACCAGTTACATGAGCTGCCAGGGTAAGGACATGTAACTGCTGTAACTGTTCTCCCCCAAGCACACAGCTCCCTTCCTCCCTCTCCTTGTACCAGCCCCACGTATACTCAGTGAAATCAGGCCCGCAGCAGAGTTAGAAGCCTCGAACCCTGGGAAAAATTAGTCTGCCCCAGCAAATGATGGACAAGGATTTCCTAAGGGTGTGCACCAAGCTGATCAACTATTCATGCACGCCTGCTGCTCCTGATGGGGCCACATCCCAAGGGACACAGCTAAAATATGATCTACTGTGTGCACAGTGCACAACACGCCTGACCAGGCAGACCAGGTTCCTTGATGGCCACCCACACTGCACCCCAGCATGACCTGGCAGGTCCTGGCACACATCCCTGCCATTCCTCCAGCCCACAGCAAATCCCAGGACAAAGATGCTGAGGGCCTGTAGGACCTGTCACAAGCAGACCCCCTCAGTGTTACCTGCTCCCCAGGGGTGTTCCAGCCCTCTTTCCCTATAGCTTGCCTTTAGAAGAAGTTGCTTTCCCTCTGGTCCCTTATCAGACCCTCTAGGCTTGCATGTTGCTCTCGGATGGAGACATGTAATGCCAATTTCAGTGTGGAAAACAATTCAGGTGCTACAGACTTTCCCACCGAGGCAGCTGGGGCAATTACCCTGGTAATGGCCACGTGCTCCTCCAGGGGAACCTCTGCTGCAGGCCTATGCACTGTGGAAGAAATGGCCAGGACACTACAGCAAACACACAGAGCTCCTCTAATCTCACCAGGGCTCATACTGTAAGTGCAAGCAGACACAGATCTCTGTGAGACCTGCATCAAGAGGGGACTGATGGCTATGCCAGCCTCTGCCCCATATGGATCCAAAACAGAAAGTCTAAAAACTACCCAGTGGTTCCCTTCCCTTTGCTGGGAACGTGGCTCTGTAAATCTGTCTTGGGAGCTAAGGGCAGGCTGGGGGAGTACAGTGCCCTGAAAGGGAGTCAGAATGAGACAATCCTCCAAGCTGCACAGACCCTGAGTGCTTATCCTCCCTTACATGATATGAGAGGTTTGCACAAAACCTCAGCTTTCTAAAGAAATAGAAGGACAAGCAACTTGCACTGATCTGGGTCTGCAATAAGCACAGCAGGGCTTTGTCCCAGAGACCAGTAGACCAGGGAACTATGCAGGCTCTGGTCTCATTGCCATGCACATTCCTCTGCTGCTCCCCTCTGATCCCAAAAAGCTTTTCTTGTTACTTCTCCGCTATGCCTAGTTTGGCTCCTTACCGTCTGCTCGGGCTCTAATATCTCTTTGTCCGTGGCCACTGGCAGAGCTACCTGAGAAGCTGGCATCTGCCTCCGTCAGCAGGGAGAGAGAGGCTTGCTCACCTGCCCCGTGCCCACTGGGGACGGTCTCAGTGGAGCCCGAGTCTTTGGTGGAGCACAAAGCCTGTCTGTCCCCAAAAGGGTGGTTCAAACAGAAGCCCTCGCAGCTCCGGTTCAGGCCGTGGACAAAAGGCATGGGTGGAAGACTCTGGCTGCGGCGAGCTCTTTCTTCAAGGAAGGTTGGGCAATCCCGCTGCGTCTCAGGGATAGGGGAGAACTCCAAGGAGGAATCGCCACTGGACCGGAGCGGTGGGGAGGTGCCGTTCTTTTTCCTGCCTTTAGCAAGCTCGGCAAAAGATGTCACTCGTTTCGGGGGAGAACTCTGGATGGGTATCGCTGGGCTTTCACTCAGCTTGACCGGACAGCTCACCATGCGCTCCAGAGAGCCCAGCCTGCTGCTAGGACTCCTGTCCAGGTTCTGATCATAGCTCCTGGAGCGCTGCCGGCTTGTGTTGAGGTTAGGTGGCGACACGTTCACATAGACCTGGCCCTCAATCATGTTCTGCGTGGTTTCTCCCTTTGTCTCCTCTTCACTGCACTCCACATTGCTTTCTTCTTGTCTCAGGTCAGGCTTTCTAAAAAGATAGTATTCAGTGGGCTGGGCTGGGCTACCTTTGGTGTGGTCTTCCGAGCAGCTAGTTATGGAAGATCCTGCCGGGCTGGGGGATGATTGGGAAGACAAGTCACACGTGACTAACTTATAATAATTCTGAGTAGCCACAACGAGCCGTGCTTGGCTCTGGAAGCAGGCAGTGAGGTCTGAGCTCTCTGAAGTGCAAGGCTCACAGTGGAGGTGGTAGGAGTTGCAGTTAGCATCGAGGACGGGTGAGGAGGAGTGGTGACACTCACACGCCTTCCCTGAACTCTCTGGGTGATGCGACTCACATGACATCTTGGATTCTGTGGGCGATGAATGCAAATCCAGGTAAAATGCTCCTGTGTCCGAGTGGCTGCAGAAGGAAGAGTCACAGGACAGGTTGGCTGAATTCAGGTTAGATCGAGAATGGCCGTTCATTTTGTTGTAGAGAGCACTGAAGTTCACCAGCACCCCATCGGAGCTGTTGCAGGAAGAGTCGCTGATGTAGCCCATTTGCTGGTCAATCACTTCAGACTGACTTGACGAACTGTAGCAGCGACAGCGATGGAGCTCAGAGCTGGAACAGCTGCACGTCCGGCTGTGCAGGGCATCCTGATTCCTCAGTGATTCACCTGTGTTTTGGTTCCACTCCTGGTCGCCACCATCAAAGGAGAAGCTGGAGGAGCTGCCGCGATGGCAGCTGCATTCATCCAGCTCCATGCGCTCGGTGGCCTGGTGGCACCGGTTCGCGTTGTTCCTCTTCTGGATGTCGTCGCTGCTGATTTTGTCCTCCTGCCCATCTACCACACCGGACCGGCTGGCCATGTTCCAGGATTTCACAATTTGGTTGGAGTCGTGGAGGCGGAAAGGAGGCAAGGCTAGCTCGTGCAGATGAAAGGGAGGTTTGCCAGCCACAAGGGAGTTGTGAAGGTGGAAAGATTTCTGACCCAAGTCATCCCCAAAGATGCTGAGGTCTTCTCCCTCGTTCAGTAAGAAAGGGTTGTGTCGCTTGCTGGCACTAGGGACAATCAAGTCCCTTGCTTTGCCTTCTTTGTTGTCTGAGGCCTCTGCTGAGCTTTCAGAGGTCTGGAGAAAGCTGCTGTACACCAAAGAGTCGGTCTGTGAGAGGTCTCTCTCTGGAAGGCCAGAGGTCCGTGTAACGCTGAGATCTGGCTGACAGAAGGGGTTGGTCCTTTTGTTCACGGAGCAGCACGGTCTGTCTGGAACCTGGCAGTGCACCAGGGGAATGTGATGGACAATCAGCGTCTCGCCAGTCAGCTTTGGTGGACTATCCATGGTGAGGAATGCTCTTCAGGACATCAGTTAAGTTGGTGCTACCCATGGGCAGGTAGGGCTGTGCATGAGAGGCTGGTAGGACACTTCTCATGGGGGAGTTCAGATACCTAGAGAGAGACAAAAACACAAAGAAAGTCACTTCTTAGGAAAGGCAGGGAGTATTTAAAGCATCCTTGGTTCGACTGAAGACTTCATGACCTAAACAGAGTGGTCCTTGTCAGCACAACTACCTGAGCAATCTTCTTCAGGGAAAGCATTACAATGGGAGACAAACATGTGCCTCTCTCTCTGGACTCCAGGAACAATGCTTGTGCTTCCAGATGACCCCTCTCAGACTTACCTGGGATAACTGATTTTGCTCAAGTGGTCAAAAGACGTCACAGGCTTTGTGTCAAATGAAAACCTAACTGCTGATGGCATTGCAGGCTCACAGGAAAGCAGGCAGAGAGCACAGGGTCTGAAAGGAGGAGCTGCACTCTGATGAGGGCAACCCATCTTCTCACATTGGATTCAATGTCTTTACCTGCCTTTAGGTATCCTCAACTTTCCTTTACAAACAAGACCCTTCACTGCACTGCAGCACTAGAAAGACAGAGGTCCGGGCACAAACTGGAAAGCAGGAACAGACTGGAACAGGAAAGCAGCAACAACCATCCTTCTCCAAAACCCAGGAGGCCCCATGAAGTCCTGAACTCTTTTAATGGTGCCCAGGGAGAGAGCCAAAGTATGCAACTACTTAAGCACATCTTCTGTGAAAAGGAGTAGATGATTCCATCAGAGAGGCAGTGGGGAGCAGCTGCTGATGGTTAAATAGGTGCCATGCAGCACACTGCCTTCTGCAAACCTAAGCCTCATCTCACACTGGTTCCTCTTATGGTCCTGGGTGCTTGGTTCACAGACCCCTACCGCTCTGTCACTCTGTGTGTGACACTTACCTGCTTATCTGATTATTTACTGTAATTCACAGCAGTACTGCTGCAGCAGCCCTTTTGCATTCCCTTCTGCACTTCAGAGAAACCAATGGAGAGAAGTTTGGGGCGGGGGAGGGGGAGCAGATAGGGCACCAAGGAGATGGAGAAACCAGAAAACAATGTTGACCCAGGGTGATGCTGAGGGGAGTTAGGGCTCTCAGATATCGGTCCCTAGTTCTGAAATCCCCATCCCAAACACCGCTGGTCAGCAATCCACATCCCACATCCCATCCAGGCAACCCCAGTGCACCCTGTCACTACATACTGAGATCTCTAGATACCAGGACCCTGGGTCTGCTGCCACCAGGAACCTTCAGCCTCTAAAAAAGTGACTTTTATGGTATCTAAGTCTTTATCTACATCAACCCAGTGTGTGTGACTATGAGCTGATAATGGATTTGGACCAGAGCCTCAAAGGCACATGGGAGCCCAGAAAAGAAATTGAGAAATGCAGGATAAGTGAAGTCAGAGCAACAGTGTAAGTAATGAGACAGCTCTACAGGAAGAAGATCAGGAGCTTCGGTTCTTACAGCTTCACAGCATAAGAATAGCAATTAAAAAATGCTAAAATAAAGCTGATCAAAAGAAGTACTTTCCTCCCACGCATAGTACAGATTCTTACAGAGACAGGAAGTGTTGGCAGAAAAAAACATAGAAAGATGGAAACAGACCTGGTGTTTACAGTAAAAACCCAATGATGTAAAAGCTAATACTAACACTAGTGTTAGGGAGCTGACAAGCCTTGTGGATCAGGCTAGACCTTACCAGAGACCCACATGAGGGGCACACACACCCTCACACCTGCTTCTGCTGGGATGTTTCAGACAGGTCTAGGTTCTGAAGTAGAGAGGTCACCTGGACCACATTCAGTGGATTGTCATAAGGCTCTAAATTCCCCCCACCTATACTCTCCTCATGCTTATATCACCCTTCACTGCCCTTTCAGCCACTCCTCTGGCTCCCTTCCCACAGCCCTGCAGTGGCTGAAAGGCATGAGTCTGTTCTCAGTCAGGTTCCTGGGAGGAGATCTCGTACCTCGCAGATTCCCACGACCACATTGTTTAAGAACCACCATCAGCAACAGCAGCTCCTGGCTCTGTGCCTGGCACACACACGCTGAAACTGGTGCTCAACAGCTTGGGCAGCGTTCGTGCCCTGTTTTGAACCTTGTGCACCACTGATGGTACTTGTAGCAGCGGGAGTCCCTGTTTATCCGGTGTCTCCCCCAGAGCTGTGGGAAAAAGCCAGCCCTGGTCCCCCAGTGCCTTCTTGCTCATTCAGATCCTCCCATTCCCTCATTACTACCCTCGTAGCTGGTTTTAACAATTAGGTGGCGTCTCTCCGTTTGGCTTTGCTGTATTTTGAGCGTTGCCACCATGCGACAGCTTGAAAGGCATCATTCTGAGGATACAGACCACGAGACCGAACACCTCACTGCTGAGGCACGGGGCCTCTGCTGCTTCTGGGAAATGGCTGCTTGGAACACCAGCACACATCTGCTGACAAGCCCTGCCAGCAGCACGTGCTTCACGTCGCTGCAGATGCTGCTGTGGGAGGACAGGGATTGCAGAGGCACACTTTGACATTTCACAGCAAAATGTCAAGGGAGCTTGCGCACTCCCGGCTGTCCCTCTGCAGCTCTGGCTGCGACATGCAGCACTGCCCAGCTATTTGGTGTCGGTGGCAGCTGTGGTTCACGGTCACAGATGCTGCAGCATCTCTGCCTGTGCCTATACCCTGCTCCCAGCACGAGGCTGTGAGGTCCAATATCAAAGGGGGCCTGCTGCCAGCTCCTGCTGGGAGCCATTCTTCTGACAGCTTCCCTAGGAATATGCATGATTTCTGTTTGTGCATCCTCCTGTCCCAGGGATGCGGGGAGGGTAGGCAGGGGCACTGCCAGCTCAGGGATTGCTCATTTCCCAACCCATTCTCCCTGGCCGTAACATCTCTTGGCTCTTCCTCCCCGATCCTGGAAAACTGCAGAAGGATCCTCCCTCTTCTGTTTAGGGTATGGTAGGTTCAGATCTACACTGGGGTGTAAAACCCAGCAAGCAGAGTAGTTTCACATTCTGCCGGCTTTGATCAGCTCTTTGAAAAGCCATCACATCTCTTTGCAAGGAGAGATTTCCAGACGTAGGGATAGGCAGTCTGTACACAGACACTTTTAGCCCAATAGGTTAGTGCTTATTTATCACTTGCAATAGCACAAGCCCACAGAGTGCTGAAACTTTCTCAGTCCTATACACACAACAGCAAACACAGCATCACCCAGCAATGGAAAATGGAAAAGTGTGTCACAGCACCACAAGGCTGGGAGGCAAGCAAGGAGCACCGTGACACATCAGCACAACAGGCATTTTGATTGCAAAGGTCAAAACTCTCTACCTGCTCCATACTGACACCATCTGCTGCTAGACGGGGAAAGATGGGTTGTTTATTCAGTCAGCTCTTTCTTGAGGTGCTTAGTGGTTATCTGGGGAAGGCGAGGGCCAGATACCTCAGTACCTGGGAATGCCTCGAGCCAGTCAAGGTCTGACCGCTACACAGAGGCTTCCACCTCTCTCCTCTCCTCCACCCTTGAAGGCTGAGGATGCTGTGCTAATCTGAGGGTTGCCAGTGCCTTGGCCTCTGAAGCACAGCTTCACTGTAACACTGCTGGGAAGGTGCAGGAGCCATCGGGGCCTTGCCTCCACATGCTGATGGCAAGATGTGGTGGTCACAGACCTCCAGGCTTATCCTGCTATCTGTTACCACTCGTCTACCCAGTGCTTCTGGGGTTCTTCACCAGCTGCTTGATATCTGGCTCTGCTCAACACTGGCAGCTGCACGCAAAGCGTGGCTGGGTCCAGAAGACAGTGACCGAGCTTTTCTCACAAAATACAAAGCAATAGCAAGGGAGGCATGCAGAGATTTAAGAAATAATTGTGATTTAAATACAAAAAGACTGTGCATAGAGAATGGAGGAAGAAGAGGCAGGAGCAAGATCATCAGAACTGTCAGTTGGAAGAGATGCGGGCTTTTTGGAGGCCGGGTTTTCTGAATAGAGTACTATTTCTACAAATCTTAGCCACTGCATCTATGAAATGAAATGCCCCATATAAACCTTTTACCTATGATGGTTCTTGGTGCCTCTTTCTGAATGGCTATGGTTTCAGTCATCATCATCTCCTTCACATGAACCAAGAACAAGCAAGTGACTCAAGGGTGCAAGATGGAAAAGCAGGGTTAAAAGCTGGGCATTTAGTTCCATAGATGAACTGGCAAAAATCCTTTTGTATTGGAGCTGCTTGTTCATCGGCAGCGGCATCGTTCCATGTGAATCCCTGACTCCTGCAGAACATTTGCACTAACACAGCCGAAGAAGCCATACAGCTCTACAAAACAAGCATGAGTAGAAATGCTGCAAAAAGCAGCAATTTGTGTGAGCTTGCAGCCGTGGACACAATACAGAGATCTTCTCATTGCTCCATGAAGAGAAAGGGCTCCAGTTCACACCCCGTAGGTTCACCTCTGGGCAAAAGGGCTGGGAGAAGAGCCCAAACCAAAAGTCAACCTTCAGCCACCCTGCAGGACAAGCAGCATGGGGGTTCTCAGGGCCTGGGGCAGCAGCTCACTGGTTCTGCCACCGGTTTCCAGGATCCCAGTAATGCAGCTCATTCCTGCCCTGGCTTTGTCAACCCAAAAGCTGCCAGAAAGCACTTGTTGAAAGCACTGAATGGTTAAAACAAAACAAAACAAAACAACGCAATAGGAAAATTCCAGCGAGCTGGAGGGCATTCAGGGAACAGCGTGATGAAGACAGAGCAAGGGGCACAGGGTGAATGGCCTGGGGACAGAACTGAACCATCCAAGTGAGTAAAAAGAGAATGGATTTGAGGACTTGGGAAGCCTGTAAACTGTAGTAGGGTGGGACTAGCTAATGGTATTTGTTTGGACATCTGCTCATTTACTGCCAGTTAATACTATTCTGCCAAATTCATGCCTTCATTAAATGATTTAATAAATCCTCCAGCATGTTTAATGAAAGAAAAGGTGCAAGGGGAAATAGCAGTTGTTCAACTCATCCTAAGCCTCCTGCTGCCCTTCCCTCCCTCAGGGAACAGGGAGCAGAGTGAGGGCGGTCTGCCTGGTTCCAGGGTGAATATTCCAGCACCCAATGTTTACAGGGGGCTGCTGCAAGATCAAAGGACTAGATAATTCTTAAATTTCTGCCTCAGGTCAGGCTGGTTCCTCTTGTGGTCTTGAGCAAGTTCCTGAAAAGACCACTTTCTTTTCCACAGCAAGGTGCTGCCTGGGCCAGAGATTTTTGCAGTGGTTTCCAGGACAGCCTAAGTCCATTATTAATGTATCATTACATCCCAGAGCTATATAGGATTATGATGTGTTCAAAATGGAAACTGCAGCATGTGACGGTCAATCACAGCCCTGTGCACGTGACAGCAAGGAGCTGCTCAGGTCAGGGAAGAGAAGCTTGCCAGCAGAGATGACAGGGCGAGTGAGATGAAAGGAATAATAGGTACTGCGTGCATGCCTAATGATGACACAACTAGGATGAACAGGTACTGCCTCCTAGTCAGAGGAAAAGAAGTCCCAGCTGTTTGGGGCATTTTGAGTTACAGAAGGCGTTAACAAGAGCTCAAGCAGCACCTCCATACCAGCCACCGCTGGACAGTGATGGAACCAGTTTCTCCCGTGTCTGTGCTCCCTTGCTCTGTGACTCACCAGCTGGCATGTGGCACTCAGCAGGAGCCACTTGCAGGCCGTGACTCAGGGACATGGCCCAGGTGATCTGGGTTGGAATCTGCTCCTTCTTCTCCTCCTCCAGCCATCCTCTGCCCCAGCCCCCACCACATATGCTTCTAATTACCATATGCAAATCTGCAGAAGACAAAGAGACTCTGATGTTAATATCTCACTGAAATTGCTGCTGAATTAAACTCCAAGCACAGTAAATCCTTTCTTATCGCAGACGCTGTAGTGGGAGCAGCAGGAGGAGGGACCACATTTCCACAGCATCTTTCAGCCTGAGCACTCTGAAAGCATATCTAAGATTTTGCAAGAGTAGAAATTACACAATTCCTTCCTGAACCATGGATCCAGCTGGGTTCTGGTGCCTGGCTGCTACATGATTCCCAAAGTCCTCAAGAACCCATGCTGAAAAGAAAAAATGAAAAGCAAATGAAATTACTGTGAAGAATCAGTAACTCAGATGTCAGGCTGAACTCCTCCTTGGCTGCAGTTTCTCCAGGGCTTAGCCACGAAGCAGGGCTGTGACTTTCAGCTGGCTACTTCATGAATATGCTCTTTGTACGGACACAACCAACTGAGGACCATGTCTGCGGCTTCATGGCTCAAAGCTGGTTCCCTGACTTGTGCCTCAAGGCACGCAAGATGGCAAGGCTGTCCCCAACACCTCTGTTATATGGCTACATGCAACTGTGAGCAAGCAGCCATCCTTGCTCAGGTGTGTGCTACAGGGGTGAAGGCTCCCGAGATCACAGCAAGAGGCAGAGAGGGTACAGATGCTTCATATGGGTGGGAATGTTCTCATCATTGGAAATTTCAGGGGTTTCTGGGGATGTGAAGCATCCCTAGAATAAATAGGTCACAAATCTCTCTCACTGGGCCCTCAGGACTTTCCTAACATTTCCTGGAAGATGGCTTCACACAGCTCGGCTTTGCTTAGACAGTGGTGAGAGAGAGGTCCTGCTTATCCAAAGGTTATGGGAGGATAATTTCAGAAGTTTCACCTGCACAAAGAAAGCAAATGAAGACAGCTCCATCTCAAGATAGATCTCTAGATCCCCTGTCACCTTCATGACTTGGGGAAAAGAGATCAGATAAGCCCTAAAAGGGACAAAGAAGGCCTGTTGTCACAGGAAATAAGATCTTACTGCAGCACAGATCAGCACATACGTACACACAATGCATGGCTCAATGCAACTCTCCATGGCTGCATGACTTCGTTATTACTTGCTCTCTATCCAGATTGAGACAGCATCACTTTTCTGTGAAGACCGTGCCTGGCAGCAATCACAGCTGCAAAGCAAAACCAAACCCTTACTGAAAGGCAAAAATATCAGTGACCACAGATGAAAATGTGAGAAATAAGGAGCTCAGTCATAAGACAGCTCAGTTAAAGAGGCTGTGAAATTATGTTTACTGTCTGTTTAGCCCAGAGCTCCACATATATACGAATCACCCAGTGTCAAGTGAAAAACAACCGTTTCTGGGACAGCAGGTTATAGGTGTACAACCTAGATGTATAATATTACGTTTTAGATGTTGCAACACAGCAAAAGCAGAATGGGCAGCAAACATGGATATGGTATGCAGTTGAAATTGAAGAAAAAAAATCAAGGGGAACAAGTTCTTGAAACAACTAAAGTATTACCCCCACAACCCACCAAAAATAAAACAGCTAGAGATGTCAAAAAGCCCTTACAGGATAATTTCAGACTTGAACACGATGGTGGTATAAGGGGAGCAGAGCTTTAATATTTTTAAGTTATGCAATTGTACAAGGAATTTAGTACATACTGTGTGCAACTGGATCAGAAGCCCCAAAAGCAAACACAAACAGAAAAACATCCTAGCAGCAGGCTGGTTTTATTAGATGTTTCTCCACACACTGCAAATCTAAATGGTTTTCGAACAGCAGCTATGTCCAACAGCTGACTCCTGCCAAGACTGCAGAAAAGTTTAACCCTTCCCAGCTCTCAGCACATACTGAGACTGTGCAAGATTAGAAACTGCTCTTTGCGCTACACAGCAGGTCTTGATGTGACCTCCCCGCCCAAAACAAGTCTATCAAGAATGCTGTTTCTTTTTTTCCAAGAACTAAAAAATCTAGGGCAACTGTTGCCACTAGCTCAAAAAGGAGGAGAAAGAAGCCATGGACAGATGAACATATTTAGCCTTCATGGATCAACAGCCTCAGGGAATTTTTAATTTCAGCATGGGAGCACAGAAGTCTGTGGACTGAATCAGATGGCCAGTACAGCCCAGTCCTTTGCCTTTGGCAGCAGAGTTCAGAGGCTCAGCATGAGGTGTAATAACCCCAAGGTGGGCAAACAAGTGACTGGCTGTTCCATTTTCCCCTTTCAGACATGGGCAGCCTCCACTTGAGAATGCTTTATGTCTAGGTTTCATAACCCCTCTATAAACAGCTCGGTGCCCTTACAATCATAATGCTACATATTCTTGACACCCCTGATGGTGTCCAGTTCTTTTCTGAACCTTTGGACCCTGTAACATCCTGAATCATTGTGCTCCATAGGCAATTAGATGCCACAGTGGTAGCTGTAAGTCGGTCCTTTTGAATTTACCAACATTTACCTTCATTACTTGTCCTTGTGTTAGGGCAGGGAGCGCATTGTATTTCCTACTGCGTTTGCCACCCCTCTGAGCAGTCCCAAGCTCTTTTCATCCTGCTCACAAAGCAGAGCTTTCCCCACCCCGACACCCGTCTCTCTCCACTTGTGTATGTGTTTTCACGGCGGTGAGGCAGCGCTCACAGGATCTGGATGAAACTGCAGCATTAATTTACATAACAGAATATTTTCCATGCAACAGAACTAACAAAAGGCAAGCCAGAACCTTAATAAAATACTTATGAAGCAGACCAGGCTCTACTAATGATTACAAATACTTTTCTTCTGAGAGGAGAAACTTACCCCTCAGCAGGGGCTGGCAACTCAAACCAAACTCGGCTTGTAAAGCTCCGGCTGGGACAGTGATCAGCTGCCCTGAGTGAGACATTTATTTTAGGATAATGCTCCAGAAGACAGCTCATGTGCTAATTAGGCTCAAAATGACTGGGCTCAACAGAGCATTAAGGGTCTAACTCACTAAATCTGATAACCCTGGATTAACCAAGGTCTTCTGCTAAGGAAAGTCTTGCTGGGCTGCAGGGGATGCATAGACCTATAGTACTGGAGAAAAAGGGAGAGCAAACAGAGGTGATCCTTGGCTCTGTACTGGATGAGGAGGGCAACGTTCCTGGGGATGCTCCAGAGGGATGACCACTCTGCTTTAACTCACTTCAAGCACATTCAAGAGGGTAGAGGAGACCCCTCAAGACAGTAGTCTCTCAGGCCTTCCTATATAGGACATTCTCACATTTGGAAATGTCCTTTCTTGAAGCTGTTTTGCCCTTTCTGTACCAGAAGTCTCAGAGAAGAAGAAGTATCTACATAATGTGGTGAGGAAGAATTTGTCCCTCCTAAGCCCTTACACTGAGATAGGGCTCAGCTCAGCCAGGAGGTGTCAAAACTCTGCAACTTCTGTTCTGAACATGTGCTATAAATACAAGGGGTAGTCTTTGTTATTCACAAAAATGCCAAGCCATTTGGGAATATTGCTGGGCTTTGAGTTTAACAGCAAGATTCATGGACTAATTAATCACAGTATGTGAAAATTATTCCTATTATTAGTTTCAAATAATCCACCTTAATTCTCTGGAATACTTTGACGTTACAAGCTGGGCAGCACATCAATCACTATCTTCTTTCTCTAGGCCACTCATTATTTCATATTATGAATCCTACGGTTTCCCATTTCATACAAATAATTCCAGTTTCTTCAGTCTCTCCACTTATGAAAGTTTTCCAGGACTTTGTTCACATTCCTGGGCAGTTTCTCAGTTCCCACCAAGTTTGTAGTCATCTGGGGTGACTAATCCATTGCACACACTTTCCCAATTGGTGGCGAGATGCCCTCTGCTTTATGTATCAACATTAAAAGATTCTGTACGATAATTTTCCATTCCTTTTCTTATGTACCTCAACATTTAAATATAGATGTTCATTAGTAAAGTTCCTCATGGCCAGCATGACATCAAAAGCATGGCTTTTGGTAGTTCAAAGGCAGATAATTTGGAACCTGGCAAAGTATACTGTTGTAGCTATCCTTGTTAAACTCTTCTACCATTTACTTAACTCAGCATCAATCTCAAAAACTCCATGCCTACAAAAAGACTGGCATAGAAGAAACCAAGGGATTTTTTTTACAAATATACATTCTCTGAGGAAATGAGTTTGTTTTCACTGCCTCTGGAGTGTGATTTGTGGGGGTTTTGCACCCTCAACTTCCACAAATACTTGGGGTAGGTGTGTGGTGAGTTTTACCTGTCTTTGTGCAAATTCTCTTTGTGGGCCGTCGAGATAACAGGGTCCTCAACAGCTGATTAAGGTCTGGACTGAAAGAAATTTTGTCTGGTGAAATTTGCTTATTTAATCAGCGAGGTCTGGTGGCCTGCCTCCATGAAAGAAGATTCTCCTTTTGCTTTTATCAGCAGGCCAAGAGGTTTTTGTGGTTTTTCTTTTTTAACCTCAACTTGTGCCAAGGGGAAAGCAGGCAACAAGATAGGAGACCAAAATACTGTCTGTGGAACATCCTCTGTTAAAGAGAGGAAACACCCCTCTGCACCTCCAGGACAAATACAAACAAGTTGCTTCAGTTAAAAGCATTTCTACACCCTGCAAAACCAAACCATGTCAGCAGCACAAAGCCTGGGAGGGGTCAGTTACAGAGATGGAGGCATTTTGGGGGTTCTGTGAAGCTTGTGCAGTCACCAGCAGAAGCACAGAGAACAGATACTCCAATGGATCAATGACTGCTATTGGTTTCTCAGCAAGATTTGGTCAAAAGTATGATGAATGACCTGTGATAAGAGTGTTGCCACCTTTGTGTGATAACCACCATCATGCCCACTGCTTGTCGGTGCTGGGACATACCTGTTTCTGACAGTTCCTCCTCTCCTCCCCTGTTATTGTGTCATGATCTGCCTAGCCCTACTGTCTTAGGGGATGACCTAGGAACGTACGAGGTCTCTCTGTGCTCGCTGCAGCCTCACTTTCCCTCTCCCAAGTTCCACCTGAAAGGCAGTGAAAAGAGGAAACAGAGAAGGAAAGCAAGTGGGGACAAGAAGGCTGTCAGGCTTACAGAAACAAGGAGTAGTCACCACCTTCAGAGTGCATTATACATCCAATAATCACAAATAGCAAGTGTCCGCAGAAATGAAAATAAGGCATATGACATGGAGCTGAGGCAAGACATCTGAGTAAGAAAGATGCTCCCCGCAATGGCCATCCCAAGCACTATGACCTGCAGCCAGTGGATAACTCTTAGCAGTAGATTAAGATGCCACTGAATGTGGACTAGAGAGAACATTTTGTTGCAATAGAAAATGACTCAGTGCAGGTGCCTGCTGAAATCCACTTGCTGTTCTTCTGAAGGGTCAAGCTACAGTCACTGCTCATGATAAGCCACATTCAGGCAAGGAATCCCTTAGGAGTGGCTACAACTGCTCACGCTAACAAGCAGTGATGGAGAGGGCAGCCACAGCAAGCCAGACCGCAGGGCAGACGTGTCGCTCCTGCCATGGATCATGGATCATAAGAAGGAACTAGGCAAAGCCAGGGAAGATACTCAGTGTGGGCCAGCAATATCTTGGGACCAGAGATACGAATTATTTACACCTCCACTGGATCTTCCTATACGTGGGCTTATGACTTGACCTGTTGAGTTACTGGGAAAGGTCTGAAGGTTGGTCTACAGGCGGAAAAAAAACAGTGCAAGCAGGCACTGGAAATATCCTCACTACAAAGAGTAACAAATCTCCCTAGCACAATGGTCCAGATGGGTCATTTTCCCTGCTGAGAAGGACATCTGTGAGGACAGCTATGCTATCTGAGCTACAGAGAACACACGTGGTAAGAAGCACAATGCCTGTGTCCCTCCTCTTTGCCATGGGAGCCCCAGAGAGGGACCAAAAGAAGGTGCCTTAATAAACAATTTAAGTGAATTTGAAGTACCAGGTAAAAGGAGGCTAAGTAGGCATGTGGTTGCTCCTCCATCAATGTGTGCAGAGCAGAATGGAGAAAAACCTGCCCACTGAAAGCATTTAGGTCACACTTTAGAAGTAATTGTAGTTGGTGCCAGTTCACCCATAATCAAGTGTGGCTCTGGAATTAAAACAAACCAGTGAGATTAGCCTAACGATGCAGGGAGCACAGACTCCCTGCTCCCTTCAAGAGCAGCACCTGAAGAGCCCATTCATTCCCTGGGGGCCAGAAGGAGCTGAGAGATGATCTAATTGGTGTCAAATCAAGTCTGTGTTAGACAACACTCAGGAGCACAAGATTTTCCCAGAGTTGACTGCATCATGGTTAAGCAACTCATTGGTTCAAACATCACATAGATAACCTGAGTTCTCACCCCCCAGAAATAAAAATCCTGAGGCAGTATGCTTTTTTTTTTTTCCTTGCACAAGCATGCAGGAATGTTCCTGAGCAAAGAGAGCCAGAGATGCACAGGTGAGTCTCTTGTGCATCTGGGAACCAGCAGGAAGGCAGACTTTCCAGTCCAGTACCCATCCCTTGTCCACATGTCCCACCCTTTCCCAAGAACACAGAACACTCTAGTCTGGGGCTCCTACCCACCTTGCAGCTCAGGGCAGCTCATTTGCAAGAGTTAAAAACCACAGTCCTTTTTTTTTTCCCCTATCTAGATGACCACCTGAACTCACCTTTGTGTTTCTTTAAGCTCCCCCCACCTGGCAGCTCTACCTATTGGTCTGCTTATCAATTTTAAGAGCTTTTGGGAACAAAGGCTCTTTCTTACACTGCTCTGCGTAGCACCCAGAGCACTGAGCCCGGACCCTCACACTGCAGTTTCTTGATGTGAATACATCGTGAACAAAACTGCCCACGGCACGAATGCCACTGACACCAAACCACCAGCAGCCTTGCCCAGTGAGAAAAATTTGCATGTGTCTGATGGATAGAGAAAAAACATTATCTGCACATTCCTGAGGTTACAACACAACTGTGGTGGGGAGACGGAAGAGTTTGGGGACAAGCCTGCTCTTGTTCTCATCTTAACAGGTGTGTCCCTGCTTTGACCCACTTCTTTCAGAAAATGAATGCTAAAATAATTTTCATCAAGAGAAAACTGGAGCAGAATCAGGGACTCGAGCCATTTTGACAGCCCATTACTTTCTCTTTGGAGACTAACCAACTTCCAGATGAATGCTGCGGCATGCAGGGAGCCTGCTCAGCAGATAACACAACAAATCCCTGCTAAGGCTGGTTACCAACACAGCTGGCATTGATCATTGCTATGGATTTCACCCCCTGCCAGCCAAGCTCCCTCAGCTCCTCCAAGCCTTATCCTGCAGCCTTTTGCATAGCTCTGGGACGGGGTGGCCTTCTGGCTCTTTTGGACCTACAGACCAGACTGCCAGAAGCACTTTAGCCACATCAGGATTCTTTGCACAAGGAAGCAAAGGTAATAGACAAGTGAGCTTTCCCACTTTCACTGTGATTTTAATAGCTCCCACAAATACAGGGACAACTTTTTCTCGTTCAAATGTGATTCCACAGCTGACAGGGAGGCATCTCCATCTCAGATCCTCAGTGTCTTACCCACACACAGATCTCCACCTCTCTCACTTTTTCTTTGCATTTCTTGTGTTTAATCAGTACTCAGGTGCATGAGGACCTTGCCTACTGAGATGAGTTATTGCCCAGAGTCTATGATATAGAAATGACTTTGGACTGAGTATCTCAAGCTGATCCAGTTTACATTAAACAGAAGAGTAAAAAGCAAGCAGCTCTGTGATGAAACCTTTTTAGTTTTTAAAGAGAAGATCTTTGGCATACCAGGCAAAACAGTTATAAAGCCAACAAGGACAAAGAGCTCAGGGAATTATTTCAGAAAAGACTTTGAACGTACATTGTAAGTAAAAAATAACATCTGGAATCACCCAGCAAGGTGAGGAAATTAGAAGAACAGGGCTCCTGACCAAACTGAACAAATAACCACACCAAGAAGGATATTACAGTCAAATAGAGACTGCTTCTCTGATACTGTTTTGGCATGAAGAAGGACATGGAAGCTGCGTCAATGACAGGTTAGACAATACAGGGAAAAGAGGGTGCAGAGAAGGAAATGAGCATTTGAAGTGGAAACAAATCCAAGGAGATTAATGCACTCCAGTCAGAAAAGACAAGATATTTTTGATCCCAGAACAATGAAAAAATCATTGCATGATCACAGCTAACAACAGAGCTTTCGATAAAAACACCCATGAGGAAAAAGAAAGAGAGAAAGGAGCTGAAGCCAGGTGGCTGGCAAATAACAAAGGTAAAGCATGTACCTGTTCTGAAAGAGGAAGGGAAGCGACCCACGTTAGATCTATCAACCTGCCCTTAATACTACATAAGGCTTTCAGAAAACATTGGCAAAGAATAATGAGACTGGAAAATAAATGAAAAATGGGGCAAAACACAACATGGGGTTGCTAAAGGTGGGTTACTGTCTGGCTATCAGGAATAACACCAGAGTGAGACCTTGTCTCACCAGGAGCATAAGACTGCCAGACAATTAACATCTCTGGGACACAGAAATTGTTCCTTGCTTGCTATCAGAGCATCAGACACCCTGACAGCCAGAAATGGAGTCACGGGCAGGCCATTTCTGAGTCCACTACATACTCTCCTAGGCATGTGCACTCTGTGCAATGCAGGTGCAGGCCCTTGGACCCCGGGAACCAGCTGCACTTCATCCCTCCATTTTGCATGAAGGCAGTGAAGACACACAGCAGCTATTTTATCTCCCTGCTGTGAATCAGTTCAGCCAGCTCCAGTCACCAGAAGCTCTTGTCCATCTTTTAGGCTCAAGCATCTCAGGGCTGAGATTATCTGTGCACTCTCACGGTTTAACAGATGTTCCCGTAAGAGTGGCACCTACCAGCTAGGCACAGCCTGCATGTCCTGAGGAGCGTTCCCTCCCATGCAGCAAAGCAGGCTGCACCACCTTCTTTTTATTCTGTTATGCAAATGTGGTAAACAGTCCGTACACAAATTTTCTTCCAAAGCATGCCATAAGTGCTTGTATCCTGCAGTGATCTATCTCGTTGCATGACCTGTCCTCTGGCCCACGATGCACCTATGAATGCACACGTTCTGTTCTTGCCCCCAGAACCCTCCTGCAAGAGGCTGCTCTGCAGTATGACCTCTCCATAGCACAAACACAGTCCAGGAGCATGTCTCCCTCTTCTCACAACAACAGGAGCACATCCCACTGCCTACTTCCATCAGGCTGAAGGGATGGAGGCCTGGGGACACAGAAAGGGGGATGGAGGGGGGTGGAGAGGGAGCAACTCTGAGAATCTACAGCAGCGAAATGGTTCCTTCAGATAATTGCTGCTTAGGCTGTACTGAGGATCGCGCCTATCTCGACAAACCAGGTGGAGATGCACACAGGGAACACAGTGAGAGAGGCTGGAGAATGATACAACATATTTACATTCCCTGACCATGAACCCAAATTTCTTGCCCTGTGCCCTGTGTGTCTCTGACCCACAACTTTCTGTTCCTCTAGCTCTGCAATGCTCCTCACATCTGCTTTTTCCGCTCCAAGGTTCCCCTATAGCTCTGTCAAACACTCACCACTTTATCTATATGATCCCTACCATCCTGTGGTTCTTGATAGGCCTAAAGATGCTTTATCTGAACTATTATTGGGTCATTTCAATGCTAAACTGCCCCAAGCACTCTGCCAAGCTGGCACACTGCAGAAGGGTTTTGTGAAGAGGTTAGACGTGCCAAGCTCACTCATTAGCAGCACTGGTAGACAAGGCTCTAGGTGTTTGGAGGTTAAAGAAAAAAATAAATGAAGATGTATTTATCTCTTTATTCCCCCATACTCCACACACCTTTAGAACACCCATCAATCCAGTCCCTGTATGATATGTTTCTCAATAGACAACGTTAACTTCCATTAACACCACATTCCTCCCAAACACCTGCAACTGCAACCCCACATGCTCATCATTTTCTATAACCCTGAAAGATTGAATCTTCTGTTTGCTTATTTACTTACATTACTACATTCCCATGTATACATTCCCCTACAGCCATGTCACTGCATCCCAGACAGCCAAATCATTCCTCTGTACCTTTGCCTTGTTGTTCTCACTGACTGTCATCCTGATCAATCCATATCTCTTTCCCACATAGATCATTTTCTTTGTTCAAGCTCTTCTCCTTTTGCATGTGCAGCAGCAATTTGATGGAAGGATTTGGACAGGGAGTGGGGGAGGGAAAAGAAGGAGGAAGGCAGGGAGGAGGGAAAAGATGGATTTGGTTATAACAGAACCATGTAATTAAGCTCTAGTAACTGGTACCCAGCCCAGACCACTCATCTCAGTAATTAAAAATAGCAGTTCCTCCATTCTGAGATAACCTTTCTCATTTGATCGGCAAAAAGAGGCAGGGAGAAAGCATTCATTTACACAGCCGGCACAGACACACCCTGGGCAACACAAAGGATTCCAGGCTGCACAGATCCCAGTGTCTCATTTTTTAGAAGAGCAAGGTTTTACCTGCCACACTATTTTATCCTAATACCTTTTGAGCAATTGATTTACTAGTGTTAAAAAAAAAGAAAGATTTTTTTTTTTTTTTTCAAAAGCCAAAAGCCATTATGACAGCAGCCCTTCCTGCGCTCGCGTCCTTTGTTTCTGTCTTTTCATGGAAGTGCTGTCTGTCAAAACAGCTTTTGAGCTGCACAGCAGCATCACTGCCGGGGATGCACAGAGAGCGTGACAGCTCGTGGGACCACAACAATCCGTGTGGGCTCGGCTGTCATGGCAGACACAATGGAGAGCTGTGCGACTGCACCAAGAGAGCACTGTTGGGGAGAAATGCGGATCGCCTCTGCACAACCAGCCCCGGACATGACAACCGCTATTTCATAGCCACAATGGACAAACACGCATTCTGCACAGCAATACCAGCCTCTTCACTCCCTTGCATAATTATAATCACGACAGCTCCAAAGCAACACAGCCTCTGAACAGACAAAGCAATCCTAAAATCTTTAAGCATTATTGGGTAGCTGGCAATCTCTGCAGAAACAAGCAAGCCAGCCGCTTCACTGGACAATGAACGGTCTGAAAACCATCAGTAATGCAAATGCCCACCCCGCTCATTTCTCCATCTCACCTTTCCACAGATCCTCTGCTCCCTGTCTCCTCTCCCTGCACACGCTCTGCTCCGGCAGCGCTGAGCACTCTGATTCCAGTGGGCTCCGTGCTCTCTCACCAGGATGCTGTGGGAAACACAGAGTCAATTATTTTTTTATTTTTTTTTTGTTACAGCTGCATCCCTGGCAATGCAGAGGGTCTGCGCAATCACATCTCCAATGCTCCTGCTGCTGCTGCTGTGACGTTGCTGCGTGTGAAGGAGCAAGCATGCCCACAGCACAGCCACTCCAGCTTGCAATCAGTCCCTGTGGGACCTCAGACAAGGGAGGGCATAGGAGGGAGCAGAGAAGGAGAGGAAGGGAGAGAACAAATCAGGCTGGAAGATGGAGGATCGATTCTTACAGGAACTGGGAAATCAGGAATGTAGCAGGAGGAGAAGCATAAAATCAAAGCCTATGCCATAGGACAGAACTGAAGCATCTTATTAGGTGATGAGCTTGGGTTTCAGATGCTGTGTGACTGCAAGCTGTCTGATCTCTTCTGGTTTTGTAAATGAAAGCAAAAGGAACCAGACTGCTGTGCTCCTACAATTGATAATGGCAGCCAGAACCCTTGGCGATAAAACGCTCATCTGCAAAGTAATGCATGGGAGGATGAGGATGGGAGGACTTAAAACTGAAAGATCAGGAAAAATACGAGAGCTTCTTGAAGCTTCTTTTACATTTCTGTAGTGCATTGTCCTGCACAGTAGCATCTACACAGCGTCCCTGAAATGCAGTCACCCCCAGAGTGAGATGCAGCCACAAGCACCTTGACCAGTGTCAAATACCTCACAGTGACAGGATGTCTGAAGTTCAAGCTGTCACAAGGAATCTAAAGCCAACACCCTAGCAACTATTAAGCAGAGCTTGTGATTACAGTGCTGCCCATAACCTGGGATAAATCCTGGCATGTCCACAAAGCAATCCATGGCAGACCCTCCTTCCTGAAACAAAGCATTGCCACCTGCAAAAGGCCAGGCTCTCCTGTTATCCCAGGACTACCTGAAAGGATTTTTTCACCACCTTCCTTTCACCAAAGGCAGTCACAACCTGCTCCATATGCAAGGCAGCGCAGCTCCTTATGAGGCACAGGAGGGACACATGTGGCTCCTTGAGGGTTTCTCTTCTGGATAGAACCTGGAGCCCCCTCCTTCCTCCCAGTGCAGTAATTTCTTTTTTTTTTTGGTCTCACCTGGGCATAACTGCACATCCCACAAAGCCAGATGTGCTCTAGGCTGTTACAGGGGATGTAATCCCAGCATTGGAGCAGCTCCCCTGAGGGAGCCGTCCTGGAGGGACATCACCGCCATCACTGCTCCCAGAGCCGCTGCCCTGTGCTCAGCAGAGCTCACAAAGCTGAGCATCTGTGGAGGAAGACGCTCCACGTCCACAGGCCAAAACCCACCTCCAAAACAGAGGGGACAGGCAAGTCAAAGAACAGCTAAAAATGTCACACAGATGCACAGGGCAAAGAAAGGAAGAACCATCGTGGGCCTGAGTACTTTTTGCTCTATGCCACGATGCACTCAAAATGACAACCAAATAAAACAAATAAAACAAGGCAACACAGGACTTTGCAGAAGCTTCTGCCCCTGGAGAGGTGGATGTAAAAAGCTATGCCAGAAACACCCATTGAGACCCGTCCTGCTGTGCTGTCAGCGCCAACCAAGGCAGGCTCCAGCAGGCGCCGCGGGCCCGCTCAGCCAGAACGGGGAGGAAGGAGGTGGCCAGGCCCAGCCGCGAGCTCGGAGCAAAACAAGGCACGTTTGTTACCCCGGAGACTCGTTCCCACAGCACAGAGGAGAATGGAAACTATGTCGGTGCCCTCCCCAGTCCTCCGCGGGCCTTGCCAGCTCTGAGGGAGGCGGCAGAAATGCTGGCAGGCTGAGCGCTTGCCTGCATCCCTGTCCCCACCATGGGACAACGGCATTGAGCGACTGACCAGCGCGAATGCCTCCCTCGAGGGGCAGATCTGCACACCAAGGCTGATGGAGTTTGGGGCTGTTTTGTTAAAAAAAACAGAGGCAGTAATGCAGGAGGCAAGGCGCTCCCTCAGAAAAATGACTCTTCAGCTGTTCCCCAGCATAAACAACTGTGCCTTCCTCCCCATCACAGTTATTCAGTTCAGCATTTTCCCCGTGCTTGTGTGGCCTCAGATAGGCCTCTGGCTTATCAAGAAACATCAGTCTTTTACCTATACACATCCCAGGTGTGGGGCAGTGGTTTTGCCATCTCACCTCATTCCCCCTTGCTCCAAAGGGATGAGAAGTGAATGCACGACGCCTTCTCCCACACATGACCTCCACATGAGGAGACGCATCCCCTTCCCAGTGCTGTGCTGTGGCAGAGCTCCCCTCAAGGGGAGCCCACATGTACCTGCAGCACTTTGTTCTCCTGACAGCAACCAGGACATGAACAGAGTGGCACGGAGAAAAAAACAAAACAAAACAAAACAAACAAACAAACAAAAACAGCTCAATTCTGCCTTGGCAGAAGTACCTTCATCTGCCTTCAAGTACCGTGCAGGAATCAGTCACAAAGGTCAGCTCACCCCGGTGTGCTAACAGGAAGAAACCTTCCCACTTTCACTGCAATTTCACAGCAAAAGCTGTGAGGACATGCCCAGGCCGCAGCTTTTGGCTCATCGTGACCTCATTTGTAGCACAGCCAAAGGAGGGAAAGACATTACCGCTCTTTCCCAGATGCTGGACCATCCATGAGCATCCATGAGCAGCTCTCTGACTTTCCACCTTGCTCAGTGTTTGTGGCAGAAATTTGAACCCCTGAGACAAGGCAACCCCATCCACCGCCATTCCAGACATTTCAGGAATGCCAGAGAGGGATGTAGGTCAAAGCTGAACCAACAGTACGGTCCTTCTCACCTGGAGCAAGGAGCACCAGAGCACACAGGCCATCAGGAAAGCAGGGGGTGCTGCAAACTTTATACAAATCCTCAAAAAGAAAAAAAAAAAAAATCATTCCTCATCCTTGTAAGCCCTGCTCTATGAGGTCAAAGAACATTTCTCTCTCAAACACAGAGATCAATACAGGCTAATCGTTACCAATGTGCACTTGACAATTTTTCTGTTTGTTGTGAAGTGGGAACAAATACAGGAGTTCTTGAATGACAGGTCAAAAATCCAGCCAGACTGAGGAAAGCACACGGTAGTATCATGCCAATGCCTGACCTCTCAGTCCCCACATTCTCCCCAGAGGGTCACCTATCGATCCCTGCTGAGCCTGCCTTCATAGAATCAGACTCATGGTATCATAGAATCATTAAGGTTGGAAAAGACCTCGAGACATCTGGTCCAACCACGCCCCTACCCTCAATATCACCCACTAAGACCTGTCCCTAAGCACCACATCCAACCTTTCCTTAAACACCCCCAAGGATGGTGACACCACCACCCCCCTAGGCAACCCGTCTCAATGCCTGGCCACTCTTTCTGAGAAGAAATGTCTCCTCATTTCCAACCTGAACCTCCTCTGGAGCAACTTGAGGCCATTCCCTCTAGTCCTATCACTGGCTATCTGAGAGAAGAGGCTGAGCCTCAGCTCCCCACAACTTTCTTTCAGGTCGTTGTAGAGAGCAATGGGGTATCCCTTTCAGAACAGGTCTCAGGACAGGCACAGGAGCCTGTGGGGCTGTGCAGGTCGCAGACACATCTCTAACAGCAGTATTCACCAGGCACGGAACAGCAGTAGTGATTTCTTCAGGGCTAGCAACCCCAGGCAGAGTCACACCCCAGAGTCACACAAATAAGAAATTGTCTTGAAATGAAAAGATTGTTGCTGCTTTTTACCCCTCCTAAATAAACATTTCTTGTTGTTTGCTAACCATTGTCTAACAGAATTAATTCCCAAATTCACTTCTCTGGTGTTTAAGAACCTTCTCTAAATGTCTGGCTTATGTTTATGCGTGTATCACTCACCCCTATTCACTCCTGTTCCAAAAATGATCTTTAACGTCAGCATTTATACAGACTGTGTTTAAAGTTACATTATCCCATTTCTTTAATAACTTTGCATTAGATAGGCTCTCCATGCTTTGATCATAATAACCCTTCTCCGGACGTGACCCAGTTTAAATACAGCCTTCAGAGTGTGATGGGAAATGTTGACAATCTTCCAAGCCAGATCTTACTATGCCTTAAAATACAAAAATGTCCCTATTCTCTGGTACAAATAATTTTCTAATATGTCACAGTGGATAACATTTATCTTTTCATGGCTGCTCATAGTTATCCTGAAGGTCACTGATAGACCCTGGGTTTTTCTACACCTCTCTCACTTTCCCCAGTGAGCTCCTAGCTGGAGCTGAACTTTTTGTTCATTTCTCATGCACACAACCAAGTAATTTTGAACTATCCAGTTCCCGTTTGTATTATTCCTTAAGGTCATCCCAGCTCTTCCTGCTGAATAACCATGAACTGCTTCTGAATTGATGAGGCTTCTTGACTCTGTGTTTAGGAAACATCATCAGCAATATTACTTTTAAGTGCTCAGAGCATTATCTCACGCATTGAAGAGCTTTCATTTCAAGGCTATTCTGTATCAACAACTTCCCTTCAGACCAGTAGTTCCTCTTTCAACATTCTGGTTACTCTTCCTCTGGTTACTCTGGCTTCTTTGCTGCTCATTACCTCTCAGCAAAGGGCAGTATTGACTGAAGAAGTCAGAAGTCCACATGGGTTCAACAGGAATCAGGACAAGCACTTGAAAGATCCATTTCAGGTTACTAAACAGATAAAATACAACAGACTTAGCAAATCCCTGAAAAAAAAAAAAAAAATGATTATTGAGATACCATATCTGCTTGCCTTGCTCTCACTCATCCCTAGCTGACCACCTGCAACCTCTTTTGGGAAATAAATACTGAGGTAGGTGGATTCTTCATCCGAATCCCTACAGTGATTTCCTTCTTCCTTGTACTAAGGTCAAAACCTTCCTAATGTTAGCGGCTGCTGCCTTACTGCCCAGGAACAGAGACAGTTACAAGCTCCATAAAAAGTCACAACTAACAGATAGGGCAAGCTCTGGCATGGCTCCCACTGGGCTGGGCTGAGTTCCACATACCTCAACAACACTGAGATGGCTACGGGAAATCCAAATCCAGCCCACAACCAGCTTGTCTGTCTCCAGTCCCTTGCAGCTCAAGATTCCAGTATGCTCGTACTGTTCCTCCAGGAAAGAGATACTATCAACATTTTATGTGCAGGAGACTGGGGCAAGAAGGAGATACGAATCCTTGGAAAGCTGTGGGAAAGGAAGAATTGGTCCAAGAATGCCAGTGCCCATCTTTCAGCCCTAATACTCAGTTCTCCCCATACAGGAGCACAAAGAAATAGCTGAACATTTTTAGACAGAGGAAAATCAGGACAGAAACAGCAGAACAGTTCCTGAATTGCTGTCTGCAATATCAGCTTCAATCTGATAAACAAAGCTCAAAAGGCTGTACAGTAAACCTTGAATTAAAGCAAAACCTGGATGTAACTGATGCAGCCTGAGATTTCAAAGTGCCTGAAGCAGAAGCTGAGCTGTATCAGCAACCCTGTTTCTTCAAGCACTCACTCAAATATTGATGATACACTGACTGGGAATAAAAAATATTTCACCAATCAAAACATTGGCAAAGAAATAGAAGGTGTATTGTTACCAAAAAAAGATACACCTTCCAATCTGGCAACCGACCACTTGATCTGAACAGCCCATGTTAACAACAGATATGAAGGTGTTACTGGTTTCACTTCTGTTAAAATCAGTTTTCAAAAATGGGAACAATCCTGTCTCTACAGCACAATTTACCTAAAGCATTTCAACTAATACATTTTCACCATAAACTATGAGTTCTCCACTGCCATGAAGAAAGTCCTAATCTCCCATGTTTTATGTTGAAGCTGTTTGGCAGACACAGTTCTGCTATTCATTGCTTCATATTCTGACCACAAATAAAAATTGTGTACTTCCAGCTAAGCAGCTGAGAAACTGCAGGGCTGAGCTGAATCTGTGCACTCCTGAGATGGTTTGCTGTCTGCACACTAAGCACAACCAGAGACTGCTGCATACACAGCAAGTGTTGCTCAAGAAAGGTGGCTGCTTCTGGTTCCCATAAGTACACCAAAGTGACATTTCCTTCCCTCTGCAGGGGAAACGCCTGGCTGACTCCAAGTGAGGGTGGCTGCGCTGCAAACAAGCCTCTGCTTGGAGGCTGTAAATGGGTGGGACGTAGCACAGCAAACAGGAAAGGGTCAAACAGGAAAGGAGAAAAACGTCACTGTTGGACACAAGAGAAGCCACATCCAAGAATGGAAAATGCCTCCTGTTTTAGTACTGAGTCATAAATATTCCAGTTTTCCAAGGCAACAGCAAGTATGAAGATTGCTCTGGATTTCACGCAGAAAACCCACACTCGCCTCCCTCTGCGCATGCCTGCGCACTTCTCTGCCATCGCTGCTCAGAGCAACAACAAAAGCCAAGCATGGAGAGCTGTCAGCTCACCACAAAGTGCTCCAGCAGTCCTCCCCGCTCTCAAACACTCCCACCTTTACCATGAAACCCAGGGAGCACACAGCTATCAGCTGATTTATTAGAGATGCGTAATATTAATTATGGTTGTTTATACTGCTTTTTTTCCCTAAGGTGGTACATTTATCACCCAAACTGGACATGCTCTGAAGAGATACTTGCCCCAGCTTGCTATGTTTTAATGCTAAATAAAACAATCCTTGGTAACTGGCACTTCTGAAAAGCACTCTGATTAGAATAGACCATTGAAGGTACAACCAAAAACTGTCCCTCAGCAGCAACCCAGCAGCGCATGAACGGCAGATTATAAGACACCAGTGCCACACAGAAGACTGCATGTGTTCGTGGACACCCACGTCCTAGTAGGTGCTTAGAAAAGCTGCAAAGGGGAGAGGAAACTAAACAGTTAAGGGAGAGCCACTGAAAATGTCTGCTAAAAAGCCCATGTATTGCAGGCTTGTAACTAAATCCTGGAGACTCAGTCCACCTCTTGGGCATTTGACCTGCTGGCTCTAAAATGGAGTGGTCGTCTCTTAATCTTCGCCTGTACCATCTGTTAGCTGAAGGGAAAAGGTCTGTACATAAACAGCAAATGGACATAAATTATAATCATTACCATGACACCTCACACAGCACAGACTGCACATCCTCACCCATAATCATCATGCATGACCTGCTCATTCTGAAGGGATTTGTGGTTACCATAGATCACAGGCTGAACTTGAGTAATAGTGGCATTTTGCTTTGAAGCAGACAAACAATAAGTCCGGCTGTGTGAACAGGCATGCCATACGCAAGACATGGAATAATCCTTCCTCTCTACCCAACATTGGTATGTGCCCCAGCTCTCCACCAGCCTGGCAAAAATATAGACAAACTGGTGACAGTTCAAAGACAGCAACAAAAAACAGAAAGGAGTAAAATGCAAAGCAAGTGGGTTAGCTGTCTGTAGAAAACTAGGGGGTACATTAAAGCAGTTCTGAAATGTGTAAAAGGCTGCTGCCAAACACAAGTTAATAAGCCATTCTCCACATCCCAGGGCAACAGGAATAGGCTGCGAGGGAAGTTTAGGTTAAACATCAGGTATGACAGATAAAACATTCATTATTCCACCAAAACAAAACAAAACAAAACAAAACAAAAACCATCAGTCAGGAGATAAGACTGGTTTTCTTCATACTATGCATGGTTCTGTCTGTTTGAGAAGCTCTTTTCTTTACTTATTTAGAGGTAGGCATTCCTGTTGGTTTTCACAAGCCCTTAGTGTGAGAAATTGGAAAGTTTTTTTTTTTTTTTTTTTTTTTTTTTTTTTTTTTGTGCGCTTCTCATGATCTTGGCCAACTTTCTGTGCCCCAGCATTAAGGGATACTGAAGGGAAGGGGCTGGGCTGCAGCATTGTATGCAGCAATGATGTTCCAGTCCCTGGGAGTTTCTCAAGAGAGATGAGATGAAGATCACAAGGAATGGCATAGTCTGAGTAAATTATGCCTGGGTTAGAAAGATGTAATTGCATGACTTCTGGAGGTCTTATTCTCATATGATTTCTGTTTGACTCAGAGGACCAGGAAGCCTCTAATGCAGGATTAAAAGCCTAGAGTGGTTTATTCAGGTAGAATACCTGGAGAAAGAGAAATATGCTTCTGGAAAGACACTGCAAGCCTACAGGTGAAGACTGAGAGTGGAAAAGCATCCCATGCCAGCTGATCCAGTATCTATTAAAAACATACTCGAGACTGTGTTTTCTAAATGGAATATGTTCAATACCAGCTTTCAGCCAGTGGATTCATCCTCGTTTCATCCACCACAGTGAAGAGACATTGCTCATGAATTTGGTCTTGTTGAAGGTGACCCTTGACCACAGCTGATAACCCTCCTAACTTTCTCTTTGGTGATTATGACTTCTTCCCATCTAATAGGGTAGGCTGCACCAGACTGTCAGTCAGCTGCCCTGTAGGACTCCGTGTCAGGTCAGCCTGTGATTAAACAACCCTTTGGCTTTATGTGCTTACAGGTGTATGCTTAATCAGGACAAAGTCTAATCTGCAGCATCTAGCTGCAGTGTGGCCAGTTGTGCAAGGTCTGCCTCCTCTGCGCACACATTCCACCCAGCAGGCAGCCGTCCTTGTGCAGCCAGGCACACAAGTGCACAGAGCCAGGCCTGGGAGGTGTGTGTCCGTGCACCGTGCGCAGCAGTTTTGCTCAGGATGGAGAAAGACCCACGGTGAAGGAAATGCTATAGGGATTCATGCGTGGGAGGGAAAAAGCCTGGGCTCACACAGTGCCCGTGACCTGGCGCCAGTGACAACGCAGGTCACAGGAGACCCCTGACAAACTCATCGAGTTGAGACTGCAGTGGACAGACTGAAATAGGGCTCAACCCTCAGGTGAGGTAGACTAAAGAGATGGCACATGGTGCTCTTTGATGCTCACCGTGGAGATATCTAAGCACTTCAGGAACTGCTGGAAACTGTGGTATGGTGCTCTGGCACCTCACACAAACCTGTCAACAAACAGCCAGCAAAGAGGTGCTTCAAGATGGCAAACAAGGTCTTGTGTCCCCATGCATCCCAGACACATTCCAGCCATGGGAACAAGAGCATACCAGGGTGGAAAGAGCACTGAAAGTGCCCTCAGGAACTCCATAATGATAATACACAGGGCCTTGGCTCAGACCTAGTAGTAAACAGCAATGATGATGACTCAGAGACCTCATATGTTGGCTGGACATGGGAGAGGAGCAGGACAGAGCAGAGGAATAGAACAGAAGGATGCCCTTGATTGAAGGTTAGCCCAGAGCAGGTTATTCTGCCCCACAATCTGGAAAAAAAAAAAAAAAAAAAAAAAAAAAAAAAGAGGAAGATGCTTTTCATCTCTGTAATATTTTTCCACTTCTGGACAATTCTGAAGTCTGTGCTTTCAAGGCACTCCATTGAATGCAACCCTTAAGAAAGCATTCCAACCAGTGCACAACCTCTTCAAGAACCTTTCAACACATAGCAAGGAAAAGAGAAGCCCAGCTAAATGGCCAGAAGGGGAGGAGAGCAAGTGAGAGCTGGGCACAGCAGATAAGACAGCCAAAGCCAAACCACAAGCAGCTGCTGTGCTCTCACTAATTCTCGGTGCAACGGCTGGAAAAAACTCCTGGCCACCATGTTCTAGCAGGACCCTTCCTCCATCCCTGGGAACATCTGCCAAGATGAGTATTCCCACAAGCAGCAGTTGTGACCTTTTCAGCAGTTTTTGCATGCCCGCTGCTTTCACAGCAATTTTCCATATCGGCTTAAAATAAACCCAGTCCTTCAGAAAATAATGTATTTAGAGATTGCAGAAGTATCTGGCCCTTCCTCTTCAAAGCCAAAAGTAGCACAGATGTATCTGGAGATACAAATGCAGAGGCCAAGGAGCAATTGGGAGGGATTAATGCCATAGTTCTGTTTCAGACACCGAAACAGAAGTGTGGTCTCCCTGCCCATGACACCGCTGCCTTCAAACCAGAGCAGATAGGTGAGCCCAAGCACAACTCTCTTCCTCTTCTTCCATGCAGAAAGCTCCACATATTAAGCCTCATCACATCATTATTATTAGACCAGCAGAGCTACAACACGTCTACAAGACTGAACATCTCTGTCTTCTGACAGGGCTCCTCTGAGCACGAGCCCCCCAAGACGCATTTCTATGAGCTCTGGGCTCCATACACGAGGAGGCGGGGGGGTCTGCTGCTCTGGCCCATGTGGCCTGAAAACAGGAAAGAAACTGATGCTCCAGCAGCCTGAGAGCAGGAGAATTACATACCTAACACAGGATTTCAGCATCAACAGGCAAAACCCAGCCTGAAGGTAACAAACTGCAGATCTCAGCTCCCCAGGGGGACGCGGCAGCCTGCACAGGTTACACAGCCCCAGGAGCACGGCTCCCCAGCATCCCTGCAGTCTCTGCAGGGGGTCTGGTTTCCAGTTAGAGGCACCAACCAGCCCATTAAAAGGGCAGAATTTTGCATTATTATTATTATTATTATTTTTGTGGCTATATGGATAGCAAGAATGTCTAGAGCTATAGAAGTTAATTCAACATACAGACATAATTCATCATAATTTAATATGCCTTCCACAACTAAACCAACCTCAACTCAGGATAAACCTAACACAGAGCCAGAATGTCTACATATGCCATTGCTATGGCACAAGACATTGGAGGAGCAGCTAGATTTGGTCAGTGGCAGGGAGCTGGCAGCAGGTTACATCCCAGGTTAACCCCTCAGGGCATTTCCTCCTATCATTGTGCCTACCATTAGACCCAAAGATAATGCCCAGGACATGCAGGGAAAGCTCAGTAGCCTAATCAGAAGTCTCACATCCTCTTGGGGAACAGCAGATCTAAAGGTCAGCATCCCCTGTGGTCAGTGAGGCAGCAAGGACAGGGAAGCAGCAGGAGCCCTGCTGGCCCCTCTCTGCTGCACCCACCCAGGAGCCAGGGCTCTCTATGAAGAGCCCCAAAACACCATCCCTGAACCGACGCCAGTGTTTGGGCAGGGCTTAGCGTTATTTTTAACACTTGTGCACATACCTCTTTGGATGAATCCTGGGAAAAGCTTGTCACCAAAATAGTATGCTGTGGGCACTATTTATACACCCACTGGCAGCAGAGCAGGGTGCGCTAAGGAGGGAAGGCTGGAAGACCCCCCCAACCCCCCATCGCTCCTCAATGCTTAGGAACTAGGGATGCAGGGGGCCCTAAAACAGGTTTTGTTACTCGGGTCAGTCCTCAGAAGGAAAAGCATCACCTGCAGAAGGCCCCCAGGCACAACAGCAGCAAAGCACGTCCCCTTTGGGGACTGAAGGAAAAAGAAGATACCCTTCTGAGACTATTTGGAGAAAGGAGGCTCTTCCCTTGTCTAATTTTATAGGGCTATTCTAGAAGAATAACTTCTCTCATGCCATTTCCATGCCTACTGAAATTCCTTGTTCTTTGTCTTCTGTGAGTCTCTTCTCCCTCCGCCCTTCTCCCAGGACACATCCAGACTGCTCCCTACTTCCAAAGAGACCCTACTGTCACCTGGAGAAGCAGGTGACACGACTTGTAGGAAACGCACAGGGCACTGCACAGGAACAGAGAAGAGAGACAGGCTCTGGGGTATCAGAGCACCATGCTGGAGTGTGGGAAAGGAATTCGCAGGTGGCTTTGCGCTGTTTCCCACATCCTTGTATTAGAGATAATGAGGAAACAAGCTAGAGACAAGTGCATGGAGAAGCCAGACCAATTATAAGTTGTTATCGGCGCGTGCTGTAGTTAGTTGCCTATATATACTCTGTGAGAACATGCAGTAAAGGAGGACGATTATACTCGCATCGAGGTTGCATCGTTACTCGGGTCCGTTTCCCTTTCCAACACTGGAGCAGAAAGGGAGACAGGGTTTGATTTTCCAGTGTACAGGTGAAAACAAGATGGATGTATGCATTTTGTTCCCGTGTAGCAGCATACTGCCTGGTCATCAGAGCCACAGCAGAATATAGAAACAAACCAGATACGCACTATTCATTGAAGCACTCTCTCCAGGTGGGACAGGACTGATCACACCCCTTTTAGCAGAACAACTGGAAGGGATCAGCTCCTACCTTGCCAGATACAATCTCCCCAGATGGTGGGCTCAGCTCGCTGTGGCTGGGAGTCGGGCACAGCAGGAACTGCATGAGAGCAGCAGGAGGAACACAGCATGCAGAGCCAGCGATCATCCAAAGCAAACCCAGCTTGTCCCCGCGCTGTCCTGGGGATCAGTGAGCCTGGCTGGGGGGAAACTCTGCAGGCAGCCCCCCCGTTGCTGCAGGATGGCAGGGCATGGTGACAAGGTGCTTCTTCCAGATGGGAACTGGCTCAGGGATTCCTCCAGCCAACAGTCACCTGCCTCTCCTCGGGGACAGTGGTGCCAGGGTGCTCGTCTCGCTCCCTGAGCGTGTGGGCAGGAGAGACGAGCGAGGGCTGCGGGCTGTCGGCCATGCAAGAGCCAGATTGCTAATGAAAGCCCCACTGTAAATACAGATGCCCTCTGGAGAGGACTATGGCAGCAATGCAGCTCGTGTTACAGACAGCCATTTAGAGCAAGCTCAGAAAAAAGGCAGTGTGATGGGACTGTGCTGCTGAGTCCAATGCCTGCCTGCTCCCGCAGCAGGGTGGGAGGGCAGCTGCTGGACGTGGCTCCATGCTCCTACAACTCCAGGCACAGCAACTGCTAGCAGGAATGCAGTTTTCCACCCTACACCCAACGTGAGATACTCCAGCCCCAAACGTACTCTGGCACGTGCTGCTCCAGAGGCCCATCACGGCTGGGAAGAGAAGCATTGCTCCATCCGTGTGTGTGTGAGACCAGCTCGTGGGGCAGCAGTCCGCCCTCACCGTCCATCTCCCCATGCACACGGATTTACCATCAGGTCACTGGGATTTACCATCTCTCCCCAGTTCACTGCCTCCGGCACCTCCTGCCAGGATTATTCTTTTCCCTCCTGTTTCAGGGTAATTTATCAACGGGATTGCAGCTTGGACCAGATGAAGAAGATGTGGAGGACAGGGACCAGCTCAGCAAAGAAGCAGTGTGTCAAGGGGTTTGAGGGCTTTGCTTTTTGTCCCCACAGATGGAACCAGCAGTAGAGAGGTTTAGCAGGTTTCAGCTACCACCCACTAAAAGACCTCAGCAAGAGGCTAATAAGGAACTGTTTCAGGGTGCATACCACAGCGGGCACAGCCTATTTTCAGTACGCCTGATGCCAGACAGGCATACAGCTCACATCAGTGACCTCTGGGAGCCACCAAGTGACAAAGAACAGGGAGCCCAGAGTTTGGTAGCAACTGATGTGTATACTGTAGAGGATGGGGAGATCTCTGAAAAAATACCATCTAACCTCAAAAGAAAAAGGTTGAGAACAGCTGATTTAGGCCAATCACACTGGTGAATACTGTTAACCTAGCTTTAAGGAGGGCACAGGGACCCCAGTGTAACCTGTTGTCTCCTGTCCCCAGAAAACAGGGGAAGGACAGTTGTTGGGGTTAAAACTCCTTGCTCTGCACCTGCTGAGATTCCTTCCCCAGGCTATCGTGAGCAAGGTGCTTTGTGCTTTTCCCCTCCATGGTGCAGTCTCCACCACGGCACAGCCCAGCTATGCTTGGGATGGGATGCTCTCCTAGCTCTGGGATGCTCTTGCACAAAAATAAAGGGAAAACTTCCCAATGTAACAACAGTAAATCTGGTGCCAGGTGCCAATCCCCAAGTCTGTCTGAAACAAAATGAAGACAGGACTGGGTCTCCAAGGACCTGTTCATTAATAGGGGCTCCACAGAGAGGCTGCCTCTCCAAACATGATGAGCCTTCACGATTTATTCCTGCACAGTGACAGCCTGGTTCCCTGCTAAGCAAGACTACGCTGAAGCTATGTCTTCAACCAAGCAGCTTCTGCAGCCAAATTGGTCTCAGCCAGGGAATGGCTAACCAGTGGATAACCCCAAACAGTCTTAAAACCATTCACTACAACTCAGGCTCAAATAAGGCAGCCGAGAGTGCTTAGATCAAGGCTGCAAGAAGCCTTACAGCACTGACAGAAACTGAGTCCTGCTGAGGCACAAGTAAGAGCCCTGCAGCATCCACAGCCTGCCACAAACACTGACCTCGGCTGGGGAACACTGGCTGCAAGCTCTCCCCTTCGCCTTCAGAAAAGTGATACCCACGGAAGATGTGGTTTCGGCATCGGCACAGCCTGGCCTCGTTTTGCCTTGGAAGCTGCTCCTCCCTACAAGCTCTGCTCCACCTCGGTCTGACCCGCTGCCCACGGTCGCTGGAGGAATCCAGACACTAGACACAGAGAGGACAGGCACGGACAGCATCGCTTGATGGGAGTTTACTTTCCCAGCTCTAGCTGCGTAAGACCTCAAGCAGACCACTACCCTGTCCCGTGCCTCAGTTTCCCCACCGGTGAAACCGGCACCATAACACTTACCAAGCTTCTGCAGCTGTTGTGAAGTTAAGTTCATTACGGGACGCTTGCAGCCTGGAAATAGTTACAAGCATTCTGCAAAGCTCATTTTCCACCCCTAACGCTGGCTCCTTGCGGCTTTCCCAGGCGCACACACCACTGCTCTCAGCTTCCTTCGCCCTCACCACGGCAGGTAGGCAGCAAAGGTCCCCACCGGCCCCGAAAGCAGGAGCTGGGGTGCCTCTCCCAGCTGTGCCCAGGCCATCTGCCAGGCAGGAATGCAGCGCATCAGCTGAGGGCTGGAGGAGAGCTGTCAAGGCAGCGGAAGGGCTGGGGCTGCACCATGCTGGAATTCCAGCAACGCGCAGACACCCGCCCGCCCGCCCCAGGAACGACTCCTCCCTGCCCCAGACCAGGCTGAATCACTGGAAATACCAAAACAATGATGAGGTCACGTTCCCCGAGCAAGGAACCGGAGCCAGATATAGAGGCAGGGAGAAGCATGCTAAAAAGGGACTCGATGTACAGGCTGGAGGCTCAGGCAGACAGGCACCCCAGGCATTTGTCTCGTTTAAAAACAGCTTGAGGCTGCCAAGAGGCTTTTTTTTTTTTTTTTTTTTCTCTCTCTCTGCAGGGAGCAGGGAGCTGGGCAACGGTGCAGGGGCTTTAAACTCTTTATGTGGCCCACTGAAAGAGGCACAAACATTGGAGTGCACAGATTTGCATTCGTCTCTTTACAAGAATAAGGCAGAAGTAAAATTACGACTCAGTTCCACGTCCAGCATCCCCCAAATCTCCATCTTGCTGTGGTGCCAGACTCAGGCCCCAGCAGTTAAGAATCCACCTGCAACAAGCTGAAGAGCAGACAAAAATCGCATGACCATTGCTGTCTGGTTGCTTTTGCTACAGCCTCAGCCAGCTTCCACAGAAACAGAACACTGGCTTGGTAAGTTCTCAGTGGGGTGAGCGGCAAATAACAGCAGCTCCTGCTAGTGCTCCTAAAAGGAGCATCTCAGGCAGTCTGCCATCAGCAAATAGACTTCTCAAGGCAGTGCATTTCCAGCCCTTCCCAGTTCTCAGTGGAGGGAAGCTGGAGATATTTACTACTGAGATTTCAGAGGAAATTACAACACAGAACTTGGAAAAGATGGAGGAGTTCACAAGCCTGCTCTTTGCCCTTTCTGTAGGGTTAGACATTTGGATGGATAACACAGACACCCAGCACTATATGAAGAAGTGGCTGGAAGAATCCAGATTTTGTTACATCAGGACTTAAATCAGATCCTAACCAGAAGCCCAGGGGAGCAGAGAGAGGAGCAGACAGCCAACACCTCGCTCCTCTCCTGGCTGGGCAGCAGTGGCTGGCTGAGCTGTCGTGCTCTCTGCAGCAACTACAGCCGTGCCTGGCACACTGCTGTGCCTGCACCAGTCTCTTCCACCTGTAAGTGCTTTGAGGTTTGCTAAAAAAGAAAAAAAAATGTTAGAAAATTTGCAGTGTGAGGTCCCTCCCCCAGGAGGAGGAAGGGAGGGAAAGAACCAAGGCAGACACAGTGCAATGATGGAGTGTTATACCCCCTGCTTGGACATAACTCATTGTGGCATCCTCTGGGAGAAGCATCACTCTTGGGGACATCAGCTCGGCTTGGCTGAGACACAAGCATTACCAAATCCATCCCAGCCCCTTCCGTGGCAAAAGCACTGCTATGCTGCAGGGCGAACTGAGACCTGTGCGGCCCCCCAGGCAAAAGGCTGCGGGTGTTGCTGCCACCACCTCCTCCAGCCAAAGGCACCAGCACTCCCACCACCCCAGCCAGAAATCGCTCCTCCGCCTCTGCCTTCCCTGCAGAGCAGTGACAGAGGAAAGGAGTGACAGGAAAAGGCACAGACAGGCGTTGCCCTTCCTCTGATAAACTGGAGACCACAGTGGAGCAGGGCAGGCTGGCTCCCAGCCTGACAGAGGGAGACAGCAGAGGACTGCAGCAGGTGGCTCGTCACCAGTAAGGTATTTCTAACAGTCCGTGCTGCCCCATCGCAGTGGGACACCCCGCCTTGGCCTGATGCAGGGAACTGTGGAGCTTCGCACGGGACAGCTCGGATGCTAACTGCTGGTTCATGCTCTGCTCCGACCCTCCCAGCCCCTCACCCCATCGCAGACACCTGCCAGACACACCACAGGCTTTGCCAGGCAGAGTCTGAAAGCTGTGTGTGTGGCAGCACAGCCGTGACAGCAGTAGGATGGTCACACTGTGCCTCCCAGCACAACAAATCCATGCTCACATGCTGCTATCTTTCTGCCCCGGCACTTCTGGGGGACAAGGGTGCAGTTTGAACCAGCCACCGTGACACCAGCCAGCAAGAAGTTCTTCTTGAAAAGGACACCGAGTCACCCATGAGATAAGCTACTGTAGTGCTTACGCAGTTATTTAAGCAGAAAATTCTGAAATCTTAAAGCTGTTTTAGCAGACAGGCTGACAGCATCCTTAGGCAGTGTCCTCCAACAGCCTTTGCAGCCCAGCCCAAGCAGAGACAGTGGTGTCAGCAGAGCATTTGTGAGGGTTATCCGTGGCACAAGGTGGTTCAGACAGGTCTCGAGGAGGACACTCACTGCCCTCCCCGGCTCCTCTGAGGACTCAGTAGGAAGTGCAGAGCCCAGCACAAGGCGTAAGGGCTGTGAAGATGCTCGGTACATACCAACCCCAGGCACATCAGACACAAGATATGGAAACCAATATTCCCAGTCCAGGCAAGCACACATAAGAATTTGAAGATGGGGAGAAACTGTGGGCTTCAGATGAGCAGCAGCTATCACAAGCAAAACCCCAACCAGGCTTCGTGTTCCAGAATCCGAGGACACAGATCTATACTCAGGAAACACCCTTGCGTGCATCCTTTGGTGAAGAACTGGGAATTAAGCGTTCAGCAGAAGGCAGGTTGCATGAGGCCAAGCAGAGCTGGGGGAAGCAGCCTCCCTGGACACCTGGGAGGGACAGAGCAAGCAGAAAAAACTCCTCCCAGCCAAGCTTCCCCTGAAGTGCTCCAAGTCGAGCTGACAAACCCGCAGGATCTGATACCTGGCCCGGCTTCAGCAGAGCTAACCACAGGAAACAACATCAGGCAGCTACATCTACACACAATAACTTAATTTAATCGATTCCACAGAGATACCGTTGCCACAGCAGCTTGATAGAGTGGGGAAAGGCTGCAGGAAGCACCTCATCTACCCCCCATCCCTGCAAAATTTTATCTGCGCTCCCAGCAGAGAGACAGAAAGGAGGTTTTAGCAAACCATAAGCCCTGTGAGCGGGCTGGGTTATTACATTGTGCAGCTTGAAAAGAGCAGACGTACTGCTCCCTGCACACCTGCTCTGCCAGCCCACTCGATCTGCAGCACAACCCAGCCACTGCAGAGCAAAAAACACAAGGAGCCAGGCACCCTGCGCAGCCAAAGGTGTCAGACAGCATCTGCTGCCCCAGCAAAAACTGAACCAGAAGCAGAACTGCAGGCGCTGGCAGCCACAAACCGGGCTCACACCTTCTGAATATTAAATGTTCCCTTAACCACGGCCCGCAGGTTGTTGAGGACTCATTATCCAGCAGGTAAGGAAGCCTCTAGGTGTTGCCAAGCCCCAAGGATGCATAACCACTGCTCAGTGAAAGGCCAGCAGGCAGGGACCTGGCTCAGCAGCCTCTCTGAGGCACATCGGCTGGGAGACTGTCAGACTCCGTTTCTTAAACATGAGACTACAAATTAGTTTTCTAAATACAGACCTGCACTCTGCAAGGAATGAATGGCCTGACGGGGGGTAGCACTCTGCTCAAGCTGACACAAAGACTTCAGCTTAAGATTCAGGGCAGCTACTGTCTCCCTGAGTCACCTTGCCTTGCATGCTCCTGGTCCCAGCGCCTGCAAACAAGGCATCTCTCAGGAGAGACATAAGGCTCAAAGATCCCAGGACCTCTGTCGTAAATCCCAAAGGTAAGGGAGGCAAACGGGGGTTTGTGCAAAAAGCCAGGCTTCTTTTATTAAGTGCCTAATACAATGTGGGAGCAGGATGCAGCCAGCAGCAGTACCATTGGCCTTCCCTCGGGACACAGCACTGGGATCAGACGGACATCTGCGGTGCTGTGCATGGGATGGCCACGGGTGACAGCACCTCCAGGCCTGGCATGCAGGTCGGGGACCACCTGCCCTTGCAGTGCAGATCTCCAGCTCTGCAGCACTGCCTTCCTGGGCACAGAGAGCTGCCCCCGAAGCCAAAACTGAGAGAGGTCGTGCCACGAGGCAGCGGTAGGAAGGTTTGTTTTCCTAATTCAGAGGAGTCCAGGCCCCGCTCCGATTTCCTGCAGCATCTCATGGTGCTGGGAGGGCGTGGAAGAGGCCGGGTCCATTCATACCCCGACGTCTGGCAGAGGGCTCGGCACTGCACAGAAAGGCTCGGCGCAGCAGCTCCATCCAGCACAAGCAGGGAGACGGGGGGACGAGAACCACTTCCCTTCACACTGGGAACCACAGGAGAGAGGATGCTCCTTCACAGCACCAGCCAGAGAAAAAACATCCTCTACTTCTGGGTGAATTATAAAAAGTAGGGCAGCAGCAGGATAGCTTTGGGAAAAATGAACGGCAGCTGAGCTGCAGCTACGGCCAGCGGTGTTCTTGGATCCAGCCTGGTCAGAACAGCTCCGTATGCTTCTTCTGAGCCCAGTAGCATAGCCACTTCAGGAAACCAGTCCAGGGCACCAAAACAGGGATAGAGGCAGCTCCTGGGCAGGGAGCTGAGGCCAGGAACTTGCCTTCACTAGGAGGAATGACAGCTCCCTCACCCCAGCATGTTCACAGTGGCTGAAAAATCAGCAGGTGCAGATGAAGCCCTTACCAGGCTCATGGAGAAGCCCTTGAGGGCATCAGTTTAAAGCACGCACAGACTTATGCTATGACTGCAGCTCCTTCCCACGTTATCAGACATGAGGCAGGAAGAGACAAGAAGTATTTATTTACCTAATACCTCCACTTCATCCAGGCACTTAGGAACTCTGGGTGCTGGGTACCCTAGATGGATGGATGCACAAGAAGACGGTCCTGTGTGGATGCCAAATGGGCATCCCTCTGTCACTAAATTCCAGGTTAAGTCTCCCCAGAGAGGCACCAGCATGGACTGGAGCCAGCATTCTTCCCATTGCAATAAACAACATGCCTACAAAGTCAGAACAAGAAGATTTATATCTGTTCAAAAAGTAGGTGTTGAAGGAAAGGTGCATTTTCAAGCTTCATTCTCCCCATGTCCTGTGGTATTAGTTTGCCTGAGTGAGAGCTTTGCTGCAAGTACAGAGCTGGACAACTGTGCGTATCGACAGCAAAGCTCAGAATAATAACCACTAACTGCCCGGGGGATTGCAGAGATGATGTGGACCTAAGAAAAGCAAATGCAGGCTAGACGAGGCAGTGAACCATCAGCACAATTGTACAGGCACTGGTGACAGGAGCATCATGCAAAACAAATCTGCTCATCTGCATTTAAAAATGATAAACTCAAATGAACAGGTGCATAAAGGGCCTGGGGGAAACAGAAAACCTATCAAACAAGAAGAAACTTAAGTGCCTGGCTTGTTTAGCCTAGCCAAATGTAGGCAGAGAGCGTATAGGATTGCTCTCTAAATATATCACGGGAGACAAACAAAACTGCTGAAGCAAAAGGATAATGCTAGCACAACAACAGGAGAATAAACGTGCTGTGAACACATTTAGGCTGAAAATGAGAGGGGGGGAAATCAAGCATCTGAAGAGGAAGCCTTCCAGCTTCCAACTGGCACAGCTGGTTTTAGGATGAGTTTTATCAGTGCTCTGAAGGGTTACAGGACACAGCACCTCTGCCCAAAGGTGCCCTCGAGGTCCCTTATGTGCCCAGCTTTGTTCCCAGCTGGGAATTAGCACAGGTCACTATTCAGAGGCCTCACTTCTTGCGACACTCCTTGCTGAGAATCACACCCACTAGAGATCCTGGGGCAGCACGTGGCACTCCCTCGCCCCCCCGTGCCATAGGAGCTGCTTATGATTAATGACTTCCAGGCTACAGGTCAGTGCAAGAGCCTTGTGTGGATGCACACGGACGAGGCGTGGGCTGCCAGGAGCCCAGCAGGAGTTACCTAAAGCACCCTGCAGGTATTTCACCGGTATTTCGCTGCGATATTTCACCGTCACGTTCTTGGGAGGCGGGAGAGGAGATGCTGTGCTGTGCCCCCCCATCTCTGCTGCTGTATACAAGAAGTAACCGTATTGCTCGCCGGTGAGCATCAAAGCATTGCCTTTCCTGACCCCAAAACTGTGGGGACAGTGAGAACGTAGGTGCTACAGCAGAAGCCGTGCACAAACATCTGTGTTACGGAATAATGCGCAGAAAAATAAATAAATAAATAAATAAATAAATAAAACCAGGGATTTTTTGTTGGGGGGGGGGGGGAGGGATCTATATCTCAAACAGAAGACCTCCCCCAAAAGACCAAACGGCCGTCCTCAAGCTCTCCTTCAACCATTACACACCATCTCGCATCCCCTGCGAGCATCCCCCGCCCCCCCGGGGCCCCCCCCGCCCCCCCCCCCCCCCCCTCCCGGCCCCCCCCAGCCGTGACCGCCCCCGGGGCAGCTGCGGGGGGGAGGCTCCGTCCCGGGGCTCCTCGCCCGAAAGGTTGGGGCTTCGGCAGGGTGAAGCAGGCGGCAGAAAGAGCCCCCCTCCCCTGCCAGCGCTTTCAGCTGCTTTGGTTATTTGCAAGAGTGTAAAATTGTGAGAGCGTCCTGCTCGGAGAAAATCCGGCTGCAGAAGGAGATCAAATCTGGCCTGTGCGGCTGCACTGGCGGCAGAAGCTCAGGAAAACGTCCACGATGAGACCTCTGGTAAGAGCACCCTTCCAGGGTAGCAGAGAAATTCGGGAATTGCAGCTCCAGCACCACCACCGCCCGCAGGGCTTTTCCTAGTGTCTTTCTGCTCTGAGTTGTCCCCTGCAGCTTCCTTGCTTTCCCAATCAACACCACATTAGAAGCACTGTTATCTCAGATCTGTCCTCCCACAGCCCATCCCACCACTTCAGGACACTCAGGAACAACCTACATGTGTGGTTATAATCACCTCTGATCAATTAGCAGGCTGGCAACAAATCAATCATCCCAATATTCTCTTTTTATTAAAAAAAAATATTTTACAAAATCAGGAGCGACATAGGACAAACATCACTGCTGGCTGATATGTCTCAAATGTCGATCTGGTCAAACCACTGATATAGTTGTAGTGGAACAAGATCCCCAACAGATCCATCAGCCCCTGCATGTCCTATGCAGCCTTTGCAAATCCCCATCAGCCAGAAGGTGCTTTGTATGTAAACCTTGTGACAAGAGTGACATGGTCTCAGAGTTTCCTCGCTCTCAACAAAAGCTCTGCCTCTGCTGCTCAGCATTAAAAGCTGCTGCTGCTGCATGACATGCTGGGAACAGCTTTGATAGGGCTCTCAGTCCACACGCCAGGCTGGGTGTTGCCGGGATGCCTGCTTACCTGCACACACTCTCCTTATTCTCCTGTTTCCTCTAGCACTGGAGATGCTGCCTGTGAAAGACATCATCCTAACCAGAAAGCCACGATTGCTTCTGCAAAGGGAAAGGTGAAGCACCAACTATCACAGCAGTTTCCTCAGGCTCCCACTTTATTTAGAAATCTCCTTGCCGGGGAAATAACTGGATTGGAATTTGCTCCTTCCCTAGCAAGCAGCTCCTGCCTGATGAAGTCTGGATCCAGTCCCAGCTCTAGTTTGCAGTGCCTGTGCTGAAATTTAATACCGCAGTTTGCAAGGAGCCTCCCAGAGCAGCAGGTGCAACACTGCTTTTTTTCTCTCTTTTTTTTTTTTTATTTTTTTTTTTTTTTTTTTAATCTATGCTGAGTTAAACACAGGGAGATGAAACCTTCTATTAGGGCTTAAACAATTTCATACTGTAACTGCTGAAACTAGGATCACAGGCAGCAAGGTGTTGTATGCAGACCTGATGAAGCTGGGACATTGCTGGCCTCGTGCCATCACAGACTGCTTCCACTGATAGCTCAGAGACTCAAGGCAGAGAGCTCCCACTAAATACCAGATGGTTAGTGTGCAAAAATCTAATTCCATACTAGGAGAGAGTCTAAATTTGTATAAAGGAGATGAGAAAACATGACAGCCAAAGTTGCTTAGTCCTATGCTCAAAAAAATATATAAAAAAATATCCCCATTTAGACAGCTCAGCAGCACTGAGGGATGGATCCTCATGCTGCCACACTGGCCTTCCACCCAGTAACCCTGCTGGTTATGGAACTGGTGTTACAAACCCGTGAGCAAATCCCAGCGTCTGGAGATCACCACCAATTCACCAGGTCCCTCTGCTGGCAGTCAGACTGATAGGATTTGGTGGAGCCTTCTGCTGTCTGCAATTTGTGATTGACGGATGAACCTTTCATGAACAATATATCAGACAGCACAGAGAAACTCAGCAGAGGCCCCTGAGCCCTCACTAAGATCCTCTGAAACTTGACCACACCAGGCAGCAGCAACCAGGTCGCACTTCATCCATTACTCACAGCACCAGCAGAGCAAAGGGCAGGACAACCCATGCCAGCAGTGAAATAGCATCTTAGCCTCTGATATTTCTTGCATGATTTCCATCCAGTCAAACACTGCATGTGCCTCAGTCTGTTATGGTGGAAAATTCAGCCGGTGCTGGAGGCTCACATGAGCCCTAGCCATGATACGGGGCTCCTCCGTGCTGGATTTTATGGCTTGATCTACATGGGTGCCTGAACTTCTTTTGCGCTTCTATTTTAAGTCTAAATGAAATGGCTAGTGCCCAGCTACAAAACCTGAGATGGCTGTGAGGACAAAGGTCTTTTGCAACATGAGCAGATTTGCATTGCAGACAAGACGGGGCAAACTGATGAATGCCAAGTCTTTGTCCCTTGACCAACTAGGAACGGAACATCTCTGAGCTTGCACTCTTGGCTGCATATGCAGGAAGAGGGTGGTTTTGGGGCACTGGCCTCTTTCTGAGAAACAGAATTAACCATTAGATTGGAAGGAGGTTACTTCAAATTCATCCCTTCCAAAGTGCTTCTGTACAAAATAGTCAAAAGGTTACAGAATTAACAAGTATTACGGAGACTGTCGATTTGGGGGTTGTGTGGCTGGACCTAAGGCACACCTGGGGTCAATACTGTTAACCCAGTAATAAGGCCCAGAGTGGATTCATAACAGACCCAAAGGCACTTGATTGAGAAGGACATTGCCAATTCAGCCTTTTCCTCAGCCTGGATGTCACTTTGCTCTGAGGTATGTAAGGGGAGAAAAAAGTAGCGTTACAAACAATCTCAGGGAGCCTCCCACAGCATAATCTCACACCAGGGAGGCCCTCTGAGATACCACACAGTGTCTTTGCTTGCCCCTGCCCCTCCTTCCCCAGGAGCAGGACATGTCTTTGGAAGAGGAGCTGAATCCAGAGAGTGCATGTGGGAGAAAGGAAAGGCCCAAGCCCTTGCTTTGGTAGCCCAGAGGGCAGAGCTCTGGGTAGCCACGGGCTCGGTGCTTTGCAGGGAGCACAGCCTCCTCTCCCAGCAGCCCTTTTTGGTTCGGTTTGGTTGGTTTGGGTTTTTACAGTCCCTTGTGTTTATGTTTGTCACTATTGGGTGAAAATGTTCCTGTTGTGGCAAAAGGTGATTTTGGCCGCATGTTTCTCCCAGACATGATGAGCGCCCCGAAGCCGTGCTGGTGGGAGAAGGCATAGCCGGAGCGGCGTGTGCTGGTCCGACGCAGGCGTCTCTTGGGTGAGGGTGGAGGCGGCCTCTTTTTGGCTTCTTTGATCTTGAGCAGGACCTGAAATCAGAAAATAAGATGGAACAAATGCATCATTGTTCAGAAGCACGGCAAAAGAGGAGCGAAGAAAGGGAGGATAAAGCAGGGGTTCAAAGCCAGGAAATGATTGACAAAAAAGAGGATGGCAGGATGGGTTGTAGAGCAGAAACTGAACATGCAGCACAGGGTGGCAGCCTCGTAAAAGGAAAGACAAATCTTATTCTGAAAGGTGTTGCTGGGAGTGTCATCTGTAAGACATGGGCGGAGATGATTTCAGCATATTGTTCCTTACAGCTCTGTGAGGCCTCGGTTGGGGTATTGCTGCAGCTTTTTTAAACACTTCAGTCAAGTAATCCAAAATGTGGAAGTCATCACAACAATAGCCAAAAGTCCAGAAAACAAGATTTATAAGGAAATGGCAAAACATTGGCTTACTTAATCCAGAAAACAGACTACTACAGGGGATCTCAAATATATAAAATCTTTTTATGATGAGAATGATGATGGATAGACTCTCATATCCCTTGGCAGAAGGGAGAAATATGATGCACTTTATTTGCAGGTAGGAGACTCTCTGTTCCCACATGGCCACCAAGATCTTCTGCTGACAGGCATTTATTCAGAACTGGGCTGTCAGAGGCAGGAGGACAACGCTGAATGCCTGCGGCTCAGGATAATCCCCAGCTGCCCAGCCTCTGTCCATCGTGCCTGGGACAATGCTGTAGGTACTTGGCTCTCTAAGTGTCAAGCCTGTATTTAAGTTCCTCTTACGCTGCCAGCTGGGGATCTCTGTACAGAAGGAAACTCAAACAACCCTCTCCTGTGACAGTTCATTTCCCAGAGGAAGGAAAAAATAAAGTGATTTTGCACTAGAGGTGCTCACCCAAGGGATAGAAGCTGGTAGTCTGGGCTATAGCTACGTCAAGCTTCTACTCAGCTGAAGAGTAAATTCATCTCATTTTTGGACATCTGAACTTCCTCTGTGTCCTGAGGACTTTCCTGCCTAGCGACCTTCTCTAGCACCTACCTACCCCTCTGCAAGGGCCAAGCGTTCCCTTTCACTCCTTCTCCCACAGCCCTGGAGCACCTGGGGAGCTCTGCAGACATCCCAAGGATGACCAAGGAGACCTCTGAGGAGCATGCCCTTGAGGCTCTGCTCAGAGACACTCGTGCCTCGCAGCCAAGTGCAGGAAGAGGAAGGAAGCACGAGGTGGCAGCAGCATTTAGGAGATGCTCGTGTTTTGAGGGAAAGCCTGGGGAGCTGTGGTGATGCTGATCTTGTGCAGGGGGTCATTCGCTGTAGTGAGTGGCGCTCTCTGCCCAGTCCATCTCTCCCAGCCTCTCCTTGCCCTAATGGCCTCACCCTTAAATTCTGGGGCACGGGAGGGCAGCTGGTTTCAGAGGGGGCAAATTACCACTGGCTACAAATGAAGTAAATTCTGAAGTTTAAATAAATAAATAAAATAAACAGCAAACATGAATGCCTGGGTGGACAGCAAAGGGCTGCAGTCTGCCAGGCTAAAAATTGTGCGGTAGTTCTGAAATACACTGCTCCTTTGCCACCAAGTCTCAGCACTTAAACTCTGCACCTAAAAATAGTGCTGCTTCCATGCTCCAGTGCAACCCAATCCACATCTAAATAATCTCTGCTTCGCTCCCAGCTGCAGATGGTTTGAGCCGTGCCAAAACCCAAATTCAGTCCTTCTTCTCAAGGGACTAGAAGGCAGACAGACAGCAGCACTTGCACCTGCAGGAACATACACTCTGAGCAATGTCAGGCCCTTGCAGTATGGCTCCGCAGTAAGCCTAGCTGGTAGTAAGAGGGTTTCTGGTTTACTGAAATATCTCCTTACTTTGTCACTGGCAGTTGGCTTTAACTGAGCTTTCAGGAATCGAAAGCCAACCACAGGCAGCACACAGAGGGCAATGCTGAGGAAGATTGCTAGCCACACGTTGGGTTGGCTGAGGGTGTTTCGAGCTGTACCTGAAAAAAAAAACACATGATTAAAAAAGTAGGAGTAGTGCCTCTCACCATCATTCTTTTTGACATCATAATTCAATCACTATGACTGCAAAGTACTTGGCAAACGGACCAAAATATAAAGTACACACCTTCTCCAATAGTGACATCAACTTGCTGCAGAGAGGACAGCAATATCATTATCACTGTCTGAGATAGGAATGCAATGTTCAAACTCAACTGCAGCCACTCAGAGAGACAAGATGTCAGAATGTGTGCTTTATCTCTTTACAAAGAGTCAAATCACCTCAAAAGTCTGATGTAAATGTTCAAGAGAAATTCAGCAGCAGTCCAGCCCTCTCACCTTTTGCCAGGGTGCCAGTGCCAAAGGAAGAATACTCTTTTCTAACTTTCCAGCAGTATTTCCTAAAGCCCGTGGACCCTGCCCAGTAGCTGATGGGATCACAGCCCTTTATGAGAGCAGTGTGCATTACTCTGGGCGTGCACAGGCAGTGTGGCCTAAAAGGTCTGTGTGCAGAGCATCTGCCATGTGGTGGCGTGATACTGCCATGGTCTTTGAAAACAAAGTGCTGGCTTCTGGCTCCTCCAAAAACCGAAGGAATGTAGAACAGAGCAAACAGTCTGCAAAACCCTCATTATGGGGTTTAATGATGCTGTTGGCAGTGAAGTTGCTGAGTGTTTTCTTTTCACTTGGCCAAATTCTGCTGTATTACAACTCCACTGAAATTAAAGTAAACAAGTTGACTGAGTCTAGACTAGAAACAGTTTCCTTAGACATGGCTTCAGACTGAGACCTTATTAAGTAGCACTCAGCATTATGGCTAATTTGACCTTGGTAGTGCCAGCAGATCAGCAGATAGAGATATCCCTAGCAAGTGAGATACCAGCTGTCTTTGGAAACTGAACAGCCACTCCGCCTTCTCTCAGCACTTTCGATACTAAAAGCCATCTTACAGTGGATATGACCATCTGCTTGGAAAATACATCGCAACAATTGATTGCAACATTGCAACCTCAGATACTTCTAAAATGGACAAGCACCTTGATATTGCAGTAAAGATGGGCACAACAGGTCTTGGCTTACAATTCATCCAGCAATAAAAGTATTGATTAACAAGCCAATCCAAGACTTGAAACAAAAAGCTTTAGGATTTCAGGAGCAGAGTCTCATAACAATGCTGCATCAATATTGGATATGGATGCATAGAGCTATTAAAAACATCGAAATTACTTTGCTAAGCTTGCATCTTCCTCCTGGTCAAGGTTTCAAGAGATAGACTCATTTTTATGGTTTCTTGTACTTTTTGCATATGTGTAGAAACTTCATATGGAGTACTCCTAAGATTTGGTCATCACTGTTATTTCCTTTTTCTTGGACATTTGTCATTTAACTTGGATGAAGGCTCACCATAGTCACATGGTATTTTCTCATATTTAAATGGATGTTATATTTCTATGCCCTCCTATACCAACATGTCAACTTATTTACAAAAGAACACACAACCTTCTGCAAACAAAATGCTTCCAGATACCTGTAAGAACTGGACATCTGGAAACATTGTAAAAGTGTAGCAGAAAACATTCCAGCCAGCTCAGCAAATTTATTTAAAGTATCAGTCCTCTGTCTGTGTGTTAATGTGCATGTTTATGTGAGGAAGTGAACATGGCACATGTTCACATGGATGGATGGGATTCAAAATAAGCATTCCCATCAGCCTTCAGAAATACGCTGGCATTTCTTGTAGAAAAGGCAATCAATATATTCTGTAGCATGTTATTGTCTTCAGAGAGGCAATAACACATACTAGAAATACTCGACAGAGTTAAGCCAAGTGCAATCCAGTTTTGTCCAAGAGCTTACCAACAAAAGGAAACGAGGCTGTGAAGATCAGGTACATGCCGTCACTATACATAGTGAAGGTGATAGCAAAGTAAACAGATAGGCTGCCCCAGATGAAGAACTGATTCACAACTGTCCAGTACGAGGTGTCCAAGCCAATCTGAAAAAGAGAGCAATACCAAAATTGTCAGTGCCTTAATTATTTAGCAGATTTATTTTGAACACCACCAGAGGTCTTGTCCTTTGGTTTGCACCACTGCCCCCAAGAGTGCTATTCATTCAAGACTCAAGAAATACCAACCCACAGATCATAATATGCTGGAAGAGCATTCCAGGCAAAATTACATTTGCCCAGTTCTTGCCCTCTTCTCAAGGATTCACTTCACTAGTGGCCAGTACTGGAGGTAGGACACCTTCATCAATGGGGACACTTTTGTTCCCACCCCAAGCTGTGATCTTGCAATGAAAGTTGGCAGAAGGAGCCTACATGACCTCAGACAGCAGAAACTGTTAGCTAGGGAAGTGTGATCAATTTTCTATTATTTTGAGAAATTTCACTCATCCTGTCAGTACCACCTGAAATTTGTACCTCCTTCCAAATTTTAGCTGTTTCTTCCAGCAAGTGTATTTCTAGCATCTGCACCATGCATGGGGTCTCACCATGATGAAGGCCCTATAAGTAACTTCCTGATAGCAGACAGACATTCTTATACTTCAAACCAATCCCATAAAAGTGGAATGAGTCCTTTTCTACTCCTAGCCTTAACTGCTTTGTCTGCTGTGACATGAAGCTTCCCAAGGCAAGGACTGTCTTCCTGTGACCGTGATCTTTCATAATAGACAAATCTGTTGTTGTGTTGAACCAAGGATAATAATCTAGTGTCAAGACTTATTTTTGTAGCAATTCAAGATGCAGCAGAAAACACAATGCTGTCAGAATCCCAAGTGTCCCTCCAGATGCTGCCTTCATAAAATAGTAACTGATTCCTAAAAACTTTCCCAGGAATGCCTTACCTGTACAGACACCACGATCAGTAAGCAGGTCTGGGCCATCAGTGCAAAGGACTGGTAGTCAGCAATGGCTTTCCCATCACTTCTCATTGTATTGTACATGGCCCCATAGGGGATAAAGAACAGAATGAGGGAACTGTAGATCCCTTGCAACATGCACTTGACAAACACTATCTTGTTAAAATAGAGGTTCTGCTGGCCAGGCACATATAGCTGAGGAAACAGCAAGCTCCAACGATCATCCACATCCTGAAAGTAGAGAGGAGATTATCAGATTTGCTGGCACCCACCCAACAGACCACACAAGACCACTTAAGGCTGTCATCTCCCTGTGATGTGCATTTCCATGAGAAAAGGCCTTACACACAATTCATTCAGTTGTGCTGACTAGCATGTTGCATCCCAAGGTTGCCTGGACACATTTTCCATACTGCATTTCACCTTTCTTGTGCTGGGAAATTTGACTAGTGTAAGTGTTGCAAAAAAATGAAGGTATATTTCACCTTAATCAGACTGCACGACCTGTTCTCCTAAGAGTTTCCGGGAATTTCAGGGGTAGAAAATTCTTTTATTGCTGCATTTCTAATTGAGGTAAAAATATGTATGTGAAATTACTATAGGAAGACCTGCACCAGAAAGGCTGAACCTGGAACACCTGGCTGAGAAGATCTACAGAGTTCCTGATCATTTGTTACTTTGTGTGGTGAAAAAAAAATTAAAATTAAAAAAAAAATTGTCTGGCTTCAGGAAAAGACCTGGTAAGATGTGACTACTTCATGGGAGTGTTGCAATGCCAGCTTTTATTGTAGTCAACAGCCTAACCCAAAAATGTCACCATGCACTGAAACCCTCAGGCCAGATCAGGATAATATGCAATCTCCTCCCTTATGTGTCCTTTTTTTGTGCTCTCAGCTCTCACTGGCAAGAAACTATTTGAGGGGCTATCACATTAACTAGCCAAAAAGTCAGCTGCTTTTGCTTCATGGAACCAACTCAAAGTACCCAGAGACAAGCAGTGATTAAAACAATACCTGATCAAAGAGGCTCATTCCTAGCACCGGTAGGGAGGTGTAAACCAAATTGTAAAGCGTAATGAACCACTCATCATAGACAGTCTAAAGAGAAAATACAGAGCATAGAGTTAGCAAAAGGCTGCCTTTTTCTTCTCTTCAAAAGAATACACAAATGTAAAAGGAATTTTTCTCCTTTCAGATCTTGAAAAGCTGCCTGGACATGGTCCTGGGCAACCTGCTGTAGATCATCCTGCTTGACCAGGGGAATTGGACCAAATGCTTTGCTTTTCTTATAAGCTACTGAAGCATGCAGGTGATCTGGTGTTAAACTGATTACTTTAAATGTGATAAGGCAATCATGGATCTTACACAGATCTGCGCCAAACTAGTCAGGTTCTGAGTAATCTGCATCATTGTTTGATGTCTGTGGTCAGTTTAAACACTTCCAAAAATCCCAGGAGGCACCTATGCTCTTTATAAGGCACCTAAACATTTTCAGGCATCTGTCCTTTACCAGCAGTACAATGTCTGCTTTATACTCTTACAATCTGAAGACAGATCTGTGTGCTTTAGAGTGACATGGGGGGAACTTGGTTGGTTTATTTCCAACTGAAAAAATATTTTCAGATATTTTGCTTGAAAATGCTAGACATAACCATGAGAAAACAGAAGCTGACCTACCTGTGCAGAGAAGCCAGAGAAGAATCCATACCAGAAATGCACTAATGTGAAGGCAAAATTCTTATAGAAAAAGTATTTGAGGAATTTGCACATGCGGATGTAGGACCAGCGGCCGTGGACTAAGAGCAGGCGCTGCAGGTAGCGGAACTGTGCGAACGAGAAGTCACTGGACAAGACCGCCTGCATCCCCTCTTGGCCACTGATACCAACCCCAATGTGGGCAGCTGCAACAAGAAGGTTATTGGTCATGTCAGTACAGTGAGGGTTTGGGTAATCCCACTATTTAAAATAATTCCCCTCATTGAGACACTGCGTTAATTCCTTCCCAGTCTGCGTTAAAAAAAAAAAAATCACATGTAAAGATATTTGGGAAAAAATAATAACTGGGGGGCACTAATTCGTTCAGCAGCATTACAATTTTAGCTGTGTTGATACATTTTCAATAACTGGCTTGTATTATCTGAATGGAATGACACCCTCATTGGCAATTCATGTTTTCTTGAACATTTCTAGAAATTAAAAGTATTTTTTCATATTGTCATATGAATTGTATTTACATACAAGCATACACTTCCAACAATCTTAAAACATCATTCCAGACAAGCAAAACCTTTAAGCTGTCAAACCCCTTATAGATTTCTCAGACACAGTGGTACAAGGCAGACTGTAGCCTTTTTATATTTCTTGGTCTTTATTAGTTCAATCAGATAATTAGATAGAAGAGTCATGTCTCTTTTAATAGCAACTTGGGTTTATTAAACATGGACATAAGTTTAATGTGACAGCTAATTACACAGCTTTAACTAATGAGGACAATCTTGATGGCTGAAGGTTGGTGAGATTCAGAGGTTTCCATGGAACAGTGAGTTGATAAATCCCAAAGTCCCAACCCTCTTGTAGTGGTAGGGTTAGTTTCTAATTATCCTGTACATTTTAACTTGCTTTTCTTATCCTTTCTTCACTGTCTGACTGACTTATCTCCCTTGAAGCTCCCTACTTAGCCTTTTCGTTCTTAATTAAATGGCTCCAGTTAATCAATTCTTGCAAATTAACACAAGGAAGATTGGCAATAGGCCCTTCTGAATAATCTTAATTTAATTATACATAGTTAGGGGATCTCTTTCATAAAATCACTGAGGTAATGCAGCATCAAATGATGCTCAGACATGAAGGGGCCTAGGGGCCTCTGTTTTACAGAACAAGGGAGATAACTGACAAAGGGCCTCACCACATGGAAATGTTAAAAAAATCCTGGATCATTATACAGACTATTTACAAGCATGATGATTTTCTTTCCTCACCACATGGAAATGGTAAAAAAAATCCTGGATCATTATACAGACTATTTACAAGCATGATGATATTCTTTCTGCCTGGCAGTTAGGCCCTGTCTAAAACAAGCTTTTCTGTTCTTTGTGTTAGCATTGTGATGATGGCCATACAGACATACGGGGAAGACTTGTTGTCCCCCAGTGGGCTTTTGTTTATTCTGAAGATAAAAACCAAGAAACCTGGGACACGACCACTTGATGCCACGACAGGATCATACAGAGGTGCCTCAGAGACGCACTGCTGATGCCAAGCCAGTCAGCAAACACAACATTGAGTCAGTTTGCTGGGGCATGCTGTCTGTCAGACATTACTCACTTTTGATCATGCTGACGTCGTTGGCACCATCTCCGATGGCCAGGGTGACGGCTTTCTTGTACTTCTTCACCAGCTCCACCACCTGGGCCTTCTGCAGCGGAGTGACCCGGCAGCAGATCACCACTTTGCACATGCAGGCAGTTCGCACCAGTTCCAGCTCCAGGTTCCCTTCCAGCGCGTAGGCCTGAGAAGAAAGGACAAAGATGGTACCTAGCAGTTTGTGACACACTGGCAGCAGCCTGTGGCCTGTCAAAGAGGACACAGTGGGAGGAAAATGAGACCTGAGCTTGGTTTTGCATTCAGCACAAGGAAGGTATGAGACACTTGAAAGGTCTCTCAGGCCAGGCTGATGCAGTAGGTGTTTTTGTCATCAAAATGCCCATTGCATCTCACTGCTGTAAGCGTGATACACCCAGGAGCCTTGGAAACATCACACAACAGCACGACAACCATTCTGGCTGAAGTATCCTGACAGTGCAGCAGAAGAGGGAGCACTGAGATCACGCAGCTGCTACTTGGCCTGAGTTAGCCCTGCCCATCTCCATGCCTTTGCTCATCCTTCTTGGTTTATTTTTTTAAGCTCTGCCAGATCTGTGATATAAATAGAATAGATTTCAATTTGGGACTGCTTAAAGGAAAGAAAAATTCACACAGAACAGCTTTAACTCAGGTGGGCATAAGAAAGCAAAACACAAAACCAGAGCAAAAGCACCTTTGCTCTGAGTGCTGACCTTTAAATCAGTCAGCCACATTACTTCTGTTCAGGCAACATAACAGCTAATTGGATGTCTGGTCACCCCTCCAGCTCTGCATGAGAAGGAGCAGTCTTAGTTTTTTGTAGTTCTTTCATACTGTGTTTTTTGGATCTACTCTTTATGTCTCTTCTCAGTAGACATTCATGGAAGGAATCTACATGACTTTCTCTTCCTCAGAGCATCACAGCAGGCCCACTGCCCTTTCTGTGTAAGGTGGACCATCCTTTGGCCTGATGTCTTTTTTTCTTAAAGCCAAGAGCTGTGAGTCACCAGTGCCTCTGCTTCCCTCCCACTAGTTGTGGGCAGGGAACAAGAGACCTTTTTTAACTTGGTATTAGGGCACATGCCAGTCACTGCAGCTAGGGACACAGCATCCTGACTGCACGGCACCAGCAAAATATCACCACATAGAAACTGTATTAATGGTATGGCATGCAGATCAACTAGCTGTATGATGATGCCATTGCAGATGCTGCTGTGCTCTGCTCTTTCTCTCTGTTTCAGGAAGACCATGTGTATACAGTTCCAGTATTCTCTAGGCTCACAAACTTAATGCTCTCAATTTTTCTCCATGTTTTCCAGATCACACATGATATTACAGTTTTCTTTGTACTCTCTCTCTCTAGTTGGCCTACATTTTTCTCAAAATAAAGGTCCTGAGTAACTTGAATTATTTCAGCTAAGATTTTAGTGATGCCAAATGGAGCTGGAGGATTTCTTCACAATTCTTGCAAGTCATCATCTGTATGCAGATCATGCATACATACATTTCTATATGTTCACTTGGTTATGTGAAAGTGGAGGACAATGCAGCTGTTTTCACTGGAACTACATTTTCCATTTTTTTTCAAAGTATTTCTCCAATATTTCATAATTATTTTCAAACCTAATTTTGAACTCTTTCTCATCCCTGCAGTTCCTCCCAGCTTGGTGTTATCTGCAGATTTAAGAAGCTTGCTCTCTTTGTAGGCAGTTAATTAAAACACTAAATATTGAATAGATGTGAGATTGCCCCCTGTAGACACCACTTAGCTGTTGTTTCAGTTCTACAGTAGATCCTTATAAGCCATACTGCCAAACAGTCTTGCATTTGTCACATAAAAATTTCATCTAGGTCATATTACTTCAGTTTACTTGGAAAAACATCATGGGAGATACCATCAAACAATTTATTAGTCAAGTTATATGATATACACTCTATCTGTTATCAGATATATTTAGTAGAATATGTTCTTGGCATACTCAAAATCCATGTTTGATGTTATCTTCTTGGGGCATTCACAGAGTGTCTGATTATTCTTCCAGTATATTTCTGGAAAGGATAATTTTTATTGCTCCTGTTCACTGAACATCAGGACCAGCTTTTCCCTGTTCCAGTCTTCTGAAACCTTGCCCATCATCTTTGATGTCTCAGATAGCAACTAGAGCTAATCTTCCATTGGAGTGGGGGGTGAGATGGAGGGGGGAGCAGCCCTCTATGACTAAATTTTAAAAGCATTTTCAGACTTCCAACATATTCTAACCTATTAAGTTCCTAAGAAAACTGAGTCCCGTCATGACTCTGAACGTTCCTTACCAGGCTGTGACCGTTGATGACCAGACCATACACCCCATTTGCTTGCTCATCAGGTAGGAGCCTTGTTTTTTTGGAAGGTTTTTCAAACTGAATGTTGATTTCATCACTGTCCAGCAAGGACTCTGGCTTCATCTTTTTCCTTGCATTCCTTAAAAAAAAAATAAAAATACAGATAGTAATTAAAATCTGCTTCCCTCCCATTAGTGGTGGGCAAGGAACAAGAGGTCTTTTTTAACTTGGTTTTAGGGCACATGCCAGTCACTGCAGCTAGGGACACAGCATCCTGACTGCACGGCACCAGCAAAATATCACCACATAGAAACTGTATTAATAGTATTGCATGCAGATCAACTAGCTGTAAGATTTTAATAATTAAAATCTTGTAAAGATGCATGCTTTACTAAATCAACTTTATGAAAATAGAAATTTTATGCTTCCCTTTGCTAACTTAGTTCAATTTTCCCTGTATCCCTACCACAACATGAATAGTTTAGCTGCAGCTGTTTGTGCCTATCAGTCACATTCTTCTGAAACTCTAACAAGTGTTTGCTAAACTTGTGCTGCCACAGGTCAAACAACTCATCAGATACTGTCACAAAGGACAGTATCCCAAAGGGATTCCAATTTTCATGCATGTTGTCTGACAACCACCTACTTCAACTGAAAAGGACCGAAAAACCTCCCAGTCTTCCACCTATGCCTAAGAACTTGTGTCTTCTGAGGCTATGAAGGAAATCAGGTTTCCAGACAATGCTAGAAAAGGAACATATCCAAGCAAAGAATTGTAATGTGGATGAACAGTAGAGCAACAGAATAGATCAAGCCTGAAACCAAAGGCTTTGTGGTCCAGATCATTTGTCCAGTACCAATTTATGTTGCCTGCCTGAGTCTGCTGTCATATTCATTTATATAGCTTTGGCCTCTTAAAACAAGAAGTTTCAGAGTTTATCCTCACAGGAGATTTCTACACTATGTCTAGCTGCTAGGTGTTCAAGGAAGTCAGTTAGCCCTTATCTAGGGTCCCTGAAATGAGATACATCAGGTAAACATACAGGAAAATAAATAAATAAAAAGGAATAACACAACATACTGCCCCGTTGCACTGTAAGTGCAGAGTAATGAAGCTGTATATTTCAGCCATTTACCTGAGTTCATTAAGTACATCATCAGATGTGCTGCCTTCAATAACGAAAACATCTGCCATGTCATCATTCAGCAAGTTGCAGGAGTAACCAATATTCATTGCTGTCTCTGAGAAAGATAAACCAAGAAGATGACACATCTTAGTACCCTAAACCCACCAACAGTCTCTGCAGACTTTTTACACACATGACAAAAGCTCACATTCTCACTCAAAAGGGCTTGTAGCCTTTCAGAGCCAACAATTTAAGACAGCCAGACATGTCACCCTGATGGACGTAGCAGCAAATCTCCCCTAATCAGGCTTCACAAGACAACAGAAAAAATAATTCTACTAAAATAAAAAAGCTCAAAAGATCCTTCAGTCTGCATACTTAGAGTTACCAATGTGTTTCATGTTGATTCAAAATACAAAAAAAAAAAATCAGGATACTTAGCTTTCCTTCCCCTTCCCCCTCTAAAAAAAGCCTCAAACCATAGCTCTGAAGAATATCATGACATTTCATTTAG
>NC_048926.1:10367673-10413209 GCF_011077185.1 Oxyura jamaicensis | reverse complement strand
TGAGACACTTTATTTTTCTCAAAAGTTCTTTGCTTGTTTTTTGGATGAAATGATTTACAATTACTTTTGGTCTCCTGAAAACACCATTGTTTCAGAAAGGTTGCTATTTCTGAAAGAAAAAAAAAAAAAATCACTGGATTCTATTCACAGTTCTTTCCAACTTAATGCTTTTTCCAGAAGGTTATGTTTTCTCCATCTCCATTCTGGAATATGAATGCCAGGACCACATTGAAACAGATCGAAGATCAACATTAGCATTAAAGTTCCTGGAAACTGGGACCAAATTTTTTCAAGCCTTCTTCAACAGGACAGTCAACTGTACTAAAGTGACATCTTTTCACAGCATAAAACAGAGACTACAGGATCCTCATTATCACCTCTCCAACGGCAACGGATGCTATTGTCATACTGCTTTCAGCCTCAGGACAGGAATTAGGAACAGGCACCAGCTACAGTTACCTGGTCTAATTCCAGTCAACTGGAATTTTGTCTAGCTGGCAATGAAGCAAAGCCCTGTAAATTTATCATCTCTGCAGTTTTTCAAAGGAGAGACAATGACAACACGAGTCCTAGAAGAATCATCCCACCAGTGAAGGAGAAGGGAAACATCCAGAGCTGTAGCTCCTTTACCTTGCTTGTCTCCAGTGAGAACCCATATCTTAATGTGGGCTTTGGCAAGAGTCTCAATTGTCTGCGGGACCCCATCTTGTAACTTGTCCTCAATCGCTGTGGCACCTAGCAGCTTAACAGAAAACAATCAGGGAGCTGTTAAGTATTCCCATTGTGAGTAAGGGAGAAAGCATTAGACCTCTATGTAGTTACTTAAGCAAGCACAAATCCAGGAATAAGGTTGCATTGAGTTTCATTATTCCTCGGGAAATTTACTGTATGGAGTAGAGCCCTGATCCTGCAAATGTTTTATTTTTTTAATCCCCCACACTCAGCTGTATCATGAACATGCCTGAAATTAATTGCCACATGTTCGCACACCTACAGGTCCATGTTCTTCCACATGTCACTTTCACAGCAGATAGAGATTTAACACAGGGATGATGACAGATGGGGATTCCTGTCCCCAAAGCTCCATATGCATCCTGTAACATGGAGCTTGCTCCCAGCCATATACTGCAACTGGCTGCATTTTCTCCAGCCCACAACACACTCATCCCCACCCCTACTCCACACCACCCCACAACACTAGACTGCTCAGGACACAAACCTTTGTAATTTCAAAGTTACTGCTTTCTCTGCATTTTGGAGATACCTGGTGGCTTTAACCTGTTGTCAAAGAGACATGAAGGTTTCACTGCTAGGTCAGGTTTAGGCAGTATCTGCTACTACATACCTCCTGATGTTGGGAGACCAAATTCAAGGGCTGGCTTTAAGAACAAGATATGTTCTGTGTTTCCTGGGGTGTTCATCATTCCTCAGCTTTGAGTGTTATTAATACATACAACAACTCTACTTAAACTTTCCATAGGCTTTTGAAAACTTAAATGCTTGTAAGTATACAAGCCACCTCTTGGAGTACCTGCTCATCCTTGACAGCCTGAGTCTGACTTGGAAGCCCAGAGATGAACACTGATGTCAAAAGTACCCAGGAACACAGACTTAGAGCTTGCATTCCCACATCCATTGTCCTTAATTTTTAGGCTGATCAGTGCTAAGTAGTATGTTTACTACTATTCCCTGAATATAACCATGATCCCTCCCTATTCCCCCTTGCTGTTCTTATATCCTTACTCACTCTAAGGACCCCAGCAGGGGTCTGCTACACACAGGGACATCAACCAGACTGTGATACTTGGCAGCCTTCTATGCCTACACAAGACTCCTGTGCTGAGTCTGGCCTTTGCATCCATTCTCTGGCACTCCTACACCCACTCTCTGTCCCTACCTGCAGCACCTTCTGGAAGTAAAACAATTTCCACACAGGGTGCAGAGAAGGGTCTGGTGTAAACTGTGTTTCCTTCTGAATCACGCTTCTTTCTCCTGTGAGCCAGTGATCTTGTCTCTACTCAGGCCATGAGCTTCATAACCTGTACGTGCAAAGCAGCTGTCTCCTTGACCTCCTGAACCCCCATGTCTTTCCTGCTTTGGACATGACCCACACAGCGTTTGCACAATGTAATCTCTGGACTGCAGGATTAGCATTTCCCACTGTTGAGACCAGGAGGGCAGCAGGCTCTGCCCCATGGACTATGCTACTTCCAGAGGTCAGCTGCTTCTAGGCTCACATGTCCTTTTTCCCAGGCCCTGCTGGCATCCTGAGCATACAGCTACTGGAAGGAGCAACAGTGCAGCGCCCCAGCTTTCCAAGATCTCAGGAAAGCATTGCTCTGAGAGCAAAAGCTGAATTGCTTCCTCTCAGATCCCACACATCCTTTTCATTCATTATTCATGGCAGTAAAACACAGGCAAACCCCAGGGCTGTAACAACACTCGTGGAGAAAAGAGTGACTTGAAGATCACAAGTTTAGCCCTATTTCAGAGTGACACAAACATCTTCATGGACATCATCCCCCCATCCCGCCCGGGGCTGCAAGAACAAAGACGATGCCCTCTGAAATGGAGGGGGACCTGGGGATTATTCACTGCCTGCCATTTCAAATGGAGGAAAATAAATAGATCAGCCATTTGCACAATGATGGCTATGAAATATTTGTGTCCCTGTCATCTCCCTTAAGCTCTGCTAGGTCACTTCCTCATGAGAAAGCTACTCTGATGCCCACGTGAGTTAAAATAACACCATTCCCAGGCGCTGGTGGCTGACACCCCGGTTACTGGCTCCTCACGGGGGTGCCAGCGAAAGCCCAGCAGTGCCATATTTCAAACCACTCCCATCACACAACCCACCGAGCTGTTTGCAGCGCAGTGTTTACTGAAGTCACACTGAGCTGTTTGTTCACAAACCACTATCGTGGCTGCCTCCCTCAGAGCTTGGCTCAGATTCTGTGAAATACCAACCATTAAATCTTTTTCGATCTCTTCATATATCTCAGACAATTTATCTTCCCGTCCTTCCAAGGCAGTGCTGGCTTCGTGGTGACGCTTGATCCAGTCCTGAAAGTACTCTTCATCCAAGTTTTTATAGGCCACGACCAATGTCCTCAAACCTTCCCCAGCAAACTCCTGCGAGACAGTGGTGAGGCAGAATAAGCCGAAGGAGAACAGACTCCTTGCTCTGGTTTACAAAAGACTCTCTGAAAGCAAACAGCTATTTGTGAAAATTGTTACCTAATGTCTGCAGAGGAAAGGTGAAAAAAAAAGCACACCTTAGACCACAAACCTCAGGGTGCTTTTAAAAAACTAGTTCCAGGTCACTTTTACATCCTTACAAAGAACAAATTCAAAAGGCCTCTCTTACATTCTGGGTCTGAAACTTTACTTCATTCAGGCAGTTGTTTGCCAGGTTCACATTTCCTAACACGTGGTTCAGAATAGTAAGACCTAAATAAAACACGCTGAACTCTGCCTTGAGTTTCAGAGCTGCACTCAGCTTGTTGAGGGGCTGCTCTAAATGCGCAGGGTGAGCAGTCACTCATGACACCTCTCCAAGTCCTTGTAAGTGTGCTTTCTGTAGATGTACAACTGACAGTACATTTCTCAGTGTTTGACAGTACAATTCTGTGTTTGGTGGTATAACTGAGACCCCTCTTTGCAAACCGAGGCTTCCCCCCATAACAGGAAATTCACTTTCTTTCTCCTTTGGGATTCCAAAATAACAGATCTGAAGTAAAGGTGCATTGGGGACAGGCCACATCTACATCTCATCTCCCTGTGCTCTGACCTCTCCTTCACACACAACGTTCTCTGGCTTCCCCAGGCAGTGAGCAGCAATGTTTGTGCCATTGCTCAACCTCCCTGGCAAATCTTTCTGTTATCTCATGTTCTGCTCCGTACCAGCAGGAGCTGGCATCACAAGAGGGAGTAAATGTTGGACAGGACATCCACCTCTCACCACATTTTACTCTACACCAACAATATAAAAAGCCACGAAGTCTGACTGCTGAATTTTCCATGCTGCCCAGGCAATAAGCCTGTATATGATCTGAAAGAAGGGGAGGGAAGTGAGACTCTCATAGAATCACAGAATGGTTTGGGCTGGAAAAGGCCTTAAACACCACCTAATTCCAACCCCCTGCCATGGGCAGCAACATCTCCCACCAGACCAGGTTGCTCAAAGCCCCATTCAGCCTGGGCTTGAACAATTCCAGGGATGGGGCAGCCACAACTATTCCCCAGCCCTGCTCAGTCCCTTCTGACTGAGGCCTCTCAGATCACAATCACTGCAGATTTGAATTGTATTCAAGAAGGTAGAAGGCTCTGGGGCCCTTTTACTGATCACCTGAATTATTCCAATCAAGGCATGCCTACATATGCTGGCCTCCTGCCTTGTACAATAACAGCAGAATTGGATGGGATTTAGCTGCCAAAACACAGATATATAGTGCTGATTCTGGTATTTCCTCTGTCCTGCCTGGCTTCCACTTCCTACTCCACAGTAATGTAGCTCTTCTGAATGTCCTGCATTGTATTTGACATTCACACCCAGATATTCTGGGTAACCTAGAGTGGTTCAAATGGTACTGGTGATAGCTGATTTGATACCTAAAGCTTTAGAAATTAATTTCCCTCTTAATCCCCCATGAAATATACATATACATATATTTGGTGTTTGGGTGCTGCTTCTGAAATCTGTTTTTTTTTGTCTCAATACAAATTACATTTCCATGCCTGGAGAAAAGGCAACCATCAAATGCAGATTTGCAGTGCAGAAGAAAACACTTACATTCAGATGTTCAGTTGTCTCCTCCTTGAGAGAATCACAGGATGGATGAAGCAGTTCATAAAGAATGGTGTCAGCCCCCTTGCAGTATAAAGTCAAGTCCCCTTCGGGACTCCGCACTATAAGGAAGAAGAGAGAAATTCAACAGATACCAGACTGAAGCACTCAAGATTCATAGCATCAAAACAAAAGTTTTCAGATGTATCCAGACTCTAGCAAGTGATGGCAAACTCCCAGGAATCAAGATGAGCTTTGCTTAGTACAGAAAACAGTGCAACTACCATCAGCCTTAGTGGTAGCACCACAGGCAACTACACCCAGATTGCATTGGTCTGAGCAGATGCTCTGTTGGATTCTGTGGTTCCTACAAGCAGATCTTCAGGCAGGACATCTGCATTCAAAAGTCAAGAACAACTTGTTCTTGGGGTAATGGTCCTGCTGCCAGTAAAGGTGCTTAAAAGCCTGAAAAGCCATGAAGGAAAGAAGGGAGCGAAAGGAGCATACCGATAACTGACATTCGCTTGCGGACATTGTTGAAATCGAGAATAGCCAGCAGTTTATAGATTTTCGTTTCTCCCATTTCCACAACAGTGATGGTCTCTGGCGTGCGAGCTCGGAACACAAATCCGAAGTTTCTGGCAGCAGTGACAAGAGCTCCCTCATCAGGAGACTGGGCCTGATACACCAAGTTACCTAAGGTGAAAGAATAAAAATTACATGGCTTTTACTTTGCTTCTGAGATTAACAAATATAAAGTGACAACCATTTTTGTAGCAGTTATCTATGTGTGGAACAGAGAAGGAGCTGGGCAAGCTGTCTGCCACCACAGGAAAGCTGTGGCACCTGCAGTTTCTGCACGTGAGGTGTGGTGGTGGCAGTAATGTCATCTCCTCCACAGAAACACATGGGGATTAGAGGCTCTGGTCCTTTCTGCTCCAATGTGGCAACTCCAAAAACACTAAATTATGTGCCACCATACTACAGAAAATCACCAGGGAACCAACAGGACCAGTAAAAGCTTCTGTGAAGAGAAGACACACTGTGGTGGTGCAAGGTGAACAGAACCACTCAGTCTGTTACCTTTAACAGTCCTCACCTTCTTTCTTCTCTTCTGGCATCACTGTGTGACAAAGTGAGAGCAGGCGGAAGAACCTGTGGGTTGGGACATCACTCAGCTTCACAGCTTCGACCAGGCTGTGGTCATAGAAGGCAAACTTTGGGTCGGCTAATGGGTTGTAGGAGAAATCAACCTTCTCTGTGTTCTGCAAAAACATGGCTTTGTGTTATTTGTAGAGCTCTCACTGACACCTGCACATGACAGCCCCCCTCTCTTTCTTACATTTACAGAGGTCCCTCTCTCACAGGGCTGTTCATGACAGAGACTAATCCATCTGAGTAAGTGGGAAGCCTCAAAAGCTACTGAGTTAAAGCAGAGGGCAGGCACCTGAGGTGCCTTTCTGAGCAGCACTGAGGGTGATAGTCTGATTACCCAAAAAGATGCCTTGCTGTACCAAAGCAAATGTTCCTACAGGATCCCTGCTAAAGAAACGTCTTCAAAACATGGCTTGTTGGAGGTATCATCCTTCTGATTTCAACAGTTGTCCAGGACAGGGGTGTGTGGAGGCCGAATTCAAAAGGCTGTGTTCCCCACCCTATTCTCCCAAAGCAAGAAAAAGCCCTGATATGGAAACAGATGACAGACAAGTGATGTAAAGATTCAGCTCCACAGGCACCGCCCTTACTGTCCGAAAACAAGGAGTCCCAAGCAGAGGGGAACATAGTGAAGAAACAGCCAGAAGCTCAAAGCATGAAGTGTCACGGAGGAATGCACTGCAGAGCCTGCCCAGGATGATCCCGACTCCCGCCCCATCCCAGTGAGCTCAGAGTTTCCAGGATGGGAGTCATCCATCCTTCTGACCTGCTCCAGCTGACATTCAGCACTTGCCACATGAGCACAGGCCCCCCACCTACACTGATTTACGCAACAAGGCCCGGACACTCCAACTCCGTGAATGTGTGGGCAGCATCCTTTTAACCTGCAGGACTCTGCTCTATTTTGTATTGGGGCAGGAGGAGCTGCTGGGTGGTGAATTGGCAGGAGACCAGCGTCTCTCCCCCAGCAAGCCAGCCCTTTGCATTTTGCTGGTGGAGCGAGGGCAGCCTGGTGGGACAGCACTCAGTACAAGCAGTCAATTTCAGTGCGTAGTTTTAAAGTGCCTGGAAATGAATCACTGGAATGAGGAGTGGGATTTTCGTCATCATTTTGCCATTTGTTACTTGGATCACTGCTTGCAGTTTTCAGACATTTTAAGCAATGAAATCCAAAATGCGCGTTTCTGCCAACAAGCAGAGGCTGGATAGAAATGGAGAAGTCACTCATTTTCACACTTTCCAGTGTCCAGACATAGGGGAATTTGACAGTGACCTTGTTATGCATATGAACTGAACTCACTGATTCCCAGTCAGAACTTTAATTCACTGCCAAGGATAATAAAATCCATCAGTGTCCAAGCTTCCAAGCCATATCAATGGCCTAGTGTTCAGAGGAACTGTGCATGCAGTAGGATGTCATATGAAGCTGAAGGAACAGTAGATACTCAGGCTGCCCACCCTGCAAATTCAAAGCAGCCTTACTGGAAGGGAATGCAACTCTGACAAGCCTCTGATGCCCACAAGAACACACCTCCCTGCTGTCAGGATCAAGAGGAACATGAACGTGAATATGTCTGAGTCGGATTTGTCTACTGGCACCTCTGCAGCCAGGTTCACAGAAAGCAGAGATTCTGCTAGCATTTAAGCACTTACCTCAGTTATTTCTATCCTTTGCCCAGACATGTCATACACATCACCTGCAAGCAAGAAAGACTCAGGTTATAGTCATAAGCTTCAGATAAGAGGTCTCTGAGCATCTCTACCAAAATAAATAAATGAATGAATGAATGAATAAAAAAATAAATAGCTTTGAAGCTAGTATTAAATTTAAAAGTGTGAGTAACACAAATATCTTGACCTGGGGACTGGGAACTGATGATTCATATCAGTCAGATCCTATGTCAATCCATGATAAAATCCAAGGACTGACAGATGCTGAAAACAAAAGGCAGTTGTCATAAAGATGACTGGCATTTGGGTAAAGAATTGGCTTCTGCCCAGAAGGGACATAGTGCTAGGAGAGTGTTTTCAGGGTATGACTTCTCTTCTGCCTTTCTTTCAGAATGGGAGACAAAATCCAACTCCAGGCTTATATTGGGTTTGTAGAAGTTCCTGGACAACTGAAGAGAAGTTGATAAAGCCCCTTCTTCCCATGCTTGGGTAGCAAGGCTGCTGCATTCATTTTCCCTGAACTGATGATCTAGAAACGAATGGCATCTCAACCCCAATGAAATGGAGTTTCACTACTAAAGCCTGGACAAAAATTTCACTAGGAAGCTCTGGACTGTGTCCAGGCCAGCCAGATTCAATACTTCATAGAAGTAAGATTGAAATACAGCAAATTACATGAATGACCAATCCATACCTGCACCAGTAACCTCAACTGTGATGGCTACAGTTAATGCTGGGTACTGGTACTCCCTCACAAAAGCCCTGAAGTTGTAGAAAAAAACTTGGAAGGAATCTCTCTTGAGATTTGCACATCAGTTGATCCCACTGAGAACTGTAACCAAAAGGGTATTAGACACCTCCTCCTCAATGCAGAGCCTAAGCCTCCATAGCCTCCTTCCTGGCAGCAGAACCAATTCATTCTTTCTTCTGGCATGGCTTTCAAAAATGCCGCGAGTGTAAAATCCAAAGTATTTTGGAGAATCAGCTAAGCATTTAGAAAAAAATAGGCAGTAGACTGTCTGCATTCTTTCCACTTATTTCCCGTTCATTTCTTGAACACACATCCTATGTCTATGTTAACATTGGTGACATCCACTTCAGAAAAATAAACTACAGGATATATGAATAAACAGACTGAAATTTTTCAAACTGTTTAGCAGCACCAGCTCTGGACAGCATAACACTACTGTTACAGACGTTGTGTTGCCCAAATACAGACAAAGCTAGATTTACAGGAAGAAGTAACTCCTTTAATTAGATCAAAAGGCTGCACTGAGAAAAAAAGATGAGCGTTCTGGCACATCAGTCCATCAGCAGGTCTCATACAGGCAAAACAACATCCATCTCCAAATAGGATGTGACTAATTTCTCTGGGGGGATGTAATGATGTTAATCAATTAGTTTGTGAATGGTTAGCACCTCCTGAGGAGGGTGAAGAAAATTGCCTGGGGCTGTACAATGAAGGAGCCTGTTATGGCAATGATAATTAGGATCTAACAATGCTACCAACTTTTCCAACTCCCTACAAACTATTCTTTCTTCTGGTAGGTCAAGTAAGCTAGGACTGCAGATGAATGACTGTGCCATTGACTAGGCACTGACTGAAGGTTAAGCAACCTGAAAGGGATGCGGAAAACTGCTCATGATGGGAGAAATTACTGAATGGGAGAGTAGCAGTATAAGTAGCTGACAAAAGTTACAGACAGCACTGTGAGGAGTGGCTGATAAGAGGGAATCATGTGAGAAACACCTGCACCCCGCATATCGCTGGAATGGGCTGGGGATGTTTGGGGGAGTTGAGTTTTGCAGGGCTAGTAATAGCTGGGTAACCATATCAGTAATACCATGAAAGGCTGAGATCACCTAGCTAGGGATATCAGAAAAAAGAACACATTTGGGTACAGATGTAGTAAAACTGGGATCAATGAGGGACAAAGTAATAAGGTGCAGGTTCTTTAGTTGAATGGATAATGGGGCAGAAAAAGGGAGGTAAAGGGGTAGCAAATCGGGGAAGCAAAGAATAGGAAAATGGTATTAAGATATTTAAATAATGTAATATCTAAGCTGTTCAGGTGTATCTGATAGACAGCACTGCACTTATACCACAGCTTCTTACAGAACACTCTCTTCTGGACCCTGCACTTGATACCACAGTAAAAACACTCTCTTTTGGATATCATATTTAGTTTCACTCAACTGAGAGGTGTAAAACCCAGAGAATAAGACAAATGGATAATATACCGTAGGATTTGCCATTGATGGAGCACTTGTTGAAACACATGATGTTCTGAGTGAGAGTCCCTGTTTTGTCCGAGAAGATGTACTTGATCTGCCCCAGCTCTTCATTGAGTGTAGTGGTACGGGCCTGGGCGGGCGTGTCGTTCGGTGGGTAATACATTTTGCGGTCCCAGTCAATGTAGAAACTGTTACCCAAGCGTATAATCTCTACGCTAGTAGACCCAAAAGAGAAGGCAATGGAATATTTATTAGTTTAAAGGACAAGATCTTTATCTTCAGCTACCATCAGAAACCGCAGCTAGAAAACAACGTTGAAGGCAATGACAGGGCGTACTCATCAGGTTGTCCTTAAGTGGCCTGTTGTAAGCAAAGCTGAAGCAAACCTCACTGAAATGATCTGATAGGCTTATAGTAAATTCATTTCCTTTATTTATAAAACAACTTCTTATAAATATATTTGAGAAGTTTCTGCAGTACACAGGAAATTTCAAAAATGTGATGCTTGCTTTCAGCCTGCACTTGCTTCAGTTGAGGCTATCTTTTTGCAACAGAAGTCCTTAGGCAGGGCAATGAGTTAAGAAAACCAGCAATACATCATTTTAACCCAGACTACCCCAATGCTACATTAACCCTGCTGTGAAAAAGTGGCAGTCCATGCAGGGCAGGCAAGAGTCACCGGACTAAAAAGCGAGGCGGCAGCAACAGGGTGTTTCATTTTGTGCAGTTTAGGGAAGGCTTTCAGTGAAATTTGGGGCTGATCTGCTCTGTGGTGCCCCAGGGATGAGCGCAAACAACCCAGACCATGAGAACAAGTGAGTCACTGTGTAACTCAATACAATCATGGAGCAATATCAGCTCACAGACAGCATGAGTTTCCACTTCGCTGCTGGCTTGACACAATGGGGAGGAATGGGATGAATTCCTCGTATTTACCAACACAAAAGAGTCTCAGAATGCAACTTCCGACCCTGCAGCTCTGAGCGTAACTCCTCACCCTCCCAGCAGCTCCAGGAAAAGGGCAGCATCAGTAGCTAAGATCTGTCCTTTGCGGTTTGACATGGCAAGCTTTTCACAAACGTTCTCTGTGAACCACACAGCAAGGGTTTGCTCTGCAGTCAGTGGCATTTCTCCCTGAAGATCTGGGTTCAGGGATAAATTATAGCAACCTTGTCAGTCTACACTGCAACCTCAAAGTTTTGGAGGCAACTCATCCACAATTCCTACCCTTTAACCCTGCTTGCCTATCTGCAACAACCAACAGAGCACTGTGTTCTCTGGGAAGTGATGGAGCTGACAGTGTTCATGAAGCACCAGGCACTTCAGATCCTCAGCCTAACTACACCTACGTACCTGTCAATCCACACCTCACTTGAGCCTTGAAGCCACCTCAAAGAACGTGCTATTCACTTTGGTCGGCAATGCAAATGGGAGAGCAAGAAGCTACCAGGAGCAGGTTTCCAGTCTCACTCCCATAGCATCCTACCCTTACACCTCTCCTCCAAATGCAAAATCATCCTCTCCTGCTCCAAGGCTCACTGCTGTCTCAGCTCCAGCCCTGACAAAGACCTCTGAAGCCAGCAGAAAGCAGAGAAGCAAAGCACCACTGTGTTGTGGAGTTACCCATCAAAGCTTTTTTAGGCCCTGTCAAATAATGTCTAGACAGAGGGAGAAGAAGAGAGGGTCTCACTAAAAAAGACAACACGTATTTACTCCCCTGTTCTTTTAAAATGACACAATTTATTAAGACCCATAAAAAACAGTGGCTATGAGGTGTCTTCACTAGATGTCAACAGCATAGAGCTGGCCTTGGCTGTGTGGGAACATCCACAATGGGGTTGCATTTATGTCAGGGAAGAATGCTGCTCCCAGATAATTCAAAAGCTAAAACTCTCCTAAGTGAAACATGAAAGGAGTTTCAGGCACTTACCTGACATAGAGCGAAATTGGCACCACTGTGTTTAGAATGATCACATATGACCAGAACATGAGGAAGCCGGAGTAGGAGGCAGAGTTGACACCCTCTGCCCAGGGCAGATACACTTGGAAGTTGTAGCCCTTATCAGACTCCCATATGCCATTGCCAATGGCTAGGATAAGACACATCAGTGCTAAAAATCCAAAGATCTGGAAGAAAAGGAAAAAAACAACAACAACAACAACAAAAACTGCATATTAGAAACAAATAATTTGTTAGGTACAGGTAAATTGGATGACCCTAATCAAAAGGGGTTGGACAGCTTGAATCACTGAGGAAGGCTCATAGGAATGGAAGAGGAAAACAGGCGAAAATATGACACTTTGTCTCAAAGATGACACTACACAGTGCAGAGTCTTTAGCCATTTGGGGCTTTAAGTAGAGAGCAGAGTCATTTTAAGTAGAGATCTAAAACAGGGTGCCCATGGGCAGCTGGCTGCAGTACATCAGATCTCATTAGAGGTGAGTTGAGCTGCTGCTCTTCAAATATCTGGCTGCACGTTTGGGAATAGAAACTCCCTGGAGGACTTTATCTGACTGTTAGCCAGATGTGCCATAGTTTCCTCACCATATCTGAAAAATTAGTAAAGACAATTTGTAATTCAGGAAATCCAGCACTGTGCAGGTTGGAATTCAGCACTGGATACCCTTCTGATGGTTAAAGGAGAGTTAATCACTGACTTAGAACTAATGGTTGCCTTGGTACCTGCCATCACAATCTGATTACATTTCGTTTGAGCAAACAGAAAGCAACAGAAACCAGTGAGGTGTATCCTTGGACTTTAGGGAGGCCTATTTTGTGAAGCCTAAAGCAACAAGGGGAACAGCAACTGGGAAGAAAATCCCAAAGCGGAACACCTTAATGAAAATGGGGACTTTCTCAGGAACACAATTTCATAGACATGAAAGTATTACGTAGGTCATAGAAGGTGTTTTTTTGTTTGTTTGTTTGTTTGTTTGTTTTGTATTTTTGTTGTTGTTATTGTTGTTAAATAAGATAAGAACATAGCAATACAATTACTTGGAAAAGAATGGAAAGAGAAGGGGAAGAAGGAGAGATAGTAGAAATTAATATGAACTGCAATGAATTACAGACCTTGTGACTACCTCATGGCGATGCAAATACCAAGAAAACAGTAAACTCACTAATAGAGTTGTGGAAAAGGCAGACATTCAACAGATGTTCCTCCATGAATGATGGGGGAATGAAGCAGAAGTATGTATCTATCCCATATGATGTAGCAGATGGAAAAGTCAGTATACCTACTGTGACAAGGAACAATATGTGTCTCTACCTGCTAATAATAAGCATTTTCAAATCAGTGGGTCCAGGTAATTTAAAGCTGAAAGCTTGAAGGGACTGAGAAATTTTCTTAACAAATGAAGTTAATTTTTAACAATGCTTTAAAACTGTGAAGCTCCACCATACTGAAAATCTGTTAACATAATTAAAATATTTCAAAGGTTGAAACTGTGATTGTGGGAAAGATAAACAGAAGCTAGAATGACATCATTCCTGGACAAATGATAATAAAAACAATTCTGTTGATACCAACTTCTCCAAACGTTTGCCTTAAAACATCTACCGTCCTAACAGAAATGTGAAGATACGGAATCAACAGGCTGCACAACAGCACAATGAAAAATCTCTTGCAACTATGGTCATTAGTTCATTATTAGTAATTATAACAATTAGTCATTAGAGGAAATATCAGTACACTGGGCTATTATGTATAAGGCCACTCAGCAATAACCACATTACAACAGTAAACAACTATTCAACTATTTTTGAAACAATAATTGTGGTACAAATGTAGAAACATTGCTGGCATAGCAGATGTTTGTATTGCTGAGGTAACCTATGAGGGGGAGAGTGATACTTTATGGCATGATTTGAATCACTTGGTTAAAAGTTCATGTCCAACCAACTTGAGTTTTAATACCTAGAAGATGGTAAATGGGTACTTCCGTAAATAGAGGTATTGGGCTGAGTTTCAGGAGGCACATTTATTTCCCACAACAGTAGTAGTTTTTCTGAGTAATTGTGGGAAGCCCAATAAATTACCCCACTGGTGAAATGCAGACAATATTGCTTGCTAGTAAGGAATGTGGTGGGGTGTTTATAAACCTCTGTGGCCAGCACTAAAAACAGACTTCATTTTGAGCTGTTGTAATCATGATGATCTAAGGATATGTGAGAAGCATGACCCAGGAACAGGTTATGTGCTTTATTAAACCAATAGATGGAGAAAACAGATGATCCCATCCATTTTTAGAGGTATTTCAGTTGGTCAAGGAAAAGGTATGACTTCTCTCTGCAGACCTTGTCTGTTATAAAAGAAATGAATTAGAAAAGGCACCTGGCTCTTTTATCCTATCGCCGTACCCTGAATGATTCCTCATTACCCCACAGGTTAAAATTTGTCAGTTTGTCATCATAAATCTATCTAGGAAATTCAGTGTAAACTTTAGCAACAGACATACATGTGGGGCAAGACAGCTGAACTCTCCTGTAATACTGCAGCTCGTGTCTACTACTGCATTTGCTTTATGACTTTATTTTGCTTTATGTCCATTTTGCATGACAATGCAGTGTGCAGTCCTCACACTTACACAAAGACCACTAACATGCTGTTTGCTTTCAGACAAATCTGAAAGACCGAGCCGTTAACAGTGGCCCCGGAGATAAATTTCTCTACAGAGAAACAACTGCGTGTAGGGTGTTGTAATCATTGCCGCAGCTCTGCAAGAGAAGGATGTGAATAAACCTGATCACAGACCGGGGACACTTCCCACCACCAGCAGCCTTCCTCTCAGGGACCTGCCTATGCAGAGATGGATCCTCTGCAGGACTGAGTCAGACTTTTGGAAGGAGGAGCTGACTTCGGATAGACATTTCCTTTCAGACAGAGAATTAAAACAGTCTTGGTTTCTTTGCTGGCACTTGAGTTCTGCTCTGGGATTTTAAGCAATAAGGCATTTAGTGATGAAGCAGACGACTGTATTTATCTGAAAATGTGCCTCCCCAAACCTGCAAAAAAAGTAAGTTTTGGAGGAAAAAACATTCCTGGCTCTGGCAGTAGTGGCCACGGCCGAGGAATATTCACATCTTTCCCCAAGAAATGCTGTGTTCCTCTCCTGCAGTTTTCTGCCCTGTGCGGCCAAAGAGCCTTGCAGAGAGAAATGCTCCCAAACATGAACAAACAGTGATGGTTTCCGTCTGGAAAGGTTTATTCCCAATTAACCCCTGTAGGGACAGACCAGGATCAATGCTGAACCAGGTCTCCCTTGGCATGCCCTGCCAAAAACTGATTTGTTCCTGAAGTTTTACGGACAATTAAACACAAAATAGCTTTGCCAGTGTTAACGTGGAACAAGTTTCATTAAGCTAAAACAAGCTATTTATAGCAAGCTGTGGCTGCTTGTATTTCCAAACTCAAGAGCGCAATATAGTGCCTCTTTTTATGACTGCACTTCGCAACCTTTGACCACCCAAATTGTTGGACGGACCTGATGCCACATCCCCTTCGGTGTGCCAAGAGCCTGTTTCTTGCGTTAGGGCAGAGTTGTACTCAGACACCAAAATGTTAGGTGCCTTAAAAATGCATAAAGGAGAAAAACACATGCTTTGCTCCAACAGTGTCCCAGAACCCAGGCAGAGGCTGATGCAATCCACTGCAACTTGCTCTTTTTTTTTTTTTTTTTTTTTTTTTTTAATGGAGCCAAGAAGTAAATCCATCTTGATGAAGAGAGGCCAAACAGACTGAAAGCTCTGGGTGGGACCCTTGACTTGTGAAAGAACATTTTGGCAAACCTTCACTGAATGCTGAATTCTGAGTTCGTTGCACAGTTTTTCTGTGCTTCATTTCTTTGCTCTTTGGATCCCCTACATCTCTGTTCCCTGCTGCTTTCCAGATGTAGCAGAGCACCTTTAAAAACATAAAGTTTTTCAGAACCCTGCAAAATTCTGAACGTTAGATGCCCAAACCTTGCTTGGTTTTGCTGTTCCCTTAAGATCAAGGGAAGAAAACAAGCTGATGATGATAGGCAGGAATTTCACTTGGCAGAGATTGGTGTTACTAAAGTCTAGGGAGTGTCCTCACCATACACTGAGCAAGGACTCCAGAGAGCCTGAAGATGACCCTGGAATGGCTCTCTGTGCTGTAGCATTGCTTCACAGCAAATATACACATGCAGATGTGCAGGACATAACTTCACAGCCCTGGCAGTCAGTCTAACCACAGTTTTTCTGGTCTAATTTCAGTCTCCTAGGCACAACCTGCTCTGCCCAGCAATGTCTCACATCCTGGGACCCAACTAAAGAGCTTTTGGGATTCTGACAGAAAAAAAAAAAAAAAAAAAAAAGGACAGGGTCTAGGATGAATTGGCCAGGATGGGGATTGGAGATGTTTGTGCTGTGAGGCATACCGTCATGGAGGGCAGGGAGAGCTCAGAACAGCCCTGCACAGGCTTTGCCCTGGGCTGTGGTAGGCAGGATGCTGTTGGACACCTGGAGCTCTGTCTTCCCCAGGCCTTACTCCAGTACCATGGGATGGATCTGGACCCCAGCCCTGCTGCCAGGGTGGGATGGAGGGCAAGGGCAGGAGGGAAGAAGAGGAAACAGATGGCAGTGGTGGATGACCACAGGAGCTGTAGGACCTCCCCACTGTCACAAACTGAAGGCAGTGCAGCATGCATGAAAAAGCATGACATGATTGCATCTGAAGGAAAATAAATCCTTGAAACTAAATAGCTTTTCTAAAAACAGCATTGAGTAAAGCACCATCAGAACACATGCCTCGGAAGAACAGCAGTAACAACCAGAATGGTCCCTTCCCTGAGCAGCTTTGAACTCAAGTAGTAAAACCTTGGGGGAGTCTGCAAAAGAATCACTACCTCTGCCTGGAAGTGTTTGCCATTTGTTACAACTACTGGGTAGTGTAAACCTCAGCTTAGATCTGTTTTATCATCTATGGAGAGTGCCTGTAATATAAGATTAGCATTCTCAAATTTGCCAGCTGCTAAAAACACCAGTTTCTGGGTATTAACAGGACCATGTCTAACTTTTTACCTTAATGTGATAAGACAAAAGCTGGCATCATGTAAATTAGCAAACTCAATTACCAAGTCCTGTGCAGATACCAAAGATGCCAGGAAATCAGGAAGAAGAGAGAGAACTGCTAATGTTTAAAAAAATATAAAATGACAAAATTAATAGAGAAAAAGGCATTTGTGGGCTTCAAAGTGATTCTCACAAATAGAAAAAAAAAAGTAAAGCAAGTGAGAGCACAGCAAATGAAAAGCTCATAAGAAAGGTTCTTAACATTGTCAATGTAATGGCCTTGCTTTGCAAGATGGGTTTGCAGAGGCACTACAGGACTCAGTCTACTAATACATTTCTACAGAATTTTTCTTTTTATCACAAGTCACTTCTGATACTCCCTCATTTGTGTGGACAAAGAGGTGGAGCATCTGGAAGTGATGAACACATCTGAAGAAATTAAGCTAAACTAATCAGACTTACCATCAACACAAGGACGTTCATGAGCCGATCAATGCTTGTCCTCTTAAAAGTTGTTTTTCCACTGTTCTGCATTAGTTTGGTGTCTGGCCCTGGAGATTAAACAAGTTCATGAATTTTAAAAAGGAAGTTTAGCAGTTCTAAAGCCAGTTCCCTCTGAGGCCTCACTGTGCTCTACAGCAAAAATACCCATCACAGCTTTCTTGAAGGTAGGTGCATACAGTTTACAATGATAGTGGAAAATTTAGGCAGAAAAAGTTTAAGTCTCTTCCCTTAGATTATATAGAAAGAGTCACATAAAGCCATTAATTCTGTATTTTGATCCATTCTCTTTTTTCAGCAGTCAATCCTCCCTTTCAGGGTGAATTACTTTTCACAGAATACCTGATACTGCTCTGTTATTAGTGACACGTTATACATTGTCTCATATGTCTACAGCACTATAGAAACAATAGAAGGTCTATGCTTGTATAAAGCAATAGAGTAATAGTCTACAATAATATCATTGATGGCCCTGATATTCCAATATGGATTGAAGTCATACAGAAATGCTGTGGAATTTTTAATTGGATATACTTAAGAGTGGGAAATTTTGAAGAAGTCTGGGGAGAGAGACTCCTATTGACCCAACATGGGTCACTAATGGCAGATTTAATTCAGATTTCATTCTTAAGTGCTTCCATATTGAGTGACCAAGACTTTTCTCATATACTTTGCTGCATGTTTTTCAGAAATAAGAGTCTAGTTCTGCTAACAAAAACATTTAAGTAAGATCGGATATTGTATCATTTGCAACCCAGTTTTCTCCTTTAGACCAATGTTAAAAATGTCAGGTTAAAATCCCCTACAGTATGCAAAATTCCTAGCCTAGATTTAAACTAAGGGATTGCATGCATTATTTTTTGTTGTTGTTGTTTTGTTTGTTTGTTTGCTTCTGTTATTTTTTTTTTTAGAAGTTAGAAACATATTTTCCAAAGCGGAAGATATTTGGTTCCTTTGTCCTTACTAGTGAGATGTGCTCCTGTGCTAAAGCTTTCATGCTCTGAAATTCACATGTCAGTTTTTCTACCCACCAGCATAAATAACAAGACCAAAGCACCACTCTGTGTTCCTAATAGTACAGCCTCTCAGCAACATCTTCTCATTGTCCAGGGCATACTTCTCTCCTCGAAGAGTAAGAGTTCCTGTGAATTTATCCAGCTTGTTATTTGGTGCCTCGCATTTAACTTCACCTGTTTAAGAAAAAAAAACTGGTAAAAATCTTTGTAACTTAGAAATATGTTGATCAATAGTGCATTCTCATGGGATCCCCAGACAGGCAATATTAGACAGTAATAACAGACTGTAGCTGTAGCTCCCTGCTGACCCTGAAATGTCCATCCTTTATCATACATTTACGGACATTTTGAGATATTGATCCTACCCCATATCTAGTCATAATCCAATGGGCCACAACAAATTTGTATTTATCTTAAATTTTTGGAAATGGCAATTTTTATACTGGTAGAGTCCAAAACAAAGTTTCCACTCCTTTTATGTGCATGAGAAGAAATATCCTTTTACAGCAAGTTCATCATGGTAGGATGTCACTGGATAATTTTGGATGACAGTGCTGACCTCACATAATTCCTATTCCATTTTCTTTAAAACTGCAGGAACCCAAGTGAGAAAATCATTGCCTTAAGGCTGCAAGAGAGTAATTAATTGAAGTGTCTTTGTTCACTGTTTTTAATTTCATCTACTTTATACCTTAAAGTCCCACAGGCACTTGAAAAAAGATGCTGTCTTTGTCCATGTAGCTGACACTGTAAGTGATTGGAGATTCCATTTCCACACTTATTTCTTGTAACAAAACACATTCACATAAAACCGTAAATACAGATACTTCAGTATAAAAATTATTTAAGTCTACATTTGAACCCAACATCTGAAGATTCAAAGCAGAGTCCTGTGGATGGACTGGAAAGAACTGGAAAACACAAATACACCTTACTGAAAGGGATTCCAAGATTTCAGTCTGTTCAGTTAATCAGTAGGAACATTAAAGTTATTTTGATCACAATCTGCATATATCTACATATGGAGCAATATTTGCAGAGAATACAACTCTCCCAGCTGTTCTCAGAGACAAACACACAGCTCAGGAGGTTGGAAGCAAAATCCAGAGAACTGCAGAAAAAAGTGCAGCTTTAAGTACTGTGGTAATCTCCACCACTGAAAATTCTAAATTCAGGAATAGATGTTCTTTTCAGAGAAAAGAAACTCAACTGTAGTGCAGATTAATCATCAAATTTGAAAGATGAAGCAATTAGGAAATTCAGTGATACATATGACATCAGAGCTGATGATGCTGTTCTTGTGTTTTATCATCTAGTTGATCCAAGAACAATCAGACCTGTCCTCCTTAATTTGTAAAAGGCTACAGTAACCACACCTGTATCATGACAGCCCTTGCAACCCCCAAAAAGCATAATGAAAAGAGAGGCTTTGCAGTGTAAGCTGAAACACAGCACAATGAGACTGGTGAACCAAAACCAGGGCACGATCTGTCACTACGAAGAGTGTGCCTCTCACGCTACCGTTGGGACATGCCTTGAGTATCTCGTGCATTAGCATCTGAATTTGCTTTCCAGTAAGTGGGTCTGAGATCTTGACATCAGAACGTATCCACTCAAATTTGAACACAAAAAAGTGAAAAACTTGAGAAATTCACCCAGTGCACCTGCCCCAATGACCGTGAAAGAAGCGGTGCCTCCTGTCTCCTTCTTCCATTAACAGCAGGTTAATCTGAATGCATTTCACCTGAAAGAGTTAAATACTGCAAAGCCTACATGTGATAAGTAGTAGGTAAGAGAAAAATATTGTTTCCTTTCTTGTCTCCCAGTTCCTCTTATCAAATCAAGTTCATCGTTTTGCAAGCATCTTTCTTATCTGAACCACCACAACATCAATAAACATCGTAACTCACTGTAAGCATTCCACTGAGTGCCTCTATTAGCTGCTCAACCCTTCCCTCTCTTCCTCTCTTAAGAAATAATTAGATAAAGAATTACATAAATATTTAAATACTTTCACAGAGATAAGCTAGGGAAATGCAAGGTTGGGTCTGATTCCAGGCACTCTTCCCAGTATTCTTCCAAATATAAATAATCCTGGGAAACATTTTATTCATTTTAATATTGCAAAGAGGCCACTTTTATTTGCAGTATAACCAAAATAGAGATACAAAGGACAAATAAATATTTGATAGAGGAAATTTAATTTCCAAATGATTTTGAAACATTGTTTTTTAATTATCCAGTATCAAGAATGCAGTATCTTTAGATAAGCATTATACAGAAAATGCTTGAAAAATGCTTTAAGATTAAGATTTTGCTTACATATCGATACATACTGCAGCCTCCTCAGGAAGACAGTTAAGACATGCAACCTTGACTATTAACTTAGAACATCTAGCTGCATCCGCAAAAGCATATTTCACAAGACTTAAAGCACTCAGAACCACAGCCTTCACTTTGGAGAAGTCCCAATGTACTGAGCCATCGCTGAGCTGAGACCACACACAATATTTCACAAAACCTCAACGTTGAAAGCAAAAGAAAAGCCTTTGGATGGTACCACCAGAGACTGTTTAAGCTATGCTAACTCTCTGCTGCATCACCACCATTTTTCCTGGAATCATTATTTCAAAGAGTCTGATTCTTTTTTTTTTTTTTTTTTTTTTTTAAATCCTCTTAATTTAAAAGCACTTCCTGAGATCCTGCAGTCTTTGAGAAATTCCAAGGACAGCAGCACTCACTCCACCCCTTTCCATACTGACTCTTCCCGCAATCCTGCCCTCCTATTGAAGCCAGCAGGGCTCTGTGAAGTTTGACGAACACCCCTTGGTCTGTTCCCCCATCCTCTCTCTGCAGAGGGATGAGGTGTGAGCATGGGGTATTCTGTTTGCAGTAGGTCTGGCTTCTTTTTCCTATATATGTGGTGTTACGTACTTGAGATACAAAACAGTGTGAAGAAAGGATACCTTGACTGTTAACCACATCTGCACTGCTGTTCCATAAACATCTTAAAATGCAGTCTTTTGGGGGCACTAATAGAGGAGAGAATCAAGAAAGTGATTTTTCTATGTAGACTCACCATTGAACTCCGTCAGTTTCTGAAGATCTTCTCCAAGCTCGGCAGTGACTGTCAGTGCCTGCTTCACCTTGAGGTTTGTTTCTCTGTAATAAATTACATAAGGCATAAAGGACTGAGTCCAGCACTCCCTGAAAGTCCTCCTTCTCTTCTTGAGGACTATATTCTTCCCTAGACATCTGATGGACCATGACATTTCATCACATCTCCCTGAGCAGCTTGCTGTCTATCCTGACACTCATACTACAGAATCCCCAGGTACTTGAGCATGTAGGAGAACTTTGGATCTTCTCCCATAGTATTCCAGTCCTGAAGTGCACTAAATTCCTGGGACTAGCTAGCTGGGGAGGTGAGTTGAAATGCAACATCAAGGAAGCATTTCATTTGTTCAAGGCCTCCTAAAAGTTTTCCCTGGCATTTCCATGTACCAGAACTATGGGTTCATTTTCAGGAGGAAGCAGGAGAAAATCCAGCGGACTGCATGTAGGGTCCGAGGAGAACAGGTCACCCTAATCTCTCTGGCCTTACTTGGTCACCAAAGCAACAGCAAAGTCCACAGCTGACGCTTACTCTGGGCAATGTAGTAATGCAAATTGGCTCATAACGATGAGGCCAGCTCCAGTTTATGCTAATTAATACAAATAAGCTGTAACCCTATGACTTGTGGCCGGCCAGTTGTGCCCTGAAGTAAGCGACATTTGGACCGACTAGGCCCTTGCAGCATCCATGGCCACCCCACAAGATTTGGCCTTGCTCTGGCAGCAGTGACTGTCCCGCAGGAGCACGAAGGCTTGCTTACCCGTCCAGTTCAGCTGTCTCGATGTAGGTCAGGCTGTGCGGCTCACTGCTCGACAGTAACAGCAGATCGGCCTGAACACAAACAAACAGGCTGGGCATGAGTTATGGGTGGTGGCACCGGTATGCTGCCTGTGGTTTCTGAGCACTGCAGCTCTCTGGGGCAGTTGTCATCCCTGCTGACTAGTCTGCTTGTGAGTGATAGGCAGTAAGAGCAATTATGGAGAGTAACAGGGAACAGGATGGAGAGAAACTGTACTCACCGTCACAAAGTTGTTGTTTTCTAGTTTTATTATATCCCCAACTTGGACATTCATCCATTTTTCATCCTTCAACCTACAAGAGAACTCCCAGTAAGTAGGCACATAGAGCAAACACCACTTATGAATGTAGGATACTCTGCTCTGCTCCAGGCTGTACGTCTGCTTCATCAGGCCTTGTGCTGATGGTAAAACCGAGCAGGGTCTGCCACTATGTGGCCTGGCCCATGACAACACAAAAAGCACTAAGGGACAACACAAAAAGCATTTTCCTGTCCAAGTTCTTCCTTCCTTCTCCTAGAGAGTCACAGTGTCTCAGAAAGAAACTCTCCCCATCTGCAATGGCCTTCACAGCACGAAGATGTGCAGGCACACAGCTAAACTGCAAGCACCAGCATAAGTCACGATAGCTGTGCATGAAAATCCTAGAGGGTAAAACTATCAAGATATATCAAAACAGGACTGGGTATTCAAGCTGGAGTTCACCTCAGCCCTCGATGTCAGTCAGAGCTGGAGCAAGACTTGTGTTTTCCTTTTTTTTTTTTTTTTTTTTTTAATGCAGAACATTAGCGTGTTTCTATTTTAATACATGTTTACTAGACACAGTAACTAATAGACAGTAAACTAAGAAACTGGTTTACTTAGCAGAAAAAGCACAAAAACTATGTTCCTATTCTTCAGTTTCCAGTTATATTTTTAACTGTTCAATCATCTGTTGGAGTTTACACAATATACTACTATCTATAGTACAGAAAAAAAAAATCACCAGAGACTTCACAGCTGTCTACAGCTGTGTCCTAAGGCTGCTGGACTCCATGGAGCTGCAAGCAAACAGCATATCTGTCTGCTACAACAGCCAAGGCCCCTGCTATTACTTCTGAAGAAAAAGAACAGTGTTAAGCAGTACAATATCCAAGACACATTTGAAATGTTTTGAGTACATTTAAGTCTGAGGCATTATGCACATAAGTAAACACACTCAAAGTATTACAACACGAATGAGGAAGCTAGCTGTACTTCTTGATTTAAAATCACTTGTTGCTAATGTCTAGTTTTGCTTAACGCAGAAATAAATGCCTTGAACGCAGACAGGGAGATAGCCTTCATTGTCATTTCCAGGGTAAGGAGTAAAATATTATAATACTCCCAAAGTAGCACTTATTTAAACATATGTGTATATATACATCCAGGAAAATAAATAGTTTAATTTCTGCCTGTGCAGGATCACAGCCATAATGTCTGCACTGATTGTGTACTGGGTTCTTTAAGCAGTCACATAATCCAGAACCGCACCATGATTTAACAGGTTGAAAGACAATTCCATTTAAAATTGTTTAATGATCTTTGGGAATCAAAAAGGGGAAAAAAATTAAATGCTCTTCCCAGTGGTTCATGTTCGGTCAAAATTACGGCAAAAGAAAAAGGACTTACATGCCATTGATCAGGACCTGGACTGGGCGGTTGTTGACGTGTTTGTCGCTTTTGTGTCGATTCTGAAAATTTAATCATCACGTTAAAGGACACTTCCAGGAAACCAAGCATACAATAGCTGTAGGCAGTTCGTTAACATTTTAGGTTTTCACCCAGCTGGCTGAATGGGTATGGCAGATTAGACTCACAACTGAGTCATAGTTTAGCCCACGTTCAGCTAGTAAGACAGGACTGCAGAGAGCAGCAGGCAACACAGGGCTTGCTCTCAGAGGGAAAAGGGAGGGCAGGGACTTATATGCCTCTTAGCACAGTCCTGATTCAAGTGCCATTGGTCGGCCCATTACAGTCACATAAACTATGCACCCAGAGAAACCCACCCCTCTGCTCTGGTATGGGAAGGGGCCAGAGGTGTTCTAGACGATTTTACTGAAGGAAGAAAATCAGATGTTGAACTCAGCTCTAGCCTAGTGTCACTCCATGAATTTGATGGAGCTTTGGCTATTAGCTCTGATGGGAGCAGATTTTGGGCAAAGTTCGGCAAGCATGAAAAATTACACACAGGTTGTATGCTTACTTTCCTAGGAGACCATCCTACATTGGGGCTCCTCTGGCAGAGGATGAGTTGTCTGAAGTGGAAGCATAAAATCAGACCTCTGTGCATGCATCCAGGCATATCCATTGGTTACCACATTTTCCAACATGCTGAGCAGTTCCGATAAAGTCGATGGAGTTGCTGAGCTGTTCAGCAATTAGGAAATCCTGCCTCCCTTTTAGATAATGATCTATAAATTTGGGGATCTAATCTCAGACCTCATCTTGGCTGGAGATCAGATCTCCAACTGCTCGCCGCTGGCTGTATTTATTTTAAATGGTTTGCTTTAGTCATTGTGCTGAAGAATGATGAGCAAACTCCAAAGTACATGACAGCAATACAGATCTTACAAAATCATCGATGGCATCCTTGACTCCTGATACGGCCAGCACCAGCACAAGAGGCACCACTGTTGTAAACCAGGCCAGTGAGGAAATTTGAGGAATCAGCTGTAGGAAGAAGAGATCTCAGATGAGAATTTTTTTTTGCCTTTTCATCAGCTGGAAACAAAACACTGTCTTCAGTGGAAGCTGCAGACAACATTTTCCTGCAATATCTGAATACAGAATAAAGACACAAACGTATCTCTGTCACTTACAGGTGACCACACAAACATGGGAGAGCCAGGGAACCCAAGCTTCGCTCACAAACTGAGCTGTAATTTAGGATATAAACTGGTGCTATCAGGAAATGCAGTGGGTTGCTCTTTACTTGTAACTTCAGGATCGCGACGTCCCCAGTAGATTTTTCTGGAGGCAGTAACATGGGCAAGCCTGGTGTGAGGGACCCAGAGTTATCTGATCAAGGTCTGTTATGCAGAGCCTTCAATGCTTCAAATGCTTCAAAAGAATCATAGGGTCATTTAGGTTGGAAAAGACCTCTAAGATCATTGAGTCCAACCATTAACCTAGCACTGCCAAGTCTACCAGTGAACCACATTCCTCTCACTGCACCCATCAGAGTGGATTTGAGCAGTGTTAACTCCACGGGCATGGTTAAATTGATATTTATGTCAACAGTTGCTTATGGAGAGGTGCCCTTTGGGATTGCTCCTTCCACTGCACTGACACAACCCAGATCCTATATACATCGCCAAATCCAGCCAGAAAGCATGATGTTTAGGGACCAGCAGAGCCCCACACAGCTGTGGAGGCTGCAGAGCCACAAATCTGCTTCCTTCCCACCTAAGTGGGAAGATGCACGTCCTTCTGGGCTGTGCCCATGGCACGTGGAGGCAGAGTCCCCACAGCCTGCCCGTCACAGCCTCTCCTTCCAATGCTACAGGGATGGAGTGAGCCAGCAGAAGAGGCCAAAAAAAATAAAATAAAATAAATGGGGTCATAGGGAGATATAAAAGACTAATAGTTGCCCTCTTTAACCTAATTGGATGAAGGCAGCAGAAAAAGCACTATGCTTTTATGAACAGTCACTCCTAGGTGGCTCAGCAAAAGACACAGCTGAATAATTTAAGGCAAATAGCTTGAAATACTGAAAATTTGATAGACAAACAGCTAGAGTGCAGTACAACAACACAGGAACAGTGCTGTCAGCTTAGCTGAAAAGGCACTTTTACTATAAGCTAGTTTCTTGGAAAATATATGTGGGCTGAAATTTCCCAAATTCATTCCCTGTAAATAAGCACAGAAGATTATATATAATTTGGTACAGGCTGAGCAAAATTATGCCTATGCAGTCTTGAGTTGAGAGACTATAAAAGATCATATGAAAAAGGTAATTTTGAAAACTCATGTGCACTGAAATGATCAGATTTAAAATGTAATTACTGACACAATCAAAATTGTACCAGTTGTTTTTGTATTTATTAATTTATTTATTTTGGATAATGTGTATTCCAGTATGACTCAGCAATGACAGACCACACAGCATTTTTCCATATTCTAGCAAAGGGCAAAGGGGCAGAACTCCTGATACGAATTTCTCTGGTGTGTGCAGCTTTCAGATACGGTAACAGCATCATCATCGGCCATGAGCAAAGTGCAGCCTGATGCCACTAGGAGCCACAGGGTTCGGTGGTGTTGCCACTGTCTGGCACGCTCCATGTTAGGTTCCTTCCTCACCCTCCTGGGCAGGGAGCAGCAATATTCAGCTTTATGCAAACGAGCTACAACCCTCAGCCTTCCTGATGTTAACTCCTTCCTTCCCAGGGAAACTGTACTGTTTACAAATTTGTCCTTCTTCATGCTGTTTCCTTTGGGGCAGTCAATGTCATATAAAAATTTGCCTTTAAACCTTTTATACTACCAAAGGAATATGCAGTGTAAATCCAAAGACAGGCAGGAGCACTCAGATGTAGACACAAAGGAGTAAGAGGGCAGGGCATGAAAAATTTATACAATTTGCTGAAAAGTGCAATTAATATTTTTCTTCATTTATTTCAAACCCTCATCCAATGGTAAGAGAGAAAATTGCTTTTTTTCTCCTCTAGTTTCTATCTACTTTAAGGTTTTACTAAGACGATAATTCATAACATAGCTTGCACTTTATTACAACTATCAACACATCGCCAGGCTTTGATAACAGACAACGCAATCTGTTAGAAAGAGCACAGCACAGTGAGTTCATACCTGCAAAATCAGCAAGAAAAGAAAGTAAGCGTTGGCTATTCGCTGGAACTGTTCAAACAGGTTGAGAGGCAGGAAAGTGAAGAAGTTGTATTTCGATGTTTTAATTGAATTGTTCTGTAGGGTAAAAAAAAGGCAAAGAAATAGGATTGGTAAAACAGGAAACGAAATTACAGCACAACCCATTTCAACTCTGTTTTTACTTGCTTATATTTAGCAATAGCATTGTTTTCAGCAGCAGCTCAAAAATCATTTCCTTTTCCCCATACAGTCATTCCGAGTCTGGGTAAACAGAGAATTCCTCACGGAATTGATGAAAACATGATGCTCAGCTTATGCCAGTGCAGTTGCAGGTGGATGCAGGTAGGTGTAGTCACTCAGAGACACATTGTCCTTTTATTATTCTTTCCACTTACAAGATGCACAAACAGAATTGAAAAAAAACATATCTGGAGCACAAACCAGACATTTTGTTGGTAGAATCTACAAAATAGTTAGAAAACACATGCGAGGCCACTTATCTATAACTTGTCCTGAGACTTCACAGCAGCAGTTGCTGGATCTATAGGTCTGCCCAGGGGGAGAGCCTGGCAATATGGCCTGTAGCTGATTCAGCAGCCTATAGAGGTGACTGGTTTCTATTCCATAGGGATCACTTGAACGTGGCGTTGTGCAAACAGCCACTAATGCAGGAAATCACTATTTCACTAAGCAAGCTGCAGCTTTGTTCCCTATTTCCAGTTTCTTTTTCTAATTACTGACAGCCCCTCCAGCCACAAGCAATGGCTGGTCCCCCGTCTATCTTCTTCAAAACAGAGAAGGCCACGAGCTCAGTATTACTGCACGGGGTATTTTCTTCCCTGAAGATCAGAGCTCTCTGGTCTCTTTCTTGCCACCATGGCTCAATCCATCGTACTGAGCTCACCAGCTAGGGCTGTCCCAAATTCCTGGAGGTTTTAGCTCAGGTCTGCCTGTGCTTTGGCGTGCAAGTGCTATTTACACAGTCCTGCACAGTAGCAGTGCTCAGGGCAGTGGTAGCAATGTGAGATCCTGGGCTGAGTGCCCAGCATCAACCCAGAGGTTTACTTTTTTCAAGCCTAACACTGTTGGAGTATCAACAGGACAAATACAAGCTCCCGAGGGCACAGCAAAGTACGAAGGGACACACTGAGCAAAGAAGGAGGCACAACATGAGACCAGTCTCAACGCCAAGGACAGAAAGAGCTACACACGTCTGGGCAGGTGAGTGTGACCCACAGGTTTGTTCCTCAGCTTGACAAGGATTTTGACAACTATTTTTCCCAGCACTGCAGGGAAATGGCAGACACTTTCCTCCCCTTGGTATTGAGGTGTGCTGTGTTCTCCTTTTATATGAAATTTATTACTCATTCATCTAGGGTTAGTCCTGGAAGCATGTATGCCATCTGTTGCCAGCATATCTAAAATTTGTCTCAGAGAAGCTCTCTAGAAAATGCCTATTAACCCCCTCCAAGGAAACTTAGTGTGACAGCACACATGGAGGTTTATATTGCACAGTGCATGTTCATCCAGGAGCAGATTTGCTGGTTCAGTTGAAGAGCAAACGACAACCATACTGGCAGCTATAATGGTGACATTAATACGTACATTAATCTAGGACCTCTACTTCAAAACTGACTCACATCAGCAGGTTTCCACTGTTAAACCAGTTATTTATCATCATCACCATCAAGTGTGCAAGGGGGAAGCAATTCGATTTTACGCAGTTATTAGATTTCTGGCTATGTCCAGACACAAAGTACAGCAACAGTCTTCGGTGCCAACTCCATGTTTTATCCTTTTGTACAAGCCAATGAATAATCCTCTAAAAGAGCAGAGGTGGAAACGCCCTTCATGGAAGAGCTAGCCAAATCCTCCAGTTGGAGGCAAGAAGAGATGATTATCAGCGATCATCATATGAAAAAATATTGACTGTCTCCTGGCACCATGTAGCCATTGCTGGGTGTGGCTAACTCTGCTTGTGATCTAGATATCATGACACCTTGTTAAATTTGGTTAATTTCAGAATTCCTCAGCATGGGATATGTACTGCATACAGGCTCTATGGACGCTGCTAAAACAGAAGCAACAGAAGAGCAGCATCCCCTGCAAACACAGAATTCAGAGAATTAAATGACTCTGTTGACAAGTCTGTGTCCAACAGAGTCTGGCAGATTATATTTAACAAAATCTGGATCTAAAGATGTCCAACAACCCTACAAAAATAATAACAAAAAAATCACTGCCACTTACTTTAAAAAGAGAAGACAGTAGCTACAGGAAAAAGTACGGACAGGGGACTTGACCTTCATGCGTCACCAGTTTTCAGAGGGTCACATACATGGGAAAAACTAATCTGTAAACACAAAGTTTAAAGGACTTCGCCTGCAAAAATCACAGAGGTGGGTAGGAAAAGAATGGGAGTGGTTTATTTCAATTCCTGCCTTCTATTTCTGTCCATTAATTACGTCAAGAAAACCACCGAATGAACCAGGGACATTTGATTTGTTTCCTATTGCCATTAGGCATGTTAAAATCCCCAAACATAACAACTTCCACATGCTTAACTACATGGATCTGAACATCCAGTGTTTCCTCCACATCAGTTGAAGATATGGATAATGTTTGTTGTGTGCTGTTTTGGGGACTTTGGGACACTGCAGACCTCAAGATGAGGACAGGTAATTTCACAGTGGAGTTGCTCACTATTTCTAAAACTATAATTAAAACCCAACACTAGAAGCATTCCCCATAATCACTATAAAGATTTCTAATTCAACAACTAACTTGTTCATGGCCTTCAGGGGCTAAGGGGATATGAATATTAGATGGTAGAAACAAACTAGGAAAAGCATCAGCCTTTCCAGCTGAAGGCTCTGCAGTCCCATCCAAGGATAGAGCTGAAGCTCCATGTGAGAGATCATTCACATTTTCATGCAGTACTTCAGGGCTGTGTGCTTTGACAGCTTGGGGTCTCTGTTGTAGGGAAACCTCAGCTGGGCACCACTCCACATCTTATCCTGTTCCATGATGCCTAATACCACTCACTCACAGCTGTTCCTGCACCTGGGATGGGAGCTACAGGCACCAGGGGCACCACACTGCGTTAAACAGTCCATACATGGCCATCATTTTATGAGAAATGCCTTTAGCACATCATCCTCCTTACATTCCCCATGTTCTGCCCTCAGTGAGGGAGCCTCCCATGGGGGACAAGCGATGGAGAGGAAAAACCTTTGAAGCAACAATTAAGTATGAAGAGGCCTTTCAGGAACTCCTCATTCCATGGCAGAATCACAAAAATCAAACGTCCAAGACAAGCAGCTCCATGGGCCCAGCACAAAGTCCCTCGTTCTGCCCTAGACTTCGAGGTTTACCTCAGACAGCCTTGGAGCTGTGTCCCCAAGGACCAGCACAGCCATGGTTGCCCAGCCCCAGGCTCTCAGGACGTGAAGCTTGACCTGAGAGCAACATCGACCCGTGGGCAAGGGATTAGTCTCATCTGCTCTTTTCAAGGGCTACATTTGCACCTCCTGGAGGTGCAATTCCACCTCAACACTGTCCCTAAGAATAGTGCTCACAGCACCACGGTTACACGAGTCCAGATCTGGTGGATGAGCTGTTACTTCGGGGGTGTTTTCAGACGCCTGCCTCTGACGTCAGGCTGCGGGCAAGCACTTGGCAGATGGCTCCTACCTGTGTTCGCAGAGCAGATACAAAGTCGTCTCCTTGGAAAGAGACACTGCGGATTTGTGGTCATATTGCAGCGGCTAAAGGGGGATACCCAGAAAAGGCAGGGTATGGCAGGGCATTGTCCACCTGAATTTGTACCCCTAACTCAGTCCTATATGAGTTTCTAGGTTCTGGACAACATGTCCCAAAGCAAATTGTACAGAAAACTTGGCTGTGTGTGCCACAACACCTGGTAATTCTCTGGCACCCACGTAGCACAGGGTGCAGACCTGCAAAGCACCTGAGAAACACGAACTGCCTTCCCAGGTGCTCGAGGGTAGGAAGGCTCTGCAGGAGGATCTGGATAGGCCGGACCGATGGGCCGAGGCCAACGGTATGAAGTTCAACAAGGCCAAGTGCCGGGTCCTGCACCTGGGGCACAACAACCCCAAACAGAGCTACAGGCTGGGAGATGTGTGGTTAGAAAGCTGCCAGGCAGAGAAGGACCTGGGAGCAGTGGTTGACAGTCGGCTGAATATGAGCCAGCAGTGGGCTCAGGCGGCCAAGAAGGCCAACAGCATCCTGGCTTGCATAAGAAGCAGCGTGGCCAGCAGGTCCAGGGAAGTGATTGTCCCCCTGTACTCAGCTCTGGTGAGGCCACACCTCAAGTACTGCGTTCAGTGTTGGGCCCCTCGCTACAAGAAGGACATGGAGGTGCTCGAGCGAGTCCAGAGAAGGGCAACGAGGCTGGTGAGGGGTCTGGAGAACAAGTCTTATGAGGAGCGGCTGAGGGAGCTGGGCTTGTTCAGCCTGGAGAAAAGGAGGCTCAGGGGCGACCTTATCGCACTCCACAGGTACCTGAAGGGAGGCTGTAGCGAGGTGGGGGTTGGTCTATTCTCCCACGTGCCTGGTGACAGGATGAGGGGGAATGGGCTGAAGCTGTGCCAGGGGAGGTTTAGGTTGGCTATTAGGAAGAACTTCTTTACTGAACGGGTTGTTAGTCACTGGAATAGGCTGCCCAGGGAAGTGGTTGAGTCAGCATCCCTGGAGGTCTCTAAAAGACATTTAGATGTAGAGCTTAGGGATATGGTTTAGTGGAGGACTTGTTAGTGTTAGGTCAGAGGTTGGACTCGGTGATCTTGGAGGTCTCTTCCAACCTAGACTATTCTGTGTGATTCTGTGTGACAAAGCCTTGCAAGGAGATGGCAGGAGGGTGATTCAGCAGCATGTTGTCCACCTGCAGTAGTACGGTTTGGAAGCATGCAGCTGCCATATGCAGAAATGCAACCATAGTACTGCGAATGTCCTCAAGGACTTATTTTATTAACTCATGGAACTGGACACATGGTGCCACTGAGGCTTTGTTTTCATAGGCAGTATAGGATAGCCAGATGAGATCTGTTTTAAGCCTAGAAAGTTCACTGCCTCATTCCCAAAAGTGGGTAGCAGCCCCAGCTCAACGTAAGTCTGAAAATGGCCCACTGGAAGGCAATCAGGTTTACCTGATGCCTTAAAAGATCTCATCCTGCTATCAGAAGAAAAAGATTGGCCTAACACCAGAAATGGAAATATTTATATCCAACCCACACTCCTTGTTTTTTTCTCCTCTCTTTTTTTTTTTTTTTTCCTTTTCTTACTCTTTTTAACGGCTTTGGAAAATTCTTACATATGCAACACCTTGACCCCCTTTGCCTCTTGCAGCTAATAATAGAGTTCCAGTATCTAATCACATATTCAGTATTCCAAGAAAATCTCTAGGAAAATGCACTCACTGGGCTGTGTTTTCCTTCCTTCTGCCTGCAGCCACCCTGTTACAGAGCTGTTAGAGTCACATCACTGGTGAGTATGTTCATTGCAATGGTGCAGAGGTATGCACGGAGGTGACATGGCTTGCCAAGCCTATTGAGCCCTGCCTCCCAGATGGACCTTGGACTTATGGTGTGGTCTTGCTGTCAGCCCTGTTTCTGGATCATCTCCCACTGCTCCTGACTGGTCTTTCTGAAATGGACCTTGGACCTGTATCATTACTTCACCTTGACTGGGACTACAGTATGGACCCTGCAGTCAGCCTGCCCTGTCCCCTGACCATGTGCTGCAGGTCCGTGCCCTGGTCAGGGAGGACACTGCCTTCTCTGGGATCACTCCAGCTCCCAGCTCGTCCCCTCTCATGGGGATGCTCTGGGACAGTGCTTCAGAGGCCCTTGGGATGGATCCAGCCAACCCCTTCCTAAATGCAGAAAGAGCAGGTCACTGCTGCAGGCCCTCCTTCAGGAACTGCACATGATCAGAAATCACCCCCTTCAGCCTCAGGCATGACAAAGGTGGGAAACACTTGCAGGTTCAGGATGGGATCAGAGGCTGTCTTGCTGCCTTCCTGACCACATACCAGCAAGGTCCCTGTGGATGCCCTCTGGGCATCCTTCTCAGACTGAAGCATGCAAGCACAGGAGGTGGAGCAGTCTGAGCCCACTGCCCCAGCTCCTTCCTCTCCCATGAAATTTCAAAGAAATAACAGAGCTGCCACTCCAGCCCAGGGTAACATGTATTGGCCATAGGAAGTTATATACATCCCCCCTATTTCACTGGAGAATTCATTAGGTGACCAGGGGAAACAAAAAGAGTGCAAGCAGCCCCCTCGCTGCTGGCCCTGCAGAAAGGATGCTGGTTTGACCCTAGATCCTGAACCAAGATGAAACTTGTCATTGACTCATGGGCCCCACATTTCCTCTCCTATTGTCTGCAAGCCAATTTCAAAGTTGTTTTCGCAGCCCTTCATGACGTCCCAGTGCAGCTGTGCTGAATTCCAATGTGAAAGCGAAGAAATAAAAGGGAGTTGGAATCAAAGCAAACATTAAAACCCTTCAGAAGAGTTTTTGCTCTCCGGAGTTTCCATGGACAGAGAGGTGCAGGGCTGGCCCACCACGGTGGGTCTGTGCTGATGAGTTCCCCATGGTGGTGGTACTGCTAACAGTGCAGCCAGGCTGAATCACCTCAGACAGGAATCATGATAAATCTACTTAAATCTCATTGGAACACACCTGGCACCCTGCTTTTCACTTCATTTTGATCATTACACAGGCAAATCTCCTACAGAAGCCAGGAAGGATCTGTCTGCCTGAGGTGTGAATAAATACAGGATTAAGACTTGACTTTTCAATTTTGCAGACCCATATTGAGTCCATTTCTGTGCCGCACTAAGTGCCTTTGCATGTCACTTGTTCACGCTTCGTTTCTGACTCATTCCAAACTAATTTTGTGAACTGGTGGGCAGTTCATACCTTCACACTCAGCCCTTCCAGTTAGCTGCACAACACTTTGTTCTAAAGTTTGGTTTATTTTTTCAAGCTACTGTGTTCTCGCTGTGCAGGATAAGGCTGAGTATGGGGTTGCATCAGTCTGAGAGCTCGAGTTTCAGCTTCAGTCTTCACACCAAATGCAAATAAATCCCGACCTACCCAAGTACTACCAGGGCCACTGCTAGAAGCTGCTGCCCTTAATCACAGCAAAAGTCATCAGAAGGTGCATAAGAGGCATCACCAGGTAAGAAACACTTTCCTCACCCCTCTCTCAGCCTCCATTCACACAGATCAATGAGACCACACCAGTCTTCCATCCCACTGTAGAAAATGCTTCATAGCACTCTGCAGGGGCAAGCCTTCATGTCCTCCTCTGAAACTGTCCCTCTGCCTCTGTGTTAATGGGATTTCTACCCCATGTAGCTCCTAACCTCTTCTTTAACCATCAGCTTCCCGCACTGCCCAACCCCTTGTGTCATTTTTTGATGAGATGAGGGAGCAAAGCTTGCCCTCTGGATCCTCCTGCAGGTCCAAGTGTGATCTGGACGTGCCCTTGCATGAATTGGCAAGTGCTGTCTTCCTCAGTGCAGCATCGCATTCCTGCAAAGCTGGTTTGAGAATATTCAGGAGTCTTGCTTCACATCAGGAGGCCCAGCCTCCAGAGCTGATGTCACCCTCCGTACACAGTAGATTTTTTTTTTTCCTATTTTTTTTTTCTCCCCATTTCTTCCTTCACAGATATCCCATAGACTTTGCACCATGCAGGGAAGATAACCACAACCGACTTGGGGCCAGCACACCCCCTCCAGCTGCACATGCCCACTTCCCTGTTCTCACCGAGGAGACAAAGCAGCTCTATACCTTTGATCCATGCCTACACAAAAGAAACTCTCTTTTTAGTGAAAGGTCCAAACCTGTGTGCCAGCTGTGACATACAGCCTGGCTGCAGCAGTAAGGCAATACACTACACCTCTGTTTGCATTTCCCTTTCTTCTCCTCACTGACCTTTCTCAGCAGCTGCCTCACCCTGAAGAAACATTTACTGCCTCACCTAGCTTTGTTCCAAGAACCTGTTCTATAGGTTTTATGGCTTACATGGCCTTAAGTTACCAAGTAAAATAAACCCCATACCTGTGGCTTTCACTGTATAAAACACTTTCTAAGCCTTGTCATATTGCTGTTTCCTTCTAGTTTCTGCCCAATATCCCTTATATTTGAGTGGAATAATTCAGCACAACCTTCCTTCTGTCTTGAGAGAAGACAAGGCTCCTGGGCAAAAGGACAAGGGTTCTCACCATGGCACTGAGAGCTGGAGGGCTGCTCTTCTCCTCCTGGCCCCTCTGATCATCCTGCCCACATGTGCAGATTCTCCTGGCCTGAAGAGCTGAGAGCCACCACGAAACAAGGAGAGCACAAACACTTCTGTGGTTCGTGTATACACAGGTCAGATTAAACACAGACAAGTGCAAACACATCTTGAGGAGGGAGGACCTCAGCTGCAGGAGACGGAAATTGCTCCATCCACAAAACGCCAGCACACTGAGAGACTCAAGACTAACATCTGCTGGACCTCAGCACCCCAGGGCAGGGTCTGGAGTCTGGACCATCTTGGTCCTTCCTGCTGGACCACAACCTAGTGCTCAGCAATGTGACCCCACAGCAACCACAGAAACCTGAATCTGGAAGGGGCCTGGATTTGACCCTTCTGATGGACTACAGCACTGGTGGAGCACCATGCATATGCCAAAGCAAGGGAAGCTTCTCTCTCTTTTGAGCATTTCCAGATGTAACCAGAAATTCACAGGATGGGACCTAAATGAACTTACAAGCACGGTTAGTAACTGTCACCATGGCAATGTGACTTTATTAAATTGAACTTTTGTCAAGTCTTATTGGAAATAAGCAGCCCAGGACATGATGTTCAGCCCTGTACAGTATTGGCAGTGCTTGCATCACCACAAAGGTTTTTAGTACCTCACCACCCACCCACCTACCTACTCAGGATTTGACTCTTTCTGGACAGTTTTCTAAAATTTCTAAGACTCAGTCTATACTGGACTCCAAAAATCATGAGCCATAGCTGACTAAAATGAGGGGCAGGATTACTGAACCTCGCAGCCAAGGTTTAACAGATTATATTGAGCTGGCTTTTTGGCTGCCTGTGCTTTCACACCTAATTAATAGACTCTTATGGAAACTCTCCAGAGCTCTCACAGTCCTCACCTTGATTTTGGTTATTTGCAAATTCTTGGGCATGTAAGCAATCAGCTGGGAAGCAGTGACATGCAGTTAGCTTCATGAATGGCTTTTCACAAAAAATGACTCAGCACCAGAAGAGCTACTTGCTGTTTCTGCCCGGACATCATTGTACATCTCCCTCCTGCTTCCCTGCCCCACTGCTGCCCATAGTCCACATTGCAATCATCTAATGAAAGATCCAAAATCCACACATTGAGGCAATGCCCACCCCAGCACTGTAACAGCAGGTTCTATGCAAATCAAATGCACTTTCCCAGTCCTAAATCACCAGGCTTGATAAGGCATTTGTGCTGCATAGTCCTTTACATAAACTAACTACAACACATTTCATATTCAGCATATGTGCAGCAGCTCTATGCCTAGGAAGTCTCTAACCTGTGTAGTTCATGGATGAAAGATGGTGACTGAAAACCATCCAGTTCATGTTGCAACAGATCAGCTACATTAGAGATCTTAAGTCAAACCCGTGGCAAGTCAAAATTTCTATCTCACAAGGAATGACACTATTCTAAATGTTGAGTGTTTCCAGTTACAAAACTACCAAGCAAACACCTGTAATGTTCCTAAAACAAAACACAATTCAAATGAGCTCCTGAGTAAAGCTGTAGGATGAATTGCACCTCTGGAATTCAGATATGCAGAGGACAAAAATTCACAAAATACATTTCAGTATCAGTTGGCAGCTGCAAATATGTTGATTGCCCAACCAAGGAGGTGACCTGCAGCCAGGCAGTACAGGTCTGGGCCAGCCCCCCTCTGCAAAAAGGGACAGCAAATGGCCCCCATCTTTGGAAATCAAGCTGAGAAAACCAGAGCCCATCAGACCAGGGTGACAGCCAGCCCATGCCATGGTGCTCCTTGAAGGCACAGATTTCATGGCACAACATTAGCCTGACAAGGCTGCTAAGGCGCTGGAAATAAAAGCTGGCAGGAAGCCACGAAGGCCAGACTCAAAACCTTCCTGACAGAGAGGATTTCGCTGTGAGAGCTGAGGAACTGACACATTTCCTTTCATGTTTTACTTTAAATGAAGCCACATTTCCAACAGAAATCTCCCCCCAGGTTCCGTTATTGAAAGACCTTGGAGCCTGATCCTGCAAACACTTGGCTCACAAATAATTTTCTGGAAGTGTAGAAAGCCACTGCATTGTGCTCCTCCAGCATTAGACCTCCTTTGACTGCCCATTCTCAGGGCTGACTCCAAAGACTGAGCTCCCTGTGGGTGACTCAGCAATGAACCATCTTTCTGACGTGCTCCTTAGCACATCTGTCCCCACATCTCACCACAGGGCACAGCAACAGACATCGCCTGGGTCTTTCTGAGAAGCCCTGAGAATCAATCCTCTTCCCTAAGTGTAGGCTCAAATCCATTGCTTACAGAGTCACAGTTAGAGTTCACTCATGTCATGCCCTTGAAACATCAAAATGAACATGAAGGGAGGGCGCCTTGTGAGAAGACAAGAAGCAGATGCAGCAGCATCTGTCACTGCATCTGCACAGAGCAACATATGCTGGTTACTTACAGCATATTCAAACTGCAGGTTAAAATCCCGTTTGTTTGCTTGAAGGTGTCTCTCTTCCTCTGCAAAGAAGAAGAAATGCATCAGACATGTTTGAAGGTAGGCAGAATCAATACAGGCATCAGAAAAAGCAAGCAGAGCTACTGAAAGGTAATGTCACTGCGAATCTGTTCTCTGTGCTGAATGCTCCATGTCAGGGAACTGAAGATGCTGGTGGCACTGATACAGCAGTGGTTTAACAGGTTGTTCACCTTCTCTTGGGCAGGAATCACTGTTCAACTAGTGCTGATCAATATCCCTGCCCTGCTTCATCTCCTCCTCTTGAAGCCTCTGCAGCTCTTGCCATGAGCCTACTCTTAGCACCCTTCTCCCAGTACAAATGCACATCCTAGCATCATCCCACCACAGCTATCCTGAAATAAAAAAACACTGGAAGGTGTTTCAAGAGGTCACCAAATCTACCCTCTACCTCAAGGGATAGTCACGGCTGTCACTTTTAATAGATGCCCTAAAATGCTGCAGTGATGGCTATTGTTTTGACTGCCTCTTCCAGGACTGCAGTGTCCTTCCCAAGGGGAGAGTTTTTTTCCACTAACGTAAAACTCATTATTTCAATTTAAACAAATTGTATCTTGTCCTGGGATGATCAAAGGTGCTCTTTTTGCTTCCTGTCATTTCCTTGTGCTGCTTGTAAAGGACACAGAGCCCAGATGACTTCATTATGTAGTGAAGGCTGCTAAGCCTTGCTGCAGTTTACTCTTGGGAAGAAAAGGCAACACATTTCTTTAGTCACTTCTTAACATGCTGATCTCTCAGAAGTGGCATCATTCTTGATGCTCTCCAGTGGGCTTCCCAGCTCGTTCATCTCATTCTGGAAGCACAGCACCCAAAAAGAGCCTTAGTTTGCAGCTGGGGCTTACCAAAGCTGACAGGAGTACGAAGAACAATCCAACTATCTTAGTGACAACAAATATTTAAATGGAAAATCTCCTAGAAGTAATTTAAAATAATACCCTTTTGCACCACCAGCACTTGGATGACATTGTGCCAGAATAAAATCAATTTTGGCAGATCCTTTCTGGCAGAGCTGATGCCTCATCAGGCAATACAAATCTTTCATTTGTCCTTATTGAACTGCATCCAATTTGTTTCAGACTATGTCTCCAGCTAGTCAATTCTAATCCTATCTTTCGGTGTGCTTGTGGCTCCTGCCAGGGTGGTGCCATATGCAGATTTACTAAGTGTGTGCTTTATTCTGCCAGACAAGATGGAAAATACAATACTGAGTACCAGATCCAGGATACATCCATGATGACCCTCTCAGGTTTGATTACCAGTCATTGATAACTACTCTCAGTCTATTTTGTTCTGGAAAAAAAAAAAAAAAAAAAAAAAAAAAAAGTTTGGCACTCACCCTGCAGTGATTTTATCTTGAGCATCTCTCTCCAGTTTACTTGTAAAAGCGCTAAAGTGACAGCCAGGACACATAACAGCTATCTAAGACTTTTTCACTAGCCCTCAGGCTACCACTAATGCAGAATTAATTTGGGTTTGATGTAGTTTTTCTGGACTGCTGGCTGTTAATTATCTCTTCCCCCACACACTTCTAGTTACTTTGAAGTGCTTTGTTTGACTCTTTCAACCTTTACCCAAGAAGTGAAGCCTATATATCTATAAATCACTCAGCTTTTCTTCTTCCCTTGTTACAAGGTAGGTGCTATGCTTGCTCTTTTCCCAGTCTTCTAAACCTTGCCTGTCCATGCTCCAGAAACTACCAAAGGCAGCATTGCTCCAGGCCAGTTTCTACCTTACTCATTTGACCCATTCCTTCTCTATTCCAGCCCCAAACCTCTCCCTTTCTCCTCTGTTGATGGCAACTAATGTGTGAGATGCCTCATTAAAGAAAATATATTTATCAGATTTCTTAGCATGATTTGCTGAGCTTTTTTAACTGTATAGCAGACATAAACCTTCTTTGATCTTCCACCTACTAGAAGGGTTACTGAATCCCAGAGAACCCAGTCTTTACAGAACAAATTTTATTGTCCTTTACATCCTCGCTAGCTCTCACTTTGGGCCTTTGCCTCAGAGTTTGTGATGGATGAAACAACCTGCTGTGTTCTTTCTAGAGGCATCCTGCTTCTGTCCGAGGTGACTGAACAGCCTGTGATTCCACCACTTCATTCACCCTTCTGCGCCTCTCTGAAACATGATAGCTTCACTCCTGACCTTAATATCAGAATTCCAAGGAAATGACAGTTCTGTTTAATTCTCCCCCATCCCAGATTTCCTTCCCATGACATATGAGTTACTAGTTCTTATTTACCAAAGACTCCATTCCTGAAGGCCATTTTAAACACTTTGCATTTGCCACTTTTTTCCAAGCATCATACTATCATTTTAGCATCATTCTCATTTACAACACCTTCTGCTCTCACATGCCCAGCCAGCTCCTCCCTGTTGATGGGAATCAGTTCTGGAACAACCTCCTGTCTACCTCCAAAAAATTTTCCACCTCTGCACCAAAAGGTCGTGCCAGCTCACCCCCCGAGCAAGCTAAATATGTCGTGTTCCCCTCTGCTCCTTCACAGCTCTGAGTCTGCATAACTGTAATTCCTCATTTACCACCATGCCCTATCTTTCACAAAACTACTGTATCTTCTCACAAGGTCTGCCCTTCTTGGTGTGCTATGTCTGTGTTCCTTACCCATGCGTATCATTACTCAGAGATCTGCGATTTGCTCATCTCTTTCTCCACACTGGACCTCTGAGCACATGAACATACATGGAAAACATCTCATCCCCTGCCACCTCTGTTACCCTTCCAGAATAAGCTTTATTCTTTTCTATTAATATTCCAGCCTCATGAGTTCCAGCACGTGTCTATTATACCTATTAAATGATGTATTAAGACATCTAGTTCTTCCTGTTTATTCAGTCTTGCATTAGCAAGTGCCTAAGCTATTCAGGGCATTGAACTGCTTCTATCCTTCCTCCTTTCCCTCCAGTAACCCTATAAATAACACTGTTTCCCTATTTTTTAAGCCCTTTTACAGATCACCAGGGTTTGTCTCTGCCTATGGGCTGTTTTCATCAAGCCCTCTAATTACTAATTTAAGGCCTCTTTACTGCGTTAGCAGGTAAATGTGCTTTTCCTCTTCTTCAGGAACACCTAGCTGTGTCAAGCATTTTCAAAACATCTCCCATCTGTCTTGACTGGGTGATTCAGATCAACACAGAGGCTTCATATGAGATCCTGAAAATGCTTAATCCTCAACTGCTTTCCTCGGACCCGCTTCTCCGCTTTTACAACAGGAAAAACAATGTGCAGAGAGATCAGAGTAAGTTGTCCAGAGTTCCAGAGGAAAGTAGAAATAGGACTCCAGTGGTCCATGCTGGCATGGCTTCACTTGTTATATTATGTCTCCTTTCAGGAATTTTCTTGGGAGTAACTGCTGTTATCAACGTAGACAACAGATAAACTTGTTAAAACCAGGTCTGCCCAGATGCTGCCCCAGACAGATCTACAGAAACCCGTGATGGACAGACGCACAAAGACATCCAGAACTGCTCCTCTGTGCTGGAGCCCTGTAGGTATTTATTCCCCTCCCAGGACACAGGTGATGGCACGTGGCAGAGCCTTGGGGTCCCCCAGAAGCTTCTGGGAGGCTCTGCTGTTCCCAATGACCAACTCTTTTTCCTAGGCAGGGCAGTCCTTTCTGTACAGCCAGGGAAGAGGCACTTGATGGATTTTGGGCTCTCCCAGAAAGTAGCCTGGCTTCTCACCAAGGTGATCGATGCCCTCCCCAAGAGGAATGGCTTCTGTGTCAAACAGACAGCTGCCAACAGCTTAGGGATGGCGCAGAAATGCACAGCAGTGGGACTGGGAAACACAACAGCACATGAAACTTGCTCAGGGCTCTGCTCTCCTGCTAGCACAGTGCCTCGGGGCATGTTTTCTGAGACCAACCAATTTCTGAAGGCCTCGGATAGCCATAAGCCTAGTTCAAGAGACTGGAAATCCTCTGGCGGGCTATAGCACATCCACCTTGAGTACCAGGACCTCTCACCTCCTGCAGACCATAGCTCTCAGCAGCCACCAGCCCTCTCAGAGGCAGTGTCCCTTAAAGCTAAGACAGAAGGCCAGCCTCTAGCAGCAAGATATTTATCTTCCTTTCTGGATAACAGCCAACACCTCTGCTAAAGCAAGAACAAATTGCAAAGGGTGCCTCATCCAACAACACCAGCAAGCAGAACTTTCTCCCTTTATCTGCCCTGAAGGAAAACCACCACTGACTGGAGGCACAGGACAACACTACCTTGGTGGTTTTAGTTTGTGCCAACAGAGGGGCCCTGCTGCTGTCTCCTAAACCACCCAATTATCTTATTTTTCTGAAACTGTCTGGGCAGAAATTAAGTCTCTTGGATGATCATTGTAAATAAAAAGGTAGAGAAACTCTAACATTAACCCAGCTATTCCTGGAAACTGCAGCTCAGAGTATTTTGGCTGTAGATGCACGCACGCATGTCTTATCATGTGCTGTTAATTCTAGAAGCATTGAGGAAAAAGGGAGGGGAAAACTGAAAGCTATCGGAAGAGAAGTTTTTCATTTCTTGAAACTTTTTTTTTTAATCTTATCTTTAAGCAACTTGTATTAAACTTTCTGCTTCTGCAAAATGCAGTCACAAATCACTGAAAAGAAGGAATGGGATTTGTGCTCCAAGTTATCATTTCACTGCCACTGAACACTATTTTAAATTATTCATCAGTGGAAACTCAGTATACATAAGTATGGCTTCGTGCCCAGTTCTTGGTCTAACCACTGAGACCAAGTCACTGGGAAAGTGGCTGTTTTCTCAGGCAGACATATTTAGGACCTAAACCACAGAATAACATCTGGAATTAATAACATTAAACCCATGCCAAAAATCAGCTATAAATGTAACTGGCCAGCCCACCAGCCTTCTCCGTTTCGGCCTGTTGCACGGAAAAGTCCTGCAAAAGGTTAGATTCAAGATCTCGTCAGAGAGCCTGGAAATTTTCTGCTGGTTTATGCTCAGGAGCATGTGCCAAGAGCAATGCTTTAAACAGGCGATTGGAAAAGGTTTGTAGAGACTAGGTCTTGTGGCTCCGAGGAGCAGGAGGTTAAGATCTGCCTGGTTTTGCCAAGTCATATACAAACTAGGGCCTGATATCTCATGCATGAAACAAACACAGCCCAGCTAGGGGAGTGCCGGGGTAACCGAGCCAGACAACAGAGCTGAAACAACACAAACTCTGCTCAAAAAAAAAAAAAAAATATATATATATATATATATATAAACCTCTGCTCCACCCTTTAAACAAGTGGCCTCAAAAGCACGAACATTGTGCTGGATCATCTGCAAAGACTGGCATCCTGGAGCTGGGCTCTTGCCTTCAGCTTGCCTTGCAGAGGGGCTTTTAGCAAAGCTGTTAACCTTACCAGTGCCAACCTGTAAAAGTAGCAGCACTGTTATGCTGTGCCCAAAGGCTTCTGACCTTCCTGAGACAGTCCTTCAGGCAGCAGTAATTCAGGCCTTTCTTCCACCACATCTCCTCTCCCCTACACTGTTGTGGGCCCTGCTGTGGGGCACTTCATTTTTCCTAGTGTGATCCAGCTTTCAGTGTCACCTCTCAGCGATGGCACAAGTGCCACCTGGCATGAAGCACCCAGGAGATGACCTGTCTCTTTTACAGGCATAGCATCCCTAGCCCTTATTTCTGGTCTTTGCTGGATTGTTACTGCACATGCACAATTAACTGAAACCTGCCATGGTGCGTTGGCACCTCTGACCTCCCCCTCAAAAAAAGGAAAAAAAAAAGAAAAAAAAAGAAAAGTACAGTGGCCATTAAAAAACAACTCCATGGGAGAGGGCAAAACATTACATCAGCATTAGACAACTAAAATTGCTGCTCCTGGAGAGGTTACGAGTCAAGCTATTAGCCAAATTCTCCTTTCACCTTGAAGTAATAATTGCTCCTTTTTGAGAAAGGACACACACAGGAAGGTTCCCAATTTGCAGGCGCTGTACCAGGGCAGAGTCCCTGTAGCTGGGTTAAAGAGAGCAGGCTTATTTTGTACAGTATATATAATAAAATTTCAAATTCATAACACAGACGTGCCTCGCTGGGTTCAGAGCTGCACCGAGTGAGCTCTACACAAAAACAAAGCCAGGGATCTTTGCCCAGCAAGCCCAGTGCTTTAATGGAGATCAAGGAGGACAAGGGTGAAGGGAAGAGCTGGGTGATGGGTCCGAGCCTCACAGCCTACAATATCTAACTCATTCAGCTGGCCTGGGTTACGGGCAGAAACAGAACCCTCATAAGCTGAAAGTCAGCCTGGCACTGTGAGCTACCCAGTGGCACAAAACCAAAGCCCATCCCTGGCTGGAAATGCAGCCGGAGTCAGCCACGGGGCAGCCAGTGTGCATGTGGCTGGAGGAGAGGTGAGAACCAGGTGGGACGGAAATGAGAAAGGTGAGGATTACAGCCCAGCCCTGCCCGGAGCAGGCACAAGCCCAGCTGCACGGCAAACAAAGGTATTTTTTATTATTGACTCAAAGGAGGGGCTCTCAAGGACTCTGTGTTGTAAAAATGCATGTTTTTGAAGTGCAGATGTCCCTTCCCCTGTGAAGCCCCTGTGGCTGGAGATGATACATGCTGGCAATCCCATGCATTTTCATCTCTGAAATGGGCTAGCTTGTACTGAGTGTGACGGATTTAATTTTAAAATCCTGCGGTCTATCTGCCTGCTCCTCCATTATTAAATGAAGATCTTCTTTATCGTATCTTTTTGCCTTGGAAGAACTAGAATCCTCCTTCCTCCTGAGGAAATTAAATGCAAGAAACACACTTTTGTGTTCATGGACTCTGTTTTTGTGCCTGGTACGGAGTTCAGCCTGCTGCCAGCACTAAGCAAATGCTATACAGTTTTGCCAGCACAGGTAAAACATTTCATATGCTCCTGGACCAGGTATTAATGCAAGATGAATTTTTTACTGGCATTGCTAACATGGGGCCCGCTTAAGAGATGTGCTGAGATATTTCTATTTTTGTATGGCAGGTGCAAGGTCTGAAAGTAAAAATTTTGAGGTTGAACTGGAATTATTTCTGCCTCAAGTCCAGTAAATGTTTAACATGATGCTAAAGTTCAGTATAAGATGCTGGCCTTTTTTAGACGCAGTATTTGGTATTATTGCCATAAGGAGAAACAAAACAATAAGAAAGGGATCCAAAAAGATGCCTCGGTTTGCCCAGCATGTACTACACTTGTGGCCAAACAGGACTTGTGGAACACAGGCCTGGAAGAAGTGCTGGATAACCTTACACCAGAAAGTTCTCCCTCTTGGCTTTTTCTGGGATGAGAGAGAGGCTGCCTTGCCTCTGCCTTCCCCCTTCTCCTGTGATGATACCCGCTCTGGTTCGTCCTTCTCCTCCTCCTCCCTGCAACGTCTCACCCACCTGCCTTGGCTCTGGGCAAGGGCTGGGGCTCACCAGCTCTCGGGAATGCCTTGCAACAGATTATTTCTCAAGAAGCACCTGCATCATTTCACATTTGTTTTCAGCCTACTTCAGAAGGATAAATAACCATTTTCAAATATTTCTGCAG